>NC_142260.1:4703235-5006911 GCF_052056855.1 Sturnus vulgaris
GGGGTCAGGGAGCAGTGGGAGGCCCTGGCCATCTGTGGGTGGCACGATGGCCTCGGGATTAGTGCCCAGGATATCGGTGCTGGTGATCAGGGCACCCGCGTTGGCAGCCAGTGCTTCAGCAATGAGCACTTCGGGGTGACTCTTGGCTTTGTGGGCCACGACGCTGTCCTTCTTCTCGAATTTCTTGCCACAAATATTGCAGGAGAACTGGTAGAAGGAGTCTGCATCGTGCTTCTTCATGTGCCAGTTGAGGGAAGCCTTCTGCCGGCAGGTGAATCCACAGATCTCACACCTGGGAGGGGAAAACGAGGATGTCACAACAAAGGGACATCCACACGCGCTCATAGGGACACTAGTGGTGAGGTGGCAGCCTAGGAAAACAGCAGGGGCTCACTAATGTCACTGCAGCTCCAGCTCTGATTTTATTTACTGAGGGCTTACATTGCCCAGATCCGCACCAAGACACTGCCTCGAGGAGCAGGTGACACAAGCACGTGTTCAAAGAGAGTCAGGACACCAGGAAAAGGCTCTAGCCCCGACTTCAGAGCTGCTCTGAAATGGGTGTTTTGGGGAGCAGGAGGGCAAGGCACAGGCAGAGTTACTCACTGCAAGGGCTTCTCGCCCGTGTGGATCATCCGGTGCACTGCCAAGTTGTGGGAGCTCTTGAAGGCCCGGGCACAGTACTCGCAGATGTAATCCCTTTGATCTGAAAGACAACAGCAGTTGCAGTATTGCTCTCCCATAGACCTGCTCCCTTTCCCAACTCTCAGAGGGTGCAGGTAAAGCTGCCCAAGAAGGAGCAGAACTACAAGTTCTGGGAGGAGCTGCTGATCTGGAGAGGTGAGGCATGATTAAGACTCTCCTAAGAGCTAATTATCCACTCTGACCAACACTGAAAGACTGGCAAATTGGGATAAATCAGACTTATCTTTAGAGGTTTATTCCTCTACAGAGCCCCTGAGTGATGCCTGCCAGAAGGAGAATAAAAGCTCTATAGTCTATTTCTTTCATTTACTTAAAAGATGGTAATCCAGAAGACAGTAATGCCCTGATGCTGCTGCAAATCTATGCCACCTGACTTGACTCTCCCCAGAAGTCCCAAGAGGCTTTCCCTTTTCCCCCTGTCTGTTCACTGTCCTGAAGAGGAGTTTGTATCTATTTCCCATCCCCCTGTACCTGTGTGATGTTTGGCATGCCGCAGGAGCTGCTTCTGGAGCCGGAAGAGTCGACCGCAGGAGGGATGAGGACACACGTATTTTTTCTTCAGTAAGTGCTGATATTTTATGTGATGCTGGAAAGAAAGAATGGAAATTTTCAGACTGTTCATGGCTGAGTGAACAGCTGAGGTTCACTCAAGTTTAGATCTCCACTGGAAAATAAAACACACACGGACATCCGGCATCCTGACAGACATTCACACACATGGCTACAACTAGCCACAACGAAATCTTCCAAAATGACAGTATCAGGAAGTGGTGTGAGTGCTAGTGGAGGTTTAGTTGCCTGTTCCAAGCACCCCTTCCCTGCCCTCCCACGTACCAGAGAGGAAGTGAACACCCCCACCAACCTGCAGGTACCGCGGGTGAGCCAGGACCGTGCCGCAGCCTTCCATCTCACAGCGGACGTACTGGATCGGAGGCTTCTTCCTGGGAAATTAGCAACGAGAGGGGCAGAGTGCTTGGCTGCTTCTATGATCAGGTGATTCTATAGATAAAGATTCTATATATATCCTATTTAGAATCACAATTCTCTGTGTCTGTGAGGGGCTGATGCGTCTCATGCCACAAATAGCAAGTGCAAGCACAGCAAAGCACGATTGCTCCAAAACCCCTGCCTGGGCTGTGACAGAGTTGCTGTCCAAGAGCCACCTCTTCTCCTGCCACTACTTGAGGGCTCTCCCTAGAGCAGGGAAAACCTCAGGAGACCCAGAGTTCCCAGAGTCTTATTGCTGGACAATGCCATGGGAGGGATCAACTGAGAAGTGGGGAAGAGGCTGGCTCACTTGGAAGAAATCAAACCAACATCTACAAGAGAAGGAGAAGACAAGGTATGCTGCTATTCTTGTTTTTTATTCCCTCTCAAGCATAGAAATGGCTTTGGGACAATCCACGTCTACATGTAGGACACATGGGAAGGAAGTCTGCAGAACAGAACTGGGTTGAGAGGATCACCTACCTTCTCTTGGGCAGCCTTGGGCTCTTGTCATCCTTTCTCCTCCTTCCCCTCCTGTAACAGGGATACAGAAAGAACTGAGAGAAGCTTCTTTGCATCAGCAGTGGGCAGAGACTTTGAAGTTTACGCTGCATTGCCTCATTAGCTGCATGAAATAAATGGTCTAGAAAAAACACTGAGTGCAAGTTGGAGACAGATTCAAAAGACGGGGAATTCCAGAGAAATAAATGCTTCGCATGGTTTGCTTTCTCAATATTTTCCATTTCCGAATGCATTTTTCATAAACATGTAATTTTGCCAACACGGTCTAGAACTGAGAGTGCACCCTATTTCCTCTGCTCTGCTGGGGAACATTCCACACCATGGGAAAATATCCACCTGCCTGATCAGGAAGAACGGGATTAATGATCCAGCAGCTATTTTACAGGCCTCTGAATTAGGTACAGCAGCTTCCGTACCCGTCAAGACAAAAATCTAGGCTCTGTCTGAGCAGACCTGTGCTCACACAAACTCCAGCCTCCCAAGCCACAGCTCTGCCCAGCTCTGCCTGCCTGATCCCATTACTGCAGTGACACTTGGAGCAGATTGATGGAAGTATTTTCTAGACTCTACTGAGACATCTGTATTGATGGCAAGCCAGGAACATGCTGAACACACACTCAGCATTCAATCCAAGCCCTCAGAAGAACCATAGGTTTGATTATGCACAAAAAGTAGTGTCTGATTCAAACAAAACCTCAAGCCTCATAAAGCAGTCTCCAATAGACAAAGATGTTCTCAAAATATCAGCCTCCTCACTCCTCTACACTGTGAATCAGCAGCAGCACAGAACAGCAAGGGAAATTACACCAGCAGTGTGCAGCAGGTCAGCAGAGGGAGCCCGGGCTGTTCCAACCACTCAGAGAGGAGCCGAGCTTTCTTTTTTTCCCCCTCACATTATCCCAAAGAATGGTTTTAACACAGTCACATAAATCAATCTCTCTCTGTTGCCAGGAGGAATGCTTCAGCCATGAGTTCCAGTGACAGCACACCCGAAGCTGTCCGGGCCACTGGCGACTGACTGGGTGACAAAAGTTTGTTGTTTTACTTCTCGACAGCCAGGGGAAAACAGCTGATTTTCCTGAGCTCTGGTGAGGTCCCAGCTGTACAAAAAGGACACTTACCACACACAAAAGTATTCCAGTGACAAGATATCCCAGCGTCTGCCCCCAGCACACAGTAGGAATGCTGCCCTCTCCCACTGGCTTTCAGGATGCACTGGAGGCATCACAAGGAACCCATTGTAAGGACACCCTGAAGTATTTCCCACTGTGTGGTCACACCCAGGGAGGCTAACCACAGCATGATGAAAAACCCCCCCACTTAAGCTAAAGTCTGATTTTTTTGTGGCTGAACACAGGCAAGATGTGAGGGCACAGGATAAACAGTGCTGCCCCATCAGCTCTCAGGCTCAGAGGAGAAGGAGGGGGATGGGGAGAATAGACAACAATCAAACACTGTTGTACACCAGCAAGAATGAAAAACACACAGTACACACTGGCATGTGTAGCTGCAGAGTTTACTCACTTTCTTGGTGGTTCTTCATCCTCCTGAAACTCGTTCTCTTCTTTCACTTCCACTTTAATCTCTTTCTGCCTTTCTTTTTCCTCCTTACCCTTGCTAGCTTTTCTCCTTTGCTTTGGTGCTTCCCTACAAAGACACAAATATAACACATTACTCCAAAACTCTTCTCACTGCCTGCTGTTTGCAAAGATGTAAACAAAAACTGGACCCAAGTTCAGATATATTCTTCAAGTCCCACTTTCAAGCAGAAGTAAGAACCAGGCTTAGGGAGGCACCCAGCAAGGCTCTAAAGGCTTCAGTTCCTGAAAGAAGAACAGTTCTGGCCAATTCAGGTAATGTTTAGAACCACTCCACCAGATCAACTAGCACAGGTGCTTTGGGGCATATTAAGCTAATTCAGGTACATATCCATATTTTTTTGGTCTAAATCCCCAGTAAGTACATAATCCAAACATACTTCTCTAGGTGGGGCTTGTAGGTCTCATCTCTGGGATCATCTTTGAAGGGAACTTCTTCCTCACTGATGAGCATCTCCTCATCATCATCACTGCTGGGAGAAAAGAGGAGACTTTGGCAGCAACTGCTTGGCCCCTGCTGCAAGAATATCTGTGCACCATCCCCAGCACGGGAAGGACACTATTACACTTCCTCATCCACCATGACTGGGGAAAGGTAACAGCTTGCACTGACCAAGGGGCACAGTGACAACCCAACAGGCCGGGTAGAGCTGTGTCCTGAACCCACCTACCCACAGCAACAAAGCTACCAGCTGGAACGCCCAGATTAAATCTTACTATCATTTCTCCACAATATCTCCTGACATCTGTGCACACTGGAACTGCAAAGGCGAAGGGCCAAAGGAGACAGAGCTACTGTCAGTCCCACGGAACATTTTGCACAAGATTTTCAAGCAACTCAGGCCCACCTCGAGACACTGACTAGGAAGAATTACCACAAAATAACATGTCTTACCTGACTCCATCTGGAGGCTGATGCTCTTCTGTGACCACTGAAAGGAAAAGTCACCATTAGGTTTCAAAGTGTGTTCGCTGCAGTGAGCTCATCTGTCTCACGGTACCTCCGTCGACATTCAGAGCCGGGAGTGCTGGTGGCAGAAGGTACCCGTGACAAGCAGCACCACGCCAGCACCAGCCACACGCCCAGAGTGACACCCACAGCTGGCTCCCTGACAGTCCCCAGGCCTTCCGTGTCCCACATACCGTACTCCAGCTGGTCAGCGTTGGGCTCTGACTTGCAGATGAGCTGCAGCGAGTTGGCCTTGGATCTGGAGGTGCGGGAATTCTCGGAGTCGCGCTGGCGAGTGGCGGCCGCTGTCCGGCTGCTGCGCCAGCTCCGGCTGGGCCGGGCTGTGCCCGTGGGAGAGCCATGGCTGAGCACACTCGACTCTTCCTCCTCTTCCTTCTCTTCTTTGGGAGCTGAAACAGGCGTTGCAGGCTCTTTCATCGTAGTAGAAAACGCCTGAATCCCGCCATTAAATCACAGCTTAAATCACAGCAGCCCCTGCCTGCTGTGGGAATCTGCTCAGTCCTCTCTGCTGAACCAGGACACTGCCCAGGCCCTCACCTCAGCAAACCTTCCCTCAAAACTCTCCTCACACTGCCCCTAAGGAAAGACACTAATATTTAAAAGAAGATTATATTTCCCTTGGATAAAGACTTCTAAGATGATGATTTGCTGGCTCTAAGCACAAGAAAAGAGACACTCATAAAGCTCAGCAAGTGCTTTATGAAAGACCAGCTTCAAAGTTGGGCCATGTGCAAAGTTATGTTTTGAGAATCCCCCAAACATATACTTCACTGGAACTGTACACCTGGCAATATCCCTGAGGGATCTGAGCTGGATGTTTCTGGTGCTCTGCTAAAGCAAAAAGCATCACAAACGCTGTTAGCCTGAGGTCTCCACACTTATTTACAGCTTGTACAGGTGGTTTCCTTTTGGCTCATGGCTGGTCTCCAAACATGCTTTGGCAAGATAACTGAACTAGCTGAAATATCTTGTGAGCAAGTTAATCCCTTAAAAACTAAAATTCCCAAGCACAGTTAATTTGATCTGGCCTTTTGGTGCTTGCTGTGACACTGGGCCTTCAGGAACTCAATGTCCTTTCAAATGTTACAGATGATCACAGAATGGTTTGGGTTGGAAGGGACCTTAAATCTTATCTCGTTCCAACATCTGCCATGGGCAGCAACACCTTCCACTAGTTCAGGCTGCTCCAAGCCTTGTCCAACCTGGCCTTGGATACTTCCAGGGATGAGGAATCCACAACCTCTCTGATTCCTCCCAGCCTGCAATCTCCAGTTTTGCATCAAGACTTCTGAACCAAATGATCCTTTTTCTCCTAGCACGTAGTTTGCTTTGCATTACTCACTGTCTGCTCCTTGATTAGCAGGGTGGGAATAAGCAACATTTGGCTGGAAAAGTCTGACTGGAATCCCGGATGTGAGGCATCACATTGTGTTGTAAACCATCAAGCTGCTGTCTTGCATGTATAAACCTCACCATCAGAGCATGAACTGCACCTTCTTGGCTTTCTTTAGCAGATCTCAAGGTGACTGCTGCATGTTCTCAGTCCTTATGGTGAACATCTCAGGTTTTTGAATGCTAAATCAAACTCAAAGACACTTGAAACCATCCTCTAGAAATTCCCCCCTCAACCACTATCGTGCTGCCAGGGATAGCACACACTGCTGCTTTGGAAAAGCTGTATTCCCTTGGAAGACTAGGCACTCAGCTGATTACTTATCATTATAAAAATCAAGCTCACAGAGCTGAAGCAGACCTGCCTCAGAACACACCTGGACAGAGCACACCCCTGACCCAGCAGCTCTGCTTCCTTCCTCTAAAGTGAAGGTCTTTCATAAGCCTTTTCCCAGGATTTCTCCTTCCTACTTCCTCTGCTTCAGCATGGCTGTCTAACAGATTAAGGGCATTTTTACATGCTGTGAATACCCAGGTACCTCCCAAACCCCATCCCTAGGATATGCAACAAGTATTTACTTTGAAACAGAAATCACAGTGATACAGAGGTATGAGCTGAAAAACCTTCTAATTCTAGACCCTCCCAACACGGTCCCTGGTCCCTATCCAAGAGTCAGGGCTGTACCAGGAAACTTCTGTCTGTCAAGTGTTCAGCTGCAGGAACAGCTGGAATCAGCACTCACTAAAGGCCTTGCCCAAAATATGAGAAGTTCTACATTTGGAATAAATTTTTGTCTCTTTTTCCTTCACAAAAATAGATTATAAATTGTGAGCAAACGCCAGTCCCTGGGAGAAGGGACAGAAAAGGAAACCTGGAAGGACACTCACAGTGAAGTTGTGGCTTTGTTTAGACAAGCAAAAGACAAGGCTCTGGGCACTGCTCTGCTTTTCAACAGAGCTGAACTTTGATTTATAAAGCATTACTGACCCTGCAAATACTTCCAGAAAACACATGTGTGCAATTAAGTGAAGGGAAAATAAACTATTAATTGCTAAGTTAAAAAGCTGTTATAAAAATAAATGCACCACAACATATGCACACCTCTGAGATTTAAGGCAGCAACCACACAACGGATAAGGCACCAAACACCTGGGTTTATAATGGCAGGAACAAAGATGAAACTCGGGAAAAATATCCAAGTGCAAAGCTCCATCAAAGGGCTCTCCCCCACCAGAGCACTGTGGAACTGTACAGATGGGACACAGGAAAATCCTCGGAGGGTTTGGGCAGTTTGAGCTATCTAAATTCTGTGCATTTTTATAAGGTTTGGTTTGAAGTAATGACATTTCTCTCTCCAAACACTGACAAAGCCTTAAGGGAAAGCAGTCAGTCCCAAAAGGAGCATGAAGCATTAAGATTAAAACTCTTAGGTATAATTGTGAGTCCTCTCTGTACAAATCCATTTGGTACTACCTGAGTCTTGTCAAAGTTTTCAATCTTTTTTTAAATCTGCCAAACCTGACCGTTTTCTTAGCAAAAGCCCTGGATTTGAGAATGGGCTTCCAGGGAAGTGACTCTCCTGACTAAAATGAAAATTATTCCCACAAGGATACAGAGCACTGCGGGAAGCCAGACGTGAATTCTACTACACAGCCACTGTAGCTACACGAATTCATTTGTAAGCTGAGATTAAAACGTTCTACTTATGCATCCAATATTCCTACAGGCACAAGTTGGGAAATCCTGCGACTGCATGACTAAGCAGGCGACAAGGAATAGCCAGGGAACACAGGCTGACACTGCAGCTGGCCCCGTGCACGCCGCTGTGGTGACAGTCACGCTCAGGCTGTGACACACACACACGCACCTTCAGCTCTCATCTCCCTCTAAACTCCCCGTCAGACCTGCACAGCCAGAACTCCCAAGGGCATCCTGGAGAAGCCTGATCCCATGGCTCTCTACCATGGCTGTCCCAGGGAATATTCCACACTGGTTTTGGCTGTTTACAGTAAAGGCTAATACTGCAATGCAAAAAAAAAAAAAAAATCACTTCCATATCAGGGAACACAGAATTCCAAGCCTGCACCAGAACCGCTCAACACTTTATCCCAGCTCCATCCAGGGTGAAAGGACAAATGGGATTGTGCCTTCCAGACTCACAAGGGACTCCTGGCTACCAAAAATCATGTTGTGCAAGGAAAGCTGCTGCTTGCTAACACTGGTCTGGCTCCTTCACAAACTTCTGCTAAAGCCCAACAGGAGGAGGAGGAGGGAGAAGCCCCTCTCCTGCTCCAGCACAACCTGTCCAAGGAAGACACTCCTCGGCCTGTTTCCAGGTCCTCTGCAACCAGCACAAGGTGCACAAGGGCTCCATCCAGCGTGCAGCCAAGACACAGGAGTGCAGCTTCCTCACTTCTGTGTGCTAAAAAACAAACCAGAAACAAACAACCCCCGCCCCCCACAGCACAGATTTCCTCTGGCCCAGAAGTCAGCACTTCCCAGTGCCAATTTCCACGCAACTATTCCTACCATCATTTTGGCTGCAAATCTAATCGGGAAAAAAAAAAGAAGTTTAACAAACACTTTTCCACTCTCACCTTCAAGCACAACCAAAACTCTCAGAGCCCAAGTTAAAGGCTAAAATGGCTTGAGTGCAGAGGGCCCCCAAACCTGGGAATTTCAGTCTGAAAACTTTCACTTCCTGGGGTAAAAATGGGAATATTCTGCCCATTTTCTATCACTACTAATAAATATTTCTCTTTAAACAAAAAAAAAAAAAAAAAACAAACAAAAAAACAACCAAAAAACACCAAAAAAAAAAAAACCCCAAGCATGACCATTAAAGTCTTTATTCTATATCCCTATGAAGCTAAACTTTTGTAGACATTTCAGCAAGTCTGCTTTGATGTAAAAGGCTAAAACTCTGACATTCCCTGCCCACCCTTTACACAGTGAGGGGTAAATACACACAAACAAGATCTGGGCTCAATACACAGTGGTTAATTCTGTTTCAGTCTGTAAAAACACACCTTGCCAGCTGGAACTGTGATGGATTTCCACACCCAAATGGAATAAAGACTTGTAGGAAGAAAACTAAAGAGTTACCAAAACACGAGAATAACAGCATCCTCCGAGACACAACTGCTGGCAAATAAACCCGGACAGCTCCAGGAGAAAGGGGAATTCATCTGCACAGGTGTGTGACCTCCTTTCCTCAGTGCTTCATTCTGCCACAATTCTCTGGTGCCAGATCACAAACAACACTACACAAAGCCCTTTACCTGGACCTGTTTCAGAAGTCATAACCAGGTGAGGAGAAAAGCCCTCTAACTTTTTTTTTTTTCTTTTTAGGTTGGGTTTTATTTCTTTTTTTAAAACAAGGAATTGATAAATAGGTGCTCAAAATTCACAGTGTGCACTGGAAAACAAAAGTTCTGCTCCAGCTCACAGATCCTCACAGTTGGGGCTTTTGTGCTTTTGTGTTCTGACCCTACTCACGCCCCCAGTTCTGAATAATATTCTCTTCCACCCCTGAAGACATCAGCCTAAAAAAATCCATAATGCACTAAAGCTAGAAAAGAACTAGTGTGAATGTCTGAATATTCTGATTTCCACACAACTTTCCCAGGTCTCTAGAGGATCTACTCCTATATTTCTGAGCACAGAAGAGAAGTGAACTCAGGATTTGCCAACTACTTGGGACTGCTGTGCAACAAGAGTTGTCAAACTATGGAGCAGCCCAGCCTCATGCTCCCAACAGCCATGGAAAGCTCAAGTGCTTTTTGGGACAGTAAGATTTTGCAGGTTGGGCACGTGCCAGCAGCAACAGCTTATCACAGTTCCACAGTCTTGAGAGAGACTCGGAAAGAAACTCCCCATCACTCAGCACTAAAATACTCTTTAAAAGGAAAATCCACAAGGAGGATTTGGCTAACCCGTGGGATAGCCCAGACTTTCTAGGTGGAACACAACACCAGGAGTGAGTAATTCAGCTCTTACCTTTACCAGCGACTTTATCTGCGCACCTGAAAAAAAACACAAAAACAAGTGTAAGAGCCAGACTCTATGGGATGGGGGCAGCAACAGGGAACTGAATGATGTAGAGATGAGCCCCAGTGCCTTTCTATGGGATCATTATTTTCAACCCTTCATGCCAAGATGGATTGTTTCAGCTGCAGGAAGCTGAAGGGAACTATAGGAATATCCAGCAGCAAAGGCCCAGCCAGGCCCAGGAGAGTTATGACCGACCCAGGGGGATTTTGTGCTTAGAACACGGCAGAGCAGCTGCACTTCCAAAGGCTCCGGTGTCCTGCTCAGGATCGAAGGTGCAGCGAATGCAGCATCTCCTCGCGGGAAGGTAGATCCCACCACCTCCCTCACCCAGACCTTTGGCAGACGGGGCCAGACCGCGCTGGCGCCGCGGGGCACCGGGACAGCGGCCGCTGCCCGAGGGCGCTGCGCAGCCGGCGATTCCCGGGACACTGCCCTTCCTGGGAAGGGACCGGCGGGGCCGGCCCAGCCCGCCCGCAACAAAGGGGCGGCGGCGCGGGGCACCCTGCGGCCGGAGACGGCCCCAGGGCCTGTGCCCGTTCGCGCGGGTCGGTCAGAGGTCGCCCGCAGCCCCCCGGCCGCGATCCCCGGAAGGCGCGGGCGGAGCCCGGTGCTGCAGGGACTCACCCGGCCCGGGGGGCCTTCCTGGCCGCGGGCGGCGTCTCGGCGGCGGGCTGCTCGGCGGCGGGCCGCGCCCCGGGGCTGCTCCGCCGGCGTCGGGGATACTCGGCCTTACGGCGGCGGGATGCGGCGGCGGCGGCGGCTCCCCCCGCGGCCGAAGCGGTGCGGCCGCGCTCCCGGCCGCCCCTCAGCACCCGGCTACCGCCGGACTCCTCCCCCTGCTCGGCGGCGGGTGGCGGCGGCGGACGGCGGCGGCCCGAAGCCGGCGGCCTGTCTGCGGCGGGCGGTGGTCCCGGAGCGGGCGGCGGCTCGGCGGCGGCGCCCCCCGGCTGCTCGGTGCCCGCCGGCATCGGGGCGGCGGCGGCGGCGGCGGGGCCGGGACGGCCGCGCTCCACCCTCGGCCGGGCACGCCCGCCCCCGCCGCCCGCGGCCAATCAGCGCCCGCCGCCCGCCTTCACGCGCGGCCCCTGCGCCCCGCCCCCTGTCCGCGACCACCAATCCGCGTGAGGGACGCGAGGGACGGCCCCGCCCCCCAGGCCCGAGTCCCCCCGCCCGCCGCGCTCACGCCTTTCCCCGCCGCTCGCGCGCCGCCTAGCCAATGGGCGGCCCGGCCGGGGCGGGATCCGCCCCCCCCACCGCCGAACGACCAATCAACGCGCTGCTCCCGCGCGCGCCGCGGACTCGCGCCGCCTCTCGCGCAGGCGCTGCTGTGGCCGCTGCTCTCGCGCTCCCGCTCCCCCCCCAGCCGGCCCCGCTCGGCGCCCACTCGAGCGCGGCCCCCGCGGCCGCCGCCCCGCAGGCCCCGCCGCCCGGACCGCCCGTCCGCCGCGCGGCCGCCGCCCGGCCCCCGGCACCGCCGGGCTCCCTACCGCCGCCGCTGCCTGCGCCCCTCCGCCTGCCCCCGGGCCCCTTTGCCCCTCGGGCGAGGCCTGCCAGGGGAAGCCGTTCGCCGCCTCGCCCCACGCGGCCGCTCCGTGCCGCGGGGCTGCGGCGCCGCCCGCGGTACCGGCGGGGCCTGACGGCCGGGCCGCTTTTGGCTACCGCTTCTCCTTTAAGAAAAAAAAAAACGCCCCGTCGGGCGGCGGGTGAAAGTCGGTGACAAAATGGTGGCCGGCTCAAGGGGGGCGGGGCACACAGCCCTAGTCCCGCCCGCTTCCGTCCCGCGGTCGCGCATGCGCGGTGTCTGCCGGGAGTTGTAGTTTACCGGAGCTGAAGCAGTGCCGCTTCCCCGTTGCCGGCTGTGTCCCCGTCCCGAACAGCGCCTGGGCAGGAAGCCCTGGAGCAGCTGTGCGGGGGGACCCGCCCGTGGTCTCCAAGGCCGGAGTCCCTCCCCAAAACAACCCCATCAGCGCCTGATTCTCCCACAGGAGCTGTACGTTAAAGCCACACAAAACCCCAAAACTTCGCCCCCACAGACGCTGAAGGCGCCACCCGGGAGCGGGTTTTGTCACTTTGTCCCCTTCCCTACTGTCCTAGCTGCCTCGATGTCCATGCTCTTGGACCTGGCACAGTATTCCCTTGCCTTGGGTGCAGCGGGATGTGACATCGGGCCAGGATCAAGGGCTTGGACTGGGGAAGAGGAGCGGGGTGTGCTTGCTCTGGAGCGGAGGCTTTGGCTGATCTTACCCACCGAGAACAAAGGGTAACACTTCCCCAGAACAAGGTGCTCCTCATCCTGCCTCGGGAGACAGCAAAAATCACAGGGGTTGGTTCAAAGAGCCCGCAGTGTTCAGCTGGAAAATCCTGTTTGTTGAACTGGTTCCAGCAGTGAGAGGGCTCCAAGTGCCTGGTGCTTCCTTCTGCTTCTGCATTTCAAATCCTTTCTGGTTCTGCATTTCAAGTCCTCAGCTCTGGTATGCTCCTAGAAAACAAAAGTGTGTCCAACAGTTCCTGAGAGTCTGCTAATAAACCCCCTCACTGTTGAGAGCCACGTTCCCCTGACCCAAACACTGGGAAGGAGGAGAATGTCCGTGCATGAAAGTTAAAGAAAACCTCGGGATCCTCGCACAGGGATTCCTTCTGTCCCTGCTATTTGTCAGCCCCATGCCAACCTGTCCCTGTCATTGTCATGACTGATTTCCCCTCTGCAGGCCAGGCTGGGGAATTAATTCTTGTTAGAACAGGGGAGCAGAGCTCAGGGCAGGGCACAGCTCAGCCTTTGGCCTCTGGGTTCTGTAAGGACAAGTTTTAAGAAGTTCCAGCTCCAGATGCTTGTGTGCACTCAGGCTCACACATCACTAAATCAGTGAGAAAGCTAAAAATAGCCCCAAACCTTCCGCAGGCAGGAAGGTTCTGTTGTGTGCAGAAAGGGAAGCGCCTGACACAAGGATCCCATGGCCAAGCAGTCCTGAGGAGTGACACCAGCAGCGCCTCCTCTCAGCATTCCTGGCCCGAAACACAGCCCAGACACAGTGAGTTGGTGTCCCAGGGGCTTTTCCTGAGGCGGGGCTGGGCTGGATGTCCCGGCTGTGAGCAGGCGACAAAATGGTGTCAGGAATGAAGTGACCCCTGAGGTAGCTCAGGTCCAGCCTGTCCCCCCTGTGGGGGCTCATCAGGGCCAAGGCAGGGCCAGCCTGACCTGTGTGGACGCTGCTGCCTCTCCACAGAGAGCATAGAGTCTGTGGCTCTTAACCTTTGCTTCCAAGGTTTTTTTGGCTGGACTAAAGAGGAGCCAAGCTAGGACACGGTGAGGCTTTGTGGCCAACGTGACAGAGATGTTGTTGGTCACCTACCAAACACCCAAACAAGAATCCAAAGGACACGCCAAGCCAAGTGCACCCACCTCTGGCATTAACATTCCCCCAGCCCCTTGGAGCTGTTTCCACATCTACTGCCTGCTCCCAGCAGCATCGATTTCTCTACCGAGAAAGGGTTTGCTGATACCTGGAAATCGATGACAAGGCTTCAGAAGCGTCTCCCAAAGGCAAGGTTCTGCTGGAATGTGACAGCATTGCTCCATCATGCTGCCACAAACCCATTTCCACCCAGCACAGGGATGCCGTCAACTTGTCACATGTGGCCAGTGGCCTGGATCCGCCGGACATCCACATCTTGGCTTCTGGAGCTCCTTGGGCAGCCCATTGGCCAGTTTCTCCCATCTCCCTCCCCATCCTGGGCTGTTTGTGGCTCTCTGTGCCCCAGCTGTGCCAGTCACACGTAGCATGAGGCACGCAGCCCACAAAGGAAACTCTGGGTGACAAACCCTGGCAGGGGGGGCGGAGGCGAGACCGGAACAGAGCTGGCGCAGCCTCGACTGCCATCTCAGCACCTCGGGGTGCTGCCCCTGCTCTGGGACCCCACACCAAGGCAGGATGGAGGATTTGGGTAAGTTGGGCCTTTCCGGAGCTGATCCTGCAGCCAGGCCTGGCTTTGGGGTCACATTTCCGGGGAGCCTTTTCCTTCCTGTTCCTCGGCATAGGGAGGGGATGCTGCTGAGGGGCTGCCGTGGAGCCCTGTTCCCTCCTGTGCCTCCCCCATCCCAAGGGTCCAGTGGGGCCGGTGGTCGAGTGAGCATTTGGCTAAAAATGGAAGCAGGAAATGGGCTGTGGCAGCACCACAACCCTGGCTGCACCCAGCAGGAGCTGAGAGCCATCCTTGGCCTGGGGTGGGGAAGCCAGGGTCAGGGAAGCAGCCACACTGCTGGGGGCATTCCCTGTTTCCCAGTGTGAGGGATAGCCAAGGCAGAGAGGTGAAAGCGGAAAGGAAAAGTGCTCGGCCCACCTTGGGGGAAGTGGTGCTCTCAACACGCAGGCTGGGCCCTGTGTGAGCCCAGGGTGAGCTTTTCCCTGCCAAGGCTTATGCTGGGTCAAGTTGAGGACTGGCAGAGGATTCTTTGCTGGCCAAGGATGGTGTGGGGGGCAGGACTCTTTGCCCCACTCTTTGGAAAAGTGGGCACATCCTGCACTGGGATGGGAGCCTCAAGGCCCCTCGGGTTGCTGGCAGCTGGCCAGCAGGACCTGCTGTGAAACTCCTTTTGCTCCTGAGATTTTGGGAGTGATACAAGATCTCAGGGTGGGCAGCTAGTGGGGCCTGACCCAGGTGTCTCCGTGCAGATGCTTTGCTGGCAGAACTGGAGCAGAGCTCCTGCCTGGCCTCCAAGGACCGTGCACTGCAGGAACCAAGCTCCTGCCAGGATGCCCAGCACGGTACCCAGAAGGTAATGCCTGAGCACAGAGACCCCTCAGGGTCTGGGGTGGTGGAGCTGGGCAGGGGAAGCTGCCAGGGGAGCACCTGAAGGCGCTCCCACAAGGGCTTGTCCTTTCAGGTGCCACTGCCGCCTCGAGCTCAGCCTCCAAGAGAAGGTTTGGATTCAGTGTACAGGTAAAAATGGCCATGGGAGGGCAAAGCTATCTGAGGCTGTCCATTCCTTGCTGGGATCTGCCATCCAGGGTCACCTGGGACAGATTCTGCATCCCTGCAGTGGCCCATGTTGGCAGGGGTGGAGGGGTCTTGGTCTCGGCCTTGGGGGGGACACCACAGCATCTCCCCTCTCTGCCATGTCCAGCACCCCGGTGCGAGACCCAAAGCCACTGCTCCCCTCACCGCCGCGCACGGAGGCCGCCTCGCAGCTGGATGAGCTCCTGGCCGACCTGGGCCACACACAGAGCAAGGTGAGCCTTGGGCAGCAGGCTGGGGGGCTTGGCCCTCACTCAGACCTCACCATCCTCCTTCCCAGCAGCTGATAGCTGCAGGGCAGGGAGCTGGGATGCCCGCAGAGTCCGTGCTGGACAACATGCTGGACAGCCTCACCCGGGACCTGCAGGAGCTGGGCATCACAGCCGCACCCGCCGGCATCTGCGCCGCCTGCTGCAAGCCCATCGCAGGCAAGGTGAGCCCCTGCTGCCACCCCAGCACCCCAGGGCATCCCCCCGGAGCTTCCCTCACAGCCCTTCTGCCTCCTCCTCGCAGGTGCTCACAGCCCTGGGCAAAACCTGGCACCCCGAGCACTTCACCTGTGCCCACTGCGGGAGGGAGCTGGACAAGGGGCCCTTCTTCGAGCAGGGTGGGCGGGCGTTCTGCGAGGAGGATTATCACCAGGCCTTCTCCCCGCGCTGTGCCTACTGTGCCGGCCCCATCCGCGAGGTGAGTGAGCGACCCCCCGGCCTCCCCTACCACCACCGGCCAGCCCCCTCACCTCAGCTTTTCCTGCAGAAAGTCCTCACGGCCCTGGAGCAGACCTGGCACCCCGAGCACTTCTTCTGTGCCCACTGTGGGAAGGTGTTCGGAGATGAAGGTATGTCCCAAGGAGCAGGTGCAGGGGTCCTGCCCCATTCCAGGTATCCCCCGCTCTTGCACTTACTGCCCCATCCAACAGCTCCCCATGGTCTCTCCCTTGCCTCCTGTCCTTGGGTGGCACCATGTCCATGTCCCACTGTCCCCAGTGTGAGCCATTCCCAGGTGGGTGCCCATCCCAATCCCCTCCCTACAGGGTTCCTGGAGCGCAACGGGAAGCCGTACTGCCACCAGGACTTCCTGGCCATGTTTGCCCCCAAATGCCAGGGCTGTGAGCGCCCTGTTACGGATAACTACCTGTCGGCCCTGCAGGGCGTCTGGCACACTGAGTGCTTCGTGTGCACGGTGAGTGGGACGGCAGGGATGCACGTAATGGGGGTGTTCCCGGGGCCATGCCAACCTTCCCCTCTCCTTCCTCTAGGAGTGCCTGACTGGCTTCAGCAGCGGGTCCTTCTTCGAGCTGGAGGGGCGGCCGTACTGCGAGCTGCACTTCCACCAGCGGCAGGGCACCATCTGCCACGGCTGCGGCCACCCCGTCACCGGGCGCTGCATCACGGCCGCGGGGCGCAGGTACCACCCCGAGCACTTCATCTGCAGCTACTGCATGCGCCGGCTGCAGAAGGGCACCTTCAGCGAGCGCGGTGACAAAATGTACTGCCAGCCCTGCCACGACAAGCTCTTTCTCTGAGGCCCAGCATCAACATGCCTGGCGTTGTCCCTGCTGACCCAAACACGCCTCATATCCCACCCATCAACATCCCTGGTACTGGTCCCACTCAGCCAACTGTCCCCAGCCTTGTTGCTGCTCAGCCAGGTATCATTCCTTATTCCCCTCCCTGCAAACATCCCTGGCATTGCCCCTTGGACCTGAAGCAATAAAATATACAGCCCTGCCTTTTCTCTGCTTACTCGTGGCTTTGGGGACAAGGGTGCAAGGCAACGTGCGAGGGCTGGGAAATACCACGTGGTTTGTCACAAAGTGACACCTCTGGGGGCTAAGGAAACCAGCACCACTCCTGGAAAAGGCACCTGGGTCCAGCAGCAAAGCCAGAAACACCGAAGGGGCAGGCACACATCACACTTTAAAAACTTTATTTATATAAAAAAATCATTTTGTTTTAAAAGCGTTACAAGAGTGTGCACAGGAATCAGACAAGGAACGGCTTGGCGCTTCCCCCTCCCCACCTCCTTGGCCCACCTCCCCACCAGGGCCAAGGAGGAGAGAAGGGGGATGCTGTCTTTTTGGTTCATTTGGAATTAAAAATTAAAAAAGGAATTAGTGTTTTACATATTTAAAGGAAAAGAGAAGAGTTAGACCCCAGAACAAAACCCAACCGAGCTGAGGTGGGGCTGGAAGCAGGGCAGGCCCAGCCGGAGCTAGGGGGGAACTGGGGCAGGAACAAGGCACCAGCTCTGCCCCTGCCATTTCCTCGTGCCCTGGGAGCCCGCCCTGGGGGGAGCCCCGGGCTGGGAGGGCTCCTGCTCCAGTTTGCAGCCTCCTACAGAGGCTTCCAGTTGCACAGGGAGCCCCAGGGCCCCCCGAAAGATCACAGCACATGGATGTGCCCCAGCACCACAGCCAAGAGGAGGAGGAGGAGCAGCACATCCCAATTCCCGTGGCAGCCCAGGCCAGGATGCAGATGAGCACCCCACAACCTCTCAGCGAGGGCAGGGGGGTTGGGCTCCCCCCAAAACAGGCTCCCAGCCCCACTGCAGACAGGTAAGGCTCCCAGTGGGGAAGGGAAGAGCTCAGCCCTGCCGGAAGCCCAGGAAACTCCCCTTTCCCAGGGAAGCAGCCGGACAGTACGATTCAAAGAGCTATTTCACAGTGGCAAAAGAAAGGCACGTGTCAAGAGAAAGTCAGCGGGGCAGCGCCGCGGGATCCCGGCTCCAGGTGCCCGGCAGTGCGCCCCGAGCCGCCCGCTCTCCCCAAAACCCTGCCGCATCTCCTCCCTCCGCGGGGACCCTGGCCCACGCCCCAGAACTGACCCCGTTCCTCACAGAAGGATCCTCCTCACACAGGCACTGGGTGGGAGCCAGGGCCCCATCCAGACCCCTCTGCAGGATCCAGAGCTGGATCCCCCTTCCCATGCCCCCAAAGCCTCATCTAGAACAAAGCAAGAGACATTATTGCTGGTTTTCCTTCCCCTGGCCCCTGTGCCTCCAGCCCCTGGACTCTGGTCCTGCAGCCCTCAGGGAGGAGGGATGCTCCTGCTGTCCCCACGGCCCTGGTTGAAGAGTGATCCCGCACAAAAAAATATATCCTATAGGCAACAAAACCAAACCAAAAACAAGGCGGCGGCAAGTGAGGTCCCAGTCCTGTCCCTGCAAGACACCTCGGAGCAGGGGGAAGGCGTGGGAGAGAAGGCAGCTCCTGGTCAAGGCAGAGATCCGAGTCCTTGTGCAGCATCCACGCTGGCTGATCCGGCAGAGTCAGGAAGGAAGGTTTTACTCTCAGGAGGAAGGAGGTGGTGGAGGACGGGAGGAGGAGTTCTCAGTGGTGGTGTCCCAGAACAGGGAGGTGCAGCGGCCCGGAGGAGACTGAGTGGCCCGGGCTGCCCTGGGGGCCCGGCCCAGGCATTTGGCTGGATGGTTGGCACAGAGAGTCCAGCAAAATTCCAACAATAAGACAAGGTAAAAGTCGGTCCATTCCACCATGAAGAGTTATATATTTATATATATAATATATTATCAACCCAAACGGAGCAGAGGCAGGGAGGCCAGCTAGATCTTCTGCTGTGGGGAGAGAGAGAGGGAGACAGGTGTTAAGGATGGAGTGGGAGTGAGGGCGGAGGCAGGATCACGGCACCAGTGATTGCAGCAGCAATGATTGCAGCAGGATTTGGCTGACCAAGCACCCCTAAAAGCACAGCAGGATCTGTCACCACTGTAAGATTGGGCAGGACACCTTGGGACATACCGACATGGGGGAGGGAATAGCAGCATCTTCCTCCTCCTCCTCTACCTCAGGCTGCGACTCCTGCCCCTCCTCCTGCTGCAGACACATGGGGTTAGTAGGGGCCATGGCATGGGGGGTGTTAGTTGTGGGAACCCAGCTCTGCTCTCCTCTGCCAGGCAGGACAGTGATGTGGCATTTCCTGCAGCCCTCCCACTCCTCCCGAGTTAAAGAGAGCTACTCACCATCAACGGCGCTGCTTTCCCCGGCTCCATCTCTCCCAGGTCACCGGATCGGTCCAGCGTCCTGCTGTGGTCCCTCTCGTTGAGTGTGGAATAGTTGTCTGGAGCAGGAGAGGGGACAGTCAGTGAACCGTGTCACCTCCACGGGGGGCTGCACCACCCCCGCAGGAGATGTGAACTCTGTCCTGTTCCCCACACACTGAGGGGGAGTCCCTACCTGGTCCCATGTTGCTCATCTGGATCTCCTCCCGGGAGGATTTCTTGTCTACAAGCATGGGAGAGTACATCAGGGACAGTTCCTGCAGCCAGGAGCTGCAGAAAAACTGCTCCCTGCCCCAGCTGGGGGAGCCCAGGCCCAGCTGCAGCTGCGTGACCCAAGGACACCACAGGACCTACAGTGCCCGCTCCAAGAAGCCATCTAAGGCCCAAACTGAGGGCTCTGATGGCCAGGAAAGCCACCCAAGGCCCATACTAAGGGTCCTGTGTGAGCAGCTGTGGCTGCCAGGGAAGCCAAAGCTGAAGTGCAGGGGGGGGACAAACGCCAGCTGCCGTGAGTACCCACAAGGCAGAGAGATGATGGCGGGCAGAAGTGCTGAAGGCAAACACGTACCTGTTTTTTGGTTCCTGTCGATGAGAGGCAAGGTGCTGTCATCAAAGGCATTGCCTCCCTGGGTCCGAGAGGCATTGCTCAGGTTCACCTACAGGAACAGACAGTGACCACTCAAACCCTGGGCCCAGAGGCTTCTTCCTCACCAACATATCTCACCTCTCCAGCACCAGCACAAATCCAGGAACCCTCCCACAGCCCTTGAGTAAGGGACCCAAAGTAACCAGAAGGTGCTGAAGCCCCCACTACACCCCCATCAGAACGGGGGGGCCTGCCTGGACCAGGGCAGTGCCTGGCCCTCCAGCAGCAAGGGGAGTCCCTGCTTTTGGGAAGGAAACTGAGCTTGGGAGAACTCTGTCCTTCAATACTGCCGCAGAAGCACTCAGAGTGACAAAATTCCTGCCTCACGCTCATGTTGGACAGGGCATGACACTTTACAGAGTGCTCCTAGCAGAGACATCTTGCTGGCCTTTGGCACCCACCTCTGTGGGTGCCCAGTGCCACCAGCAAGGTGAAGAGCTGCAGGCCAGTACTGCCAAGCCCCAGGACCCCACCTACCCGCCTTGTCACCAAAGAACATCCTCCCACCTGGAAATCTGACTTCTTCCAGCCTTCCTTCTCAAGGGGCTTCCGCAGCTCCTTATAGCCCCAGACTGTCTGCAAGACGAGGGCGGCTGCCCGGACTTCTCTCTCTGAGCGGTTCCTAAAAAGAGGCAAAGGAAGAGATGTTTGGGAAACTGGAGAAAGTGAAGCCCCTCTACACTCCTTCCATCATCCTGTGAGCAGAGCCTACCCAGATTTGTTGATCAGCACAAGCTTCTCGATCCCCTGTGTTTCCCGGAGTTTTTTGGCCGCCTCGAGGTTGTCCACAATCACTTCATTGATGGTGTTGAGGATTGACACCACTGTGTCCTCAGAGAGGTTTTTGGCAGGGGTTTGCTGGCCTCCAGGCAGGTTCTTCACTAGGTTGGGGATGGCATGTTTGCCTGGGAAGGATAAAGAGCTGGGTGTGAGCAAGCAGGGAACAGGACTGAAGGGAAAACCACTGACAGGTGATGCGTTTTGCTGTCCCTCTCTGCAGAGTTCAGCACTCTCTGCTCTGGGTGAGGGTAGCAGACGGAGGCTGGGCTGACACTGTGCCCACATAATTCCCCAGCAGCCAAGAGGAGGAAGCTCCTGCCTAGCCCGCACGGATAGAGGGAGTGTGCCAGGCTCACCGATCAGCTCCTTGTTGCGCAGGTCCACGGCCAGGTTGCGCAGGGCCCCAGATGCCGCTTTGACCACGCGCTCGCTGTCGTGGGTCAGGAGGTCGGCGATGGCAGAGAGCCCCTTCTCCTGGCGCAGGGCTGAGCGGATGCACCGGCCGTACTGTGGGGAGGGACAGGGTCACCGTGTCACCTGGGGCTGGGGACACTGCTGCCAGCCCCGCTGGCTCCCAGGTCCCCTTCCCTGTCACACCGCCACCTCCGTGGGCACTCACCGTCCAGCTGCCAGCGCACAGGTTCTGGATGGCTCCTGCTGAAGCCTCCAGGATAGCTGGAGTCTTGCTTTCCTTCAGGAGGGAGACGTATATCCGCACTACCTCTGGCTGGAAGAGGAGCTCATAGCCTGCCAGGAGGACAAGGGTTTATCCAAGGGTTCTGCTAGCATCTGCCTAATCCAAAGGGGCACTGCTGGGCAGACAAAGCTGGAAGCTTCTAGCCAAGCTTTCAGGGAGTGGGATCCTTGGCACAGAAAGAGCCAAGCTGCCCCAGGGTACCAGAAACCCCAGCCACTGCTTGGTCAGGGGCTGTGATTCACATGCAGTCAGACACTTGTCCCCAGAGGCGTCTGGGAATGACCCTTCCTCATTCTCATGGCTGAGGAACACTTTAAGACAGAGATTTTAGCTTTAAATCTCCGTGCCCCAGAGTGAAGAGCAGGCAAGAGGGCAACTGTGCTGGCAAGTGAGAGACCACTGCAGAGGGTTGCATCACTGTGCTGTCCCTTAGCCCTTGGGGCAGTATTTCCCTGTGAAGCCTGTCCTGAGGCAGCGCTGACCTCATCCATGCACAAGATCCTCTCAACTACTGGCAGAACTCATATTTTAACGGGCCCTTAGGCATTCCTGCTCCAAACCAAACTTCTGCCCATTGGAGAGGCTCACTTCAATGGGAAAGAGCTCCTCTCACTCTCTCCTCTCCCAGGCTGCTGTGGCAAAAGCTGCCCTGACACCCAAGCCCTGCATAATCACTCAAGGAGCATACCTTTGGCTGGAGTTGTTCTTTTGGGAAAATCCACTGTGTCGGCACCAGAGTCTTCTGGGAGCTTTTTACCTTCAAAAGGCAAGTGGAGAGGCGTCAGACTCCTCCTCTCCCCACCCGCCTCGGCCCAACAGCTCTTTGCCACTTGCAGGAATAAGCCCAGAGGCGAGCTGAAGCCAAGCGACCAGCGTGTCGCAGGAGGGGATATTGGGGGTATTAGCCACACTGCAGGCAGAATGCGCCCAGCTAGGGAGGGGGGTAAAGAGAGCTGGAGAAAGCACCCAATTAAACCACGGACAAAGTAAAACCAAGAGCGCACTCACCTCTGGAGAACCACTCGTCTATTGGTGAGGTGGACAGAAGGACAGGAGAGAGGGGAGGCAGGAGGAGAGAAGTGCCGACAGCATCATGGGGCAGATCATTTGGCAAGAAAGCAAAGGGAAGGGGAAGGGGCAACACGGGAGAAAAGGGAAAGCGTGGAATTAGTGGACACATATCCGTCACCATCCCACCACCACAGACACCCACCACAGCTTGTGTCAAATGCTTTGGGCAAGCCAAGCAATAGCTCCCAGAGCCAGAGAAGCAGGGACCACTGCATCACCAGAGAAAGCTGCCCTTCAGGCTTCACACGAGATGCCCAAGTAGGAGCACAAAGACCCCAGACCACCCTCAAGACCTGTCTCTGTTCCCCTCCCTCCTTTCCCTGCTGCTGCTGGCACACGAACCTTTGCCTTTCTTGGCCCCAAAGCAGCTGGCGTTGTGGGGCCCAGCGTTGTTGGCAGGGACAAGCGGCGTCTCCTGGTAGCGCTCGGCATGGGGGATCTCGCGGTGGACTTGGTAGGACAGGTTCCTCAGCAGGCACACACAGTTCTCCACCAGCTGGGGAGAGAACCAGAGTGTCTGACTGAGAGACTGGGAGCAGCACTACAGGTAAGCAAGGGCCCAGCCCAGCCTTCAGCTTAAAGCTCAAGGAACATTCAAGCAGAAACCTTATCCAGGCTGGTCGGGAAGCCCTGAGCCAGGGGACAATGGTGTGGGGATGAGTGACACAACCAGGCCCCTGCTGGGAGGCCAACATTCCTACCCCAAACTGCAGGCTGAGTGCCAGACACCTCCTGGTCCAACAGTGCCCAGTGCACCCCTCACAGGCTCTCCCTTTCCCAACACCAGTCCTGCTGTGGTACCTTGCTGTCCAAGTCCTTCTGGCCGATCTCAGACTGCACGATGTAGATCAGGGCGTCCACCAGCCCGTCACATTCCCGCAGCTTCCGACGGGCCTCGCTCCTCTCTGAGCTCACATTCCTGGCAGGCAGAAGAGAACCATCATGGGAGAGACAGCTGAGGGCAGGCGAGGGGCAGCCCACACCCCGCAGGGCTCAAGAGAGAAAAGAGCTCCTTGCAGCTCCCCTCACTGAGGGTAAATGCCTCCAAACTCAAGGTCTGCACCACCAGCAGCTGTCTTACAAGAGCAGCTGCTCCACAGTCCTCTGAAACAGCCTGCCAGGAACAGCCCAGAAGGAGTGCTGCAGCCCAAACCCAGGCCAGTGCTCTGCCAGATCCATACCTAAGGCAGCCAGCGGTGTTGGTGAGCACTGACTCCCACTCTATATGGCGGGGTTTGGAATCCTCATTGGGCTCCCGCTCCCAGCCGGAGCGGGGAATGATCACCTCATCGGTCAGGGCATGTAGTGCGTGATCCACGATGGCCATCTTGATGGAGTCGTGCGAGGACAGGTTCCACAGCGTCCCTGCAACGCCACAAGTGGAAGGTGAGTGCTTGAACCCTGACCACAGAGCCCACCCCAGGGACCAGCCCTCCCTGGAGCCACTACCTGTGATGACCTCGGTGAGGTCCATGTCGTGGGCCTTGCGCAGCAGGCGCACCAGAGCGGGCACCCCGTCACAGTTCTTGATGGCGATCTTGTTATCCTGGTCCTTGCCGAAGGAGATGTTCTTGAGAGCTCCACAGGCGCCGTAGTGCACCTCCTTCTTGGGGTGATCCAGCAGCCCCACGAGCACGGGGATGCCCTTCAGCCGGCGCACCTCCGTCTTCACCTTGTCGTTGCGGTAGCACAGGTGCTGCAGGTAGGCGGCTGCGTTGGACTTGACAGCGTCCAGCCGGAAGCTCAGCATGGCTATGACCTCTGGCAGCTCCGGCTGGCGCCAGTTCCCCGGGGCCGGGCCGCCTTTCCG
Source organism: Sturnus vulgaris (assembly GCF_052056855.1). NCBI lineage: Eukaryota > Metazoa > Chordata > Aves > Passeriformes > Sturnidae > Sturnus > Sturnus vulgaris. The sequence continues at coordinate 4,727,498 of NC_142260.1, forward strand.
CAGGCTGTCCAGGCTGGCCAGGCTGCCCCGCTCGTGCTGGGCCAGCGGGGCCCAGTAGTACCGGTCGGGGGCCACTTCATCCACCAGCATGTCTTCATAACTCCTAGGAGAGAAGGCAGAGGGCATCTGAGCACAGTCCTGGACCTGGGGGAGGCAGTGCCCCTTCCAGCCCACCAGAAGGGATGAAGCTGGATCTTGGTCTCTGACCCCTGCAGAGGCAGGAGCCAGCCCTGGGGCACAGGCAAGAGCCAGCTCCACAGATAAGGTGCGCTGCTGCCCTGGGGACAGGTCGATTTGGGCACCAAGAGACACACAGGCTCCAGGGATCAACCTCGTGGCTCCCGAGGCAGGCCTGGGGAGGAGCCATGGTCCCAGACCTCTGCCCTGGCCAGGGACAGCTCATCCACGGATTGGCAGCACTGGGAATGAGCCCAAACAAGCACATAGAAGTTTAAAGTGTAACTACTGCCCCACATGCCAAACTGACATTTCACATTCCCAGAACATACACCTCTCAAATCCCAGATTCTCCCATTTTTGCAGTCACTGGCACTATAATTCTTCCCCCACCCAGGCAGAGGAATCCAGTATTTCCAACAGAAAGGGATGGGAGGAGACAGCTCGGTCACCCCTGCTGTGCCAGGGCACCGAGGACATTCAAACAACATCCAAGGAGAGGCTTCTACCTCCACTCCAGCTCACACCTGCCCCAGGGGCTGCTCAGCCACCTCCAGAGTTCCTAGATCAGGAACAGGCAGCTCCAGGTCCTGAGTATCCTGATAAGGATGGTGGCAGGTCCTGCTGCTGCCACCACTTTCCTTCCTACAACCTCTGGTACAGGATTTGCCCAAGCAATCAGCTTTAGAGCCACTTCCACAGTCACACAACCCCTGGGCACTGTGGCACTGTCGTGGTGTGGCAGAGGGCTGCCAGGCTGGCTTCCAGCAGGTCCCAGTGGGGACATGCCCCATGCCTGGCAGCTCAGAGCTGCTCAGGAGCAGCAGCAGCACAAGGCTGGAGCGAGACGCAGCCACTGACACTTGCCAACACGGCTGGCAGCTGATCCCACTCCTGTGCCAAGACTCGTGCTCCCCGAAAGGGAGCTCTGTCCCACCATGGTGCTGGATCCCACCCTGCAATTGTGGAGGATCCCACCACCCGTGGTGCTGAATCCCCTCCAGGCAAGATGAGGCTGGCAGGGAATGGGAAGGAGCCCCTTCCCTCCTTCCCTGCAGAGAGGCAGCTCTGACAAGAGCCCCAGAGCAGGGGCTGGATGCCGATGGCAGCCAGCACGCACGGCGTCCCGCGGCTCGAGGCGCTCCTTCGGCTCCGCGTGCCTGGCGAGCTGCCCCCCCGAAGGAAGTCGTTAACAGCCAGGCTCCTGCTCAAGACAAACACCTCTGAGGCAGGGGACGCTGCTCTCCCTGTTCCCATTCCTGTGAGCTGGGCAGCCAGTGTGGACAGTAACTGAGAAGGTGGGGGACAAGCCAAGTTCAACAGCGCCTGAATTCCACAGATTGCTGTGATCTTTATCGCCCTGCCCGGGGAGAGGGAGAGCTGGCTCAGGGGCCCACCAACCCATCTTTCATACCCTGAGCCATTCCTGCAACTCCAACAGAGCTGACCTTCTGCCTCTATGTGACCCACATCTTCCAGTCTCCCACCTGGCCGCAGCTATTGCACTTGACTCCTGTAACCCCCTCCTCCAGGACATGGAGGAGCAGGAGCACAGACACCTTTCTCCACAGCAGAGAGGGCTCATGATCTCAAAGGCCACCCAGGACACAGCCCACGGAAAGTACACAAGCCAGAGTCACTATCTGGACAAGCAGCCAGGGGTTGGACACACCTGTGTAACCCCTTCTGCCCAAGATGCTCCCTGAGGGATGAGACCTGATGGCCATGTGCTCAAAACTGCCAACACTGGCTTGTCCCGGGCTGCCAAGGAGAGAGAAGACTGGAGCAGCCCTTCTTGCCCTTCTCCAGCCAGCACAAAGTGAGGGGGCTGAGCAAATCCATCTGGGTGAGCAACTGCCCTGACTGGTTCACCACAGCCCAGAAGCACTTGTGCTGGCACCAGCCACAAGGACAGACAAAACTGCTCCTTCAGTCCCTCCGGCAGCCAGGAGCTACCATGGATTTATAGCATGCACCTGGATTGGGCAGATCTCCACAGGGGCTGGTAAGAGCCTCCTTTCCCCCAAGTCTCTTTTTGTTTTATGTCCCAGAAGCTCAGGCCTCCTGAACTGAGCCTTACCTGTCTGCCTGGGCAGACAGGGCACTCAGGAGGTGCTGACACAGACCCTTCCCCATCTCCAGGACTCTGGCTCTGCCCCTCATTCCACTGCTAGCTCACCACCCCTAGAGCCATTCCCCAGCACCTGCCCAAGCCCTGCTGACAGCCCAGCCAGGAGCAGAGCAGGAAGTAGCACTTGTGCAGGGATGGCTGCCACAAGAGACTGATGGGCAGGAGTCACGGCCTCAGGCAGGTGACAACCTGAATGCCTGGCAAGGCAGGAAGGACCACCAGGACTCTGCTCTGGCCTCCGAGGGCAGCACAGCCAGCAAACTGGAGGAGCCGCCATCACCACAGACACACAAGGGGGAGAAGCTGCTGCTGCTGCCAAACAGGTTGAGCAGCTTCTCCCGCCTTGCCCTGCAGCAGGGTCGGGCTGTGCAGGAACACTCCTGGGGCACTGTGGGGCCGAGCCCTGCTCACCCCAGCCTGGGCTAAGCTCCCCTTCCCGGGGCTGCTCTTGGCTCAGGGAGAGCACAATCATGGGACGGCAGCTGCTCCTGACACAACCCACACGGGCACCACTCCCAGAGGGATATGCCACACTGCAGCACACACACAGCCCTGGTGGCAACAGAGAGAAGGGCCTGGAGCTACATCCAGCTGCCCACTGGAACTCCTGGCTGCAGGACGACCAGCTCAATTAGCATCCAGGTTTAACCACCAATTAAGCAGACAATTAGAAGCGGATGAAAGTTTTCTCCTGTGTGAGCCACGTGTGACTCAGCTCACAGTGTTGCGTCCATGGTCCTCCTTCCTCCAAGGACAGTAAAGTTCAAGGGACCCCAGAGCACCCCAGAGCCTCCTGCCACGTACCTGAGCCGCCGCCGAGCATCAGACGGGGTCCCCGCCCTCCTGGCCGTGCCATAGTCAGACATCAGCCCGTAGTCCACATCTTCAAAGCCCACGCTGCGCTGGTCATCCTCCAGGCCATAAGGCTCGGGGTGGAAATGGTTGAGGTCCATGTTGCTGCCCCCAACACGCACCTGGGGCTGGGGGCCGTAGATGTCCTGGCGGCTGGGGGCCCGATAGGTGTCCATGGAGGGGCGGTAGCGCTCGTCGATGCGGGTGACGCGGGACAGGCTGCCGTAGCTGTGGTCGCTGCCCGGGTACCCGTCCTCGTAGGGGCGGCCGTAGCCGTCGGGGTAGTGGTAGTTGCGAGGGAGGGTGGCCGTGCCCGCCTGGCCCAGGTAGCTGCCGGGGCCCCCGTTGCCGTTCTTGCGGAAGTTCCTGTCCATGGTCTGGACGTAGTTGCTGGTGACGGGGGATGTCTCCAAAGGCAGGCCGTCAGGCCCCACCGGCACCTGCTGCACCGTCCGGGTGGTCACAGTCTTCACCACTTTCTTCACCTGGAACACACGTGCAGGGCACGCTCACATGAGGACACCCACTATGTCCCTGTGTCCTTGGATTCCCCTTCCAGCCCAGCACTTTACTTCAGGTACATCTCACACCCTGTTTCAGCTCCTGGCACAGCACCCAGCCACCAGGGTCCCCCACCATGCCCTGTCCCTCCATGGTGTCCCCAGGCCCGCACCGTGGTCTCTGTACGCCGAGTTGTCCCGTCATCTGATGTCTCCACAGACACGACTGACATGGCCCCTTCTGGGTCCTCCTCCATGGTGTACGTCTCCTCCACAATCTGGCCCGGGTCCTGCATCCTGGGGATTGTGCTGTACAAGAGGTGGCTGTGGTCCTGAGGAGAGAAAATGACAGGCAGTCAGGCCCTGCCACTGATCTAGGTCTTCCTGGTGTAAGTTGGACAAGAGATCTTTCTTCACAGGGAACCCTGGTACCTTTTGGAAGATCGTACCTTTTAAGCCAGGATGGCCACATGAGGAGCCCAAACCACCCTCTCCCAGCTGGAATGGGGACACTGGGGCATGGTCCTGCACCCTCCCACAGCAAGCAGGCTGCCCACAGCCACAGGGCTGAGCTCCCCCTACCTGTGGCCCGTTGAGCTTCAGATCTGAATATTTCTGCCTTTCCAGGTCAGCATCGCCCAGGAAACGTCCGTTCTGAAACACAGCAGGGCAGCAGGCCCGTTACTACACCGATCTGCCACATAGCCATCCTCACTCCCCTGCAGGGCCCTGAGCAGCCCATCTCATGCATCTGACAGAGAAACCCACCATGCACCCCACGGGAGCCCCCAGCAGAGGAACACACTCCTTGGGAGTCTGTGCCATGTGCAGCAAATCTCCTCTAGGCCAGCCTGGTCAAGAGTCAGAGGAGACATCCCGACATCCCAGCTCTCCTGATGGAACAGCCACGACCCTTCCCTGCTCCCCAGCAGGGCCCTGGACACTTTCCACATCTCCTGGCGCAGGAGCCACCAGTGACCCCAGAGGCCCCCCTGGGCCTGAGAGAACCGTGTGGTGGCCGATTGCAGGGTGCTGCTGTTTGACACTTGAACTCTGCCTCTGTCCACCCTGCCCCACAGGTCCCTCCTGGCACCACCACCTTCCACAGCCGGAAAGGAACCTGGCTCCTGCACACCACCACACACCAGCCCTCCGAGCACCCCTCTGCAAGACTGAGCCTGAGAAAGTGAGGAGACGCCTCAAGCCAAGGCAAATGAAACCACATTTCCAGCCCTGTAGAGAAGATCTCCCCCAGCCCTGGTTTGGCCATGTGGGGACAGACAGACTCCAGGGATTTGTCACACACAAAGGGAGACACACACACACCCCAGCCTCAGCATTTCAGCTGCCCTCCAAGCAGCCGAGCAGGATGGGAGCAGAGATGCCCTGGAACTGAGCACAGCCAACCTCTGACCTTCCCAAAACCAGAGCAGAGCCAACCTGGCAGCAAGACCCTCCAGGCTGTCACCTCCTCTCCTGAAGGCTGTCTGCCAAGGGAAATCTGCACACCCCCAGACCGACTCCAGTGCACCAGTACCACAAGAACAGCCGGGCCCTCCTCCACCTCCCATATCCAAGGAGGGCTGAGGGGAGGCAGCTCTGGGGCTCCAGGAGCCTGCGCACGCCCCTCTGGTGAGGGGGTGTTTTACCTGGTGCCGCCGGGTGAGCGTGCCGTTGGCCAAGCCCGGGCCGGCGTCCTGTGGGGAGACCCGGACTCGCTCCAGCTGGGCCGAGACATGGCGCCGTTCCTCCTCCAGGGCCCGGGTCAGCTTCTCGAACTGTGCCTCCTGCTCCTTGACAGAGGCAAGGATGCTGGCGGTCGACTCCACTTCCGAGTCGTCCATGGGTGACGGGTGCCCAGGGTGGGCAGGGCGGGGGGCACGGGGAGGCACAAGCAGAGGCGGCTTGGTGTCAAGGTGAGGGTGGGAAAAATGACCCAGAAGGGCAGGAGCCCCTCTCTTCACTGCACATGATTTTGGGGGAGGAAAGGAGGAGAGAAGAGCGGTCAGAAGAGACTGATTTCATTAAGACAGATTTTCAGAACAGGAAAAAAAAAAAAAAAATCATATGGCATTAACACCCGCTCCCACCCATCACCAGAGAGCTGGCAAGAGGGTCCTGGAGCAGGACTCAGATGCAAACTGCCCCAGCGTTAAAGCTTGGAAAAGTGGAACTGTGGGGACAGAAGGTCCCCCCAGCACAGCAAACAGCTGGGGCTGAGCCTGGTTCAGAAGAGCTGCTGTGGGCTGAGGGAGTAAACCTCATGGACCAGGAAAAGCTGCAGGCAGGCAGTGCAGGAGGGGAGGGCATGTCCCTGGGGTGGGGCAGGGGACGCTCCTGAAGAATGAGAAGTGACCCACATCCTACTGCTTCCTCCAGGGAAGGGCGGAGGGAGAGGGCCATGTCACTTATTTGCTCCCTCCTCCCTGGTGTGTTAAGAGATGGGGAGACAGCCCTGGCTCCACAGCTCCTTCCGAGCCAGGAAGAGGATGGAATGTGATGGGATCCCCCTAAAGAGGATCCCATGAGTCCCTCTGACTGCTGCCAAAACTCACCACCCTCCAGTTATCCACCAGGGCTCTCCCTCCAGGGATCCTCAGCCCACAGACCTGGGGATGGGCTTCGGCCTGCACCCCTCCAACACTCCCACCCAAAGGAGAACAGCAAGTGAGCCACAATCAACATTTTGGTACAGAAAGGCAATATTCTTCCATACAGACCTGTCAGAGGAGGAAGCTCAGGTTTGATTGGCAAAGGCACGGGACAGCCAGGTCTAGACGCAGAGAGTCATGGGAGAAACAGCCCAGCCACCACAGTGAGGAAGCAGGAGGGAAGAGAGCTGCAGGGACAGCGGGAGCAGGTCAAAATCACACACAAGAACCCCTCAACAGGAGGTAGGGCAGGCACGGAACTGGGAAACGGGCGCCTCTCTCCCACCCCCTCCCCTCTGAGGGATGGGTCTGGAAGGGCCGGTGGGGTGGCAAACGCGGCGCTGCTCCCACAACAGCCCCTCAGCTCCTCGGAGACTGCAGCACCCCTCACTGTTCCCACCGACGGCAGAAACGGCAGAGGGAGAGAGGAGCGGCCAGGGCTCAGCCTTGCACCCCTCCCGCGCAGCCCGGCCGAGTCCCTGCAAGCCCAAGAGGTTTTCCCAAAGCTCTGCAGTCATGGCAGGCATGTGAGGACTCGCTCAAGCCGGGCAAGCAGCACAGAAGCTGCTTTCCCACGGTCTCCAGCACCGGCTCTGCCCACTCCACTCCCCGGTGCCACCGCCCCAGAGGGCCGATAAGGACGACCTGGGGCCGAGAGCTCACGCAGGCACAGAATTCCTGTTCCCACCACCTCCTGCAGCCCCTCTAGACCCAGCCTGCAGCAAACGCTTGTGCACAGCAGCTCAGTAAAGTCTTCTGATCTGTCAAACCCCTCCCCACTCCTGTGGCTCTGCTCCCCAAAGCCTCCCTCGGGTACAGGCGCATGTCAGCCACGGTGGCACTGCCGCAACGGAGCCCAGCCATGCACGGTGGATGTTTTCCAAGTGCTCTGGAAGGCACCCACAACGCGTTCCACCATCTGGTCACTGCCACTCTGTCATCTGCCTTGATCAATAAAAAAATCCAGTTGCTCTACTCCTGCCCACATGGTGCCCAGCAGGAGAAGGAGCTGTGGCACACTTGGCCCAGCTGTGAATCCCAGGAAGAGCAGCCCACCACCCTCCGGAGCCCAAACAACCTTTTGGAGGCTCCCAGACAGGACGCCTGGCTCATGCACGGAGCTTTCCACCCCTCCCACCTTGCAACAGGTAGTCCCTGAGGCTTTTCCAACAGATCGGCTCCCCGAGCTTTGTATGGAAATGGGTCTGACCCTTAATGATCATCTGCCCTATGGATTTGTAGGATTCTCCAAAGGAGAGGCTTGGTGCCTCCCAGAACAGTGCTGACACATCCCAACTCTCATCCCTGAGTGACACTCCCTATCTCTAGTGAGCTACCACCCGTTTTAAGCAGAGACACAGATCCTCAGCCTTTCCAAGGCTCCCTGATGTAAGGGGAGCAGCTCCTTGCCACATCTCAGTGTTGTTCAGCAGGACACAGAGCAGTCCTACCACTCCAAACACCCTATGAAACTGCAGCATCCAAAATCCCAGCCAGCAGTCCCCCTGTCTTGTTGTTTCCAGAGTGGTATTTCAGCAAACTCTTTAGAAGAGGGGAACAACCCCCTGTGGAGAAGTGATCCTCCACAACAGCGCCTTTCCAAGCAGCTGTGCTCCCTGTCCAGCCCTCAACAGTCCCGATGCAGAAGAGGAAGATTAGGACACAGGAGGGCAGAGGCAGCTCCCCGAGTCCAAAGAGAGACTTGGCTGGTCTGGTATCATGAAGAGGATCATGCTTGGAGCAGATATAGACTAGCAGGGTCTGGCTCTGTGGGAAGCACGGACAGGAGATTCCCCCTTGGTCCCACATGGCATACAGCCCCCACAGGGACACCCCCAGCCTCAAATCCCCACCTCTGTTCCCTGGGAATGGGGCTGGGAAACATGGACACTAACAATGAAAGTTGCAGGGCTGTCAGGGCCCCAGATAAGGGGCCAGAGCAGCTGTGAGGCTGTTTCCTTCCCGTCCCTTCCACAGGGAGTAAACACAACAGCAGGGGAAGGAAGAGGACAGGTCCCTCACCCTCCGGCTCCAATGGATGCTCAAGAAGGGGCCACCTGAGGGTCTCCCAGCAGGATCAGGCCATGTTAAGCAGAGAGACTCAGTGTCGAGAGGCTGCACGGCGAACACAGCTGTCGTTCCTACCCTGAGCACTGAACACAGCTCCATGATGTGCAAGAAGTGCCAGCAGAACGGGGTCTCTCCCGTTTTCCCTCCACCACCAGGACAGACCAGCTCCCTCTACCCTCGTTCCAGCCATTGTCTTCATCGATCTGGGATTAAAGACATAATTACAGAGAGGCAGTGCCAGGTCCAGAGAGGTCAGCAAGAGCTGTCCCCGCAGACACAGCCAGCACCATCCCGGCTGGAGCACAGCCATTCCCTGGGTTTGGCACATAAACCCCAAACTCGGCCCTACACCCCTCAGCTGTGAGGAACCTGCCCCACATTCAGGGATAAGGCCCCTTGCATGTCCCAATGCCATCTGGGGGACTCAGTGGCCATCTCGGGCACTCGGTGGCCATCTCCAGAATCAGACAGGGAGGGCAGGAAGGGGAGAGCCTCAGCTATGCATCCTGCTCCCTCCAGCCAGTGAGCTACTCGTGACAGTGCAGAGCCAAGTACACAGGAACCCGCAAGGGTGAAATTCCAGGGATCGCTTTGCGCCCATTCCCTCCCTCCTCCCCCCCAGCCTCTGAAGATCCAACTACAGAGCATTCTTCCAGAGCCAGACCCTGACCGGCTTTGAGGATGGCTCATGAAAGCCTTTTCATCATGAGAGAGGCACTTGCTGACACACCCGTTACTTAAAAACCCCAGCAAGCCAAAAATATTTCAGCTGGCTCAGTTCAGGGCAAACCAAAGAGCCTAAGGACAAAGCTTCACCCCAGGGGCAGAATCCTCTCTTTCCCCGCAGCAATCGGGACCCCAGGGAACAATGCAGCGACCCAGGAAGATTCACACCTAAATCCCGCTGGCCTTATCTCCCAACTTCCTGGCACTAACCCCACCCTGTGCTGTGCCCACGGATCCCAAAGTCAGAGCGGGTCCACTGGTGAGATGTCACAGAACCTCGGGAGCAAAGCCCACTTGCTGGCCAGGACACAGCTGTGAGCCCACCTGTGTACATGGAGCTTCCCCACCACAATCTTCCCATCTGGATAAAGGCTTGGACACAGCTGGACAGGAACCCCAAACCCTGAACCCTCCACAGCTCTTCTGCTACAGCCAGCTGTGACATGGCAGATTCTTTCAAAACCTCTCACCCCAGCTTCTCCAGCAAAACTGCCTTTCCATAGAGCAAATCCTTTGCCTGGAAAAATAAATTTCCAGGGCCAAACCACAGACATACCCACCTAGTTCACCTGCACCCTCCTCTGCAGGAGGATGGAGTCCAGCCCTTGAAGGCTCCCAACCAGGAGTGTTTTCCTGAAGTCTGCCACGGAAAGATTAACCCTGGGGCCCAGACCAAGCCAGCAGATGGGGAATTGTCCTCTACAGGCTAGGGAAAATGGACAAGATCTGGCAGATAAGACTCAGGCTGGAGATTTGACAGGCAACACCGCAGCAATAAAGGCAATCTCTGGCACAGTCCTCTATGTGGATTCTTCCAACAATCTGCTCCAGCCCTGCTCCATGCCCCAAGTCCCTGGAGAACTGCCACCCAAAGGTCTTGGGATCCCTGGGACTAAGGCTGCTGCCTCAGCACAGAACACTTTGGGCAAAGTTCAACCCAAGCACCTACAAAGTCAGAATCTCCTCTGCCACATCATCCCTGCCTCAGCACCCTGCTAAGGGACACACCAGGTTCTCACTGCCATAGTCCTGCTGTCACCAGGGAGGGCGAACAGAACTGCATCATCTCTGTCTGCCACGTCCCAGACCTTCACACAGCTTCACTGCTTGTTTGGGACCCCCAGACACCTGTCCAGCACATGGCAAGATTTGTCACCATGGCCAGACACCCTGGGCAGCCCCCCACACTGTGAAGCACAAGGAAAGCCCTTCTCCAGCTCCATCAGAGCCAGGACGGACCCAGCCTCTCATCCAGGCTGGCTGAGCCCCTGTGGGACTCCTGGGCCAGACCCACCTGCCAGGCTGACAAAGAGGGATGCGCTTCCTGAGGAATTTTGCAACACAGTCCCCAGCTCCACTCCAATAACTGCCCTTTCTGTCTCAGCCCCAGGGCCTGAGGAGAGCCAACTGGCTGCTCGCTCTCTGAAAGCTCTCAGCATCAGACCCCATCCCTGAGAGAGAAAGGAAGTAACAAATTCTCCTGGTCCCAGCTGCCTATCATGATGCACTTAGGAAAAACAGAAACGCCATCAATAATTCAAGCCTGCAATTGTCCGAGCGCTTGCAGTGCACTTGCTCTGCACGGGCTCACAGCCCTGCTAATTCACCACAGGCTTCTGGTCAGTCTCAATTACCTAAAAAATAAATGAGTCGGCATCCTTGGCATCTTTCCCCACGCCAAGCACAGGGTCCAGGCACACACATCAACTCTTAGACCTCAGCATGGCTGAAGCAGCAGGACATGGCAGGGGAGACTATAGGCCCAGGCTCACCTGCTCCTGTGTCTAAGCTCAGAGCACCCATGGCCCTCAGGCCATGGGGGGAAGCAGTACAGCTGATGGTGGGCAGCAGATCCCATATCCCTGTGCAGGTGAAAGAGAGTTTTGGCTGTTTCTCTCCCAACCCCAGAGGCAGGAAGGTGCCCACAGCCATCACCTCAGAGCAGCCCTCCCTTGAGGGACCCCTGCCTAGGCTGATACATCTTTGCTGCCAGGTGAGGCACCTTGCTCCCACTCCCCAGCCTACCCTGGCCCTGCCAGATCTTACATCAGGGGAGAGGTTTTCCCACCTCCTGCCCTGGGCTTCAGCTGCCTCCCTGGCCCCCAGGAGGGCTCTTCCTGCTGGCAGGTCACAGAGCACAGTGGACTTTGGGCAGGCTGGCAGGTGGCCAGGAAAGGGCTGCTCCGGCAGCAGGTTGGACACTGCCTTGAGTGCCTGCCTGCTCCGGCCCAGCCCCACCTTCCCCGGGGGGAGCCGTGCCCCGGGTGCCGGTCACGGCAGGAGCCCGGCGGGTGAACACCCAGGAGTGGCGCCGCGGGCTGGGACAGGCAGGGAGCCGCTCCTCCTCCGCCCTTCACACCCAACTGGTTGGACTGGCAGCGGGATCGCCACCTGGCCTACCTCACCTGCCGCCCCCAGTGCCAGGGATGATGGCCACGTAGCCAGGATGGGTTGGGAAAGCCTCCCTTCGGAGAGGGGAGTCACCTGGAGATGCAAGCCGGGCGCAGATCGCACCTTATAAGGCAGCGGGCCGGCAGCCAGGGAGCAGGATGAGGAGGGAGCGATAAGGACAGGGTGGGGCTGGAGGGGAGGAAGCAGGAGCGTGGATCTTCCCCTCAGCAAGGGCAGGGGGCCGAGAACGGAGATACCGATCGGGTCTGCAGGACGGGTCTGGACACAGCCGGCGGTTGTGAAACACGGGCGATCCCCTGGGGAAGGGATCTGTCCCTGGCTGTGCTGAGGTCACCGGGCCGGTGCCACCCCAGCAAGACCAAGAGTGAGGCAGCCGAGCACGGAGCAGTGCAGGGTCAGCTGTGGAGAGCTGGAATTGTTCTGCTGGAATGCCAGCAATCCTGCGGCGGGGCAGCTGTCCCTCCCAGGCACGCCGGGGGCCACTCGCCCCTCTCCGAGCACAGCCAGGACACAGTATGCCATGAGCTCGTTCCCTCTAGGAGAGTCGGGAAGCTGCCGACCCTCTGCACTGCCTGGATGGAGCACCATGGCGAGAGGAAGGGAGATGAGGTTCCCTCGGCATTTGCAGGGAGGAGAGGGCCGCAGGAGGGCAGCCAAGGCGCTGGGCTCCAGGCAGAGGCTCTGTCCACCCGCAGCCCCCAAACGGGATGGCCACAGGGCCGGAGCCTCCCTGCCAGCAACATCCTGCTGCACCCCACTGCCCACGGACACCTCAGCAGCCCTGCTGCCACGGGACACCGCTGCGAGGGTCCCCACCCTGGGGACAAGTAGCAGGCAGGGTCCCTGCCACCCCTCTGCACCAGCTCCACGGCTCACACCCCCAGGCCCAGGAGATTCACATGTCGGGAGCCCTGCAGCAGCACAAAGGCGGCTCTCTCCTCGCTGTGGGAATTCGCAGCTGAGCGCTCGGCAGGGACAAAGGGATTTCACAGGCACATCCCCAGCCGGCGGCCGGCCTCCCTCCCCCCGGCGTCCCCGCTTCCTGTCACAGTAGCACCAGACCTCGGGGGCGCAGCAGCAAACAAACACCCAGCGCCGAATTCTGGGAATGGGGCCAGAGCATTCCCGGGACAGGCCACGCTCCGGCAAGCCAGCGGGCTTCTGCTTCACCCCAGCGGCTCCCGGGCAGGGGGAGGCAGCAGCCCCCCGGCTCTGCCACCGCGCCCCGAGGCGAGCAGGTGGGATTGCAGGGCAGCCCCCTGCTTGACCCAAGGAACAGTGGCCACCTCGAGGGGGGATATGAGCTGTCCTCACGGCCACAAGGCTCAGTGGACGCTGGCGCTGGGCTGAAGGTCAACGCGGCCCCCCAGGCTCCAGCCACACCAATGTCCCTGCCCTTCACCCGTCCCCCCACCCTCTGCCGGGCTCAACTTTCCCATTCAGCTGCCTCTCTCCCGCAGGGAAAACAAACACACCAGAGATAAGGGCCATATTGGCAGAGTCCAGGGAGCAAAGTCCCCTCAGTGAGACCCGAGCCTGCCTCCCCAAGCCGAGGGCATGGCAGATATGGGAAACTGCTCTTCTGGCTCTCCATCCCAGGGGCACATGAGCTACTCCAGAGCTGTACACTACAAGTACTGCTGGCTGTGCCCAAGCAGAGAGGCCGCAGTCTGGTGGCCAGCATTCCCAGCAGGATTAGGGGCAGCCTCCCTTCTTCAGGCCACAGGCACAAGCACCTGCACCTACCTGTGCCAGCCCAGCACCCGGACACACGGATTTGGGACCGTTGCCCTTCCCACAGCCCTCTTCCCAAGGAAGCCACTTGAGATCATTTCCTGTCCTGCACCTGCAGCCCCAGGAACCAGTCCTGGCTTCCAGACCCTGCTCAAACCAGCGGACAAAGGAGCAGGGCCTGGAAGCACAGGGGAATCTCACTAGCACCGGCACAGGACCTGCACCACTGGGGGCAGCCAGCACTATCTGCCTTTCCAGCAAGAGCAAGTCACCAAGGAACCGTGACCAGGAGTGGGGAGAAGGGCAGGAGACAGGGACCCCCAGCCTTCCCAGCAACCCCACGTAGGGCCTCCCCACCCAAAGGGTACCCGGGTACCCCTGAGGCAGACAGGGCACCCTTCCCTCTTCCAGAGGAGACACCCTCCCCTCCCCATGCTGAGCAAACAGGTGAAGTAGCATTTGGTGAGGGAGTGGCCAGGAGGGAATTGCCGAGATTAAGCCAAGCCGGCCTGAGGGAGCCGCCCAGGAGGAGTGGGACCCCCTGCCCCCCCTCACCCCAGCCAGCCCGGACTCCCCGAGCAGGTAAAGCGACCACGGGCTGAGTCAGAGCACAAACCACGCAGGGCTGGGCTGAACGCCCCGGCACCAGCTCCGCTCGCTCGGCATGACCTCATCAGGTGCCCGGCTCTCTAATTGCACGCGTGCATCTGCTGGAGATGGCTCCGAGGGCCCTGCCAAGAGCCGTAATGAATGGGTGAAGGAAAGCCACTGCAGAAGCATCAGGCAAGAGCCAGGCAGTGAATCACAGCTGGAGGTGGGGAAAGGGGGTGCTGCAGCAGGGTGACAGCAAGCCCCCCAGAGCACTCCAAGGCCGCACACAGTGCACACACAGGCTGGCAGGAGCCAGCGCTCACATAGAGCGGCAAGAGACAAACAGGACGGAGGGCCAGCAGGACTCCATCCTAGCCTAGCCCGCTGCCCAAACTGATTGCACCCCCATCTCTCTCACTGAGAAACACCTTCCCAGGCTCCTGTGCGAGCCGGAGGGAAGGAAACCTGCGCTTCCTGGTCAGACGGGAGATGACATCGTGGCTTCCCTTTCCTGCAAGTTTCTAAACACGACGTCCTGCCAAGGGCCACTCCCCACTGCCCCTGGCCGGCATGCAGACGATCTGGAACCAGGCTGGGAATGCCAGGCATGGGCAACACCACCAGCCCAGCCTCAGCCAGCTGTGCCAGCCAGGAGGTCAGCATGGCCCACCCAGGAGACGAGATGCCTGGCCTTCCAGCTTGCTGGAAGCAGTCTGCCTCCAGGGAACACATCCGAGGGTTCCTCACTCATAGTGCTACCACATTCCTGTCCAGTCTGGGAGCATCCTATGAGGAGAGGGTGGAAGATGTCGTTTTTCAACCCCAAAAGGCTCTCGCTGTGCCCACCATGCCCCAGAGATGGGCTGGTTACCTGCAGAGCTACAGCAGCACCAACACCACGACCCCAGTGCAACATCTGCCCCCTAAGCCGGCTCTCCAGCCTCCCTCACACACCTCATCTCCTTGTCTGCACAACTCCCTCAGATCTCCCCAACACTGTGGGGCTGCCAAGGCTCCTGAAGGCAGGACAGGACACCCCTGGGAAGACAAACATGAGTCCCCTCAGAGCTCTCATTGCTGCCAGAGTTTGCTCTGCAGGCCCATCCACCTGCCCTTCACAGGGCGGCTCCTCTTGCTGCTGAAAGAAGAATGGAGAAGGGAAGTGAGTGGTTTTCCACCACAGCCAGCTGCTGGGGACAGAACCTGGGGAGAGCAGGTGGCTCTGCCACACCAGTGTGTCCTGGAGGTAAAAGCAGACAAAAAAGAGAAGAGAAAGTAAGGATGACACAAAGCCAACCTGGAGAAGGCAGGCTCCCCACATGAGAGGATTTCTCCCAGAAACACTCTGGCCTCTCCACCTCCTCCCCCTCAGACCCCAGTGAGCAGGAGGGGGACAACATCTCTCCCCCCGGCGTGAGCCGGCCTGCCTGCAGCCAAGCCAAGCATGGCAAGCAGCAGCCCTGCATGCAGCAACATGCTCGCAGGAATGTGTTACTCCACTGGGCAAGGGGCCTGCCAGCAGCATGCAAACACCCCCAGTGACCCACCCTTCCAGGTCGGAAAAACTCGTCTTTGCAGTTACACACACTCACTCACTCACTCACTCACTCCCTCCCACAGCAGATACCCACATACAGCCCAGCACCACCGCCTTCCCTTTCTGACTGGGCCGGGACTGGGAGCACCGGGAAGCAGCTGAGAGAGCCAGGGGCTCTTCTCGGAACACCGCAGCCCCAGCGCCACATGAGATGGGGGTGAGAGGAAAACGCATCGTCTGGGGACAGTGAGACGCCTTCCTCCTTCTGGACTGGGCGGGAACCAGTTCCCCATATTCATCCAGTCCAAGGCCATCCAACTCTCACACATGGGGCCACCTTGCTCCCTCCCCCAGGTAACCACTCTCCTATGCAGGAGGTGCATTCACAGTTGCAAAAGCTGTAGGAGACAAGGGGAGAAGAGAGCTGCCCTCCCATTGCCCACTCCCTCATGCTCTGGCTGCTTTCTCCCCATGCCTGGTGCCCACAGCCCAGCCCTCAGGGACCCAGCAGTGGCAGGTACAGCTCAGGTGTGCCCAGGAGGGCCAGTGAACTTTGAGCAGCATTTGCTGTCACCAGAGCCAACGCCCAGAGGAACAGTAGCAGTAATGGCCAGGATGGATGTACGGGAACAGCTCCTGCCCTCACACACATGAGCCCAGCACGCTGCTGCCACCAACCCAGCCCACCCAGGGGCATCCCATACAAGCCCTGGAGCGGCAGATGATTCCACCACCACCATGGCCAGGCTATAGGAGAGCTCTTCCCAGGGCTTGGACTCTACCTCAATTTCCCTGGACCCTTCCCTGTTTGTGCTGGAAAGCCAGGCACACCTGGACAAGCACCCCACCAAGACTGGTACCACAGCAGAAATTCCCTGTCCCATCAGTACAAACATCTGGGCACAGACTTGCTAAAATCCAACACAGGGTAAGCCTGGCTCAGGTTCTCAGGCCTGCACAAGCATTCCTGCAGTGGGTAAGAGGTCTGCAGTGCAAAGTCACCGTGGACCTGCAGCATGAGGTTAGGGACACTGGCACAAGTTCCTGGGCACCCACCACTCCTGTCAGCAGCCCCTGGCAGGGAAGCACATCTCCCTCAATGCAGCAGGAGCTGGCGTGGAGGGCTGGGCAGCAGGGACCAGTTGTTCCCACCTCAGTCCAAGGTCCACACATGGCAGATGTCCCACTGCCAACCTCTGATCAGGAACTGCTCCAGGTTGGGAAGAGCAGACAAAAGCAGAGGTGACAGGCACCCTGGTTAAAGGTTGGCCCATCCTGGCACCATGCCTGGCAGCTTGTGCTCCTTAGTCACTGGTTTGCCCCCCACACCCAGCACAGCCACCTCATCTCACTCCTCCTTGCACAGGCCACCATAAGGAAGCAGTATTCCTCACAGGGAAAAGTTGCTTCCTCCACAGGCAAAGGGAAACAGGAGGATCACACCACACCCAATACCACCCCGAAGCCCCCCAACAGGCTGAGGGCACACAGCAACACAAGAGAGCACATTAATCCAGAGGTCAGGCCCTGCATGCAGCAGTCACTGGACAGGGCAGAGAGACAGGCATTCCTGTGCCAAACCAACACAAGCAGCCTTCCTGGAAGGAAGGAAGGTGGATTAGCAACAAGCACAAGACAGGCAGGAGCTGGATGGACTCATCAGCCTGCTGCTGGGGGTTTCCAGCACAAGAACTGGCTCTAAGAAATCATTTCCTCTCCCAAACAGCCTTCTCAGATGATATAAAGCAAAGAGGAGGTTATGGCCACCTCGGAGAACTCGAGGACTTTGGTCGACAGCCCGTAAATCCAACCCCTTTCCGACAGCCTAGTGCTGAGGCACATTCCTGAACTCCGTGCCAGAGGACAACCTCCTCCACTGGCCAAGCCCTGTGTCACACACGAAGGAGTGCCTGAATTGCCCAGGTTCGGGTTTTGTCATCACATCCAGACAACACCTGTTGTCTTCTATTGACCCATACCAGCTCCAGGTTCCGCTTCTCTGTCAGTCAGCGCAGCAGGGATGGGACACAGCCAGGGCACTGCAGAGACACGAGTGTTCAGAGCCAGGAGAGCTCTATACTTCCCTGGAGACAGCATCACCACAGTCTTGGGAAAGGGCTCTGTCCTTGCCAGCAGTAAATGAGAGACAGTTATGAGGGGTTGTTGGGAAGGGAAACCAAGAGCTTTACCCAGCACTCTCCCCCTAAGGCCACAGACACTGGTAAGCTATTTCGAGAAGCCAATAGCCTTCCAGGCACGATCCAAGCCACACTATTATTTTCTGGATGTCCTAAAGCCACCTCCACAGCAGATACAATGGGCCAAGGTCTTATCTCCGTGCCAGAGGCTGGAGGAGGGAAGAGATGAGAGGCAATCCAGGGACAGACGCAGGCTCCGCGGTCTGGGCTGGACCATTCATCTGACTCCCAGCCCATCTTTAGGGAAGGGATGGCCTCAAGGGCTCCTCAACCACAGTGATCAGGCCCTGACCTCCTCGTCGGAAGGGAGGAGGCTCACCCCTCTGCGGCAGCCCAGGCAAGCCCAGCACGCTCCACTGAGTGAGCGCTTTCATCCTCCCACCGCTTCCAGGAAGGTTCCGAGATTCCAGCAATGCTGCATACGGCAAAGGACAGTCATCTGCACACTCAAGAGTCCAGCCAAACTCAGCCAAGGAGAACAGCAGATCCTTAAAAACTGCCTTTTTGCTGTTTATAGAGCACGAGCAAACACCAACAAGTAAAGAACCTGCCTCAAGAAAACCCTGGGAGCAGGATGGAGGAGACAAGGTAACCCTGGGGAAGATGGCTAACAATTTTCCTGGGGAACATTGCCCTGCTCCATTGGCAGGAGCCCCAGCAGAGGCAGGAGCCTGGGAGTCGCCAGCCAGCCACTGACCCCACCTTGCCACATCCAAGAGAGAGGGCACAGAAGTGGCAACTTCAAACACAAGCTGTGAGCATGGCTTACATGACCCCAGCACACCTGCAAAGCTGAGGACAAGCTCAATTCTCCACACCAAAGACCCAGACAATCAAGTCCAAAAGCATCTGTGCAGCACAGAGAGGGCATCAGCAAAACCACAGGTAGCTGCAGTTTAATACCATCACAAAGCTCCATGCCTTGAGATGCTCCTCTCTGGCTCACCGGGAGCTGGGCAGAAGCCTGGGTGCTACAAGGGTGCCACAACCCTGGGACAGGAGCCTCCAGCTCCTGCTAGTCACAGGACAGCCCAAGCCCCCCCAGATAACACCCCATCGTCACCGGCTCGGTGGAAGGGCAAGGGCACGGAGCCCTTGGAGAGGGAGGGAGGCACTCCAGGAGGTCCACCCCTCTCTCCAACAATCAGAGGAAGCTTTGTTGTCCAAGCTCCCTCGCCCAAAGCCCAGGGCCATAACGGAGGTGCCCCACCTCCCTTCTGCCAGCCCGCGGGTGCCTCGCAGATGCCAGCAGCCCTCATGACTGAGAGGCACCCAAACTTTCTCACCCAAGCTAAGTCTCCTCTCTGCAACGCTCCGAGGAGGCATAGGAATGCCCACGGTGCAGGGGGAAGCGATGCCAGGGAAGGTCACCGGAGAAGGCACGATGAGCGCCGGATAGCGAGGAGGCAGCCAGGCTGTCGCTAAATGACAGTGTGGCCAAGGGAGACTCAGAACGAACCGGTGGCTGGGCAGACCCCCGAGACCGGCTCCGGGACCGTCCTGCCTTCTCGGGGAGCGTTTCGGTGTCGCTTGTGAACTCGGGCAGACGGGCCTGTCGGGCTGTTTTGAAGCTCAGAGCGATTCCATTAGGAGGAGCCGCAGCCCCACCCGCACACTTGACCCCCCCGGGCACACCGGCCCCTTCCCCGCCAGAACAAAGGCGCAGGCGAACGACACACCGGGCGAGGAGCCCCTGCGCAGACCGGCAGAGCCGAACTGGGCGCTGGACGCAGAGCTGGAGTGCCGGGCCGTGCGTCGGCCGAGACCCTGCCGGGGGGACCCAGCCCCGATCCCCGCCCTCGGGCGGGGGAGCCCGCCGGTGCCGGCCGCGGGAAGCTGGCACACGGGCCGCCTTTGTTCCGGGCAGGGCGAGCGGCGGCGGCCCCGGGCGGGGAGCGGGGCGGCCGCCCGGCCCAGCCGCCTTTGTGTCGCTCCCCGTGGGCTCCCGGGCGCCGCCAGCGCCCCCGCCAGGGCCGGGCCCCGCCACCCCACCGGTCCCGCGGGGCGCGGCCGCGCCTGGCACAGGCTCTCGGGCAGGACGGGGCTCCCGGGGCCCGGTACCGACCGGCCCCGGCAGGAGAGCGCGGCCAAGCCCCGATTTGGCCCCGCCGGGCGAAGACCGGCCCGGCCCGCCCCGCCGCCGCCGCGGGGGCGTGCGGCGCCCGGCAGGCGCCGGCCCGCACCGGCCCCGCTCCCTCCCCTCTGCCCCCTGCGCAGCGGCACGGACGCCGCGATCGGGACTCACCGTGGCCGGGCTCCTTGGCGGCCGGGCGAGGGGGGGCGGTCCCGCCCCGCGGCGGCGGCACGGCCGCCCGGCCCGCTCCGCTCCGCGGGTCCCGCCGCGGCGGCGAGGCGAGAGGCGACGCGGGCGCCCGGGGCGGCGGCGCGGGTCAGGCCGGGTCCCGCCGGACGGCGCGGGGCGGTGTGTGCGGAGCGCGGGGTCGGTCGGCTCCCGCCGTGCGCCCGCGCCGCTCCCGCACCTAAAATGGAAGTTAGTCCGGCGGGGGGGGCGGGGCGGGCGCGGGGCCGCCCCTGGCGTCAGCAGCCGCGACAAGGACGGGCGGGACCGGGGCGGGGCCGGGGCGGCCGTCCCGGTGGGGTCTGTCCCGAGAATCGTGTGTCCCCCGCGTGTACCATCTCCGTGGGATCTGCCCCAGCGGCGCAAATTCTCCAAACCGGTGTCTGCCCGCAGATGGACTGTACCTCGGGGCCATGCTGCCCGGGGGCAGACCAGCTCCTCCTCCAGGTCCGGGTCTGCCCCGGCATGGTGCGGCAAGGGGCTCTCTGGGACACTCCTGGAGTAGAGTCTCCTCCGGCTGTCCCTCTGGAGCGGCGGGAAAACACGTTACCGTGTCCAGGGTGGAACTTGCCCAGAAGCAAGATTCCATGGCAGGATGGGCTGCACTACGTCCCCGGGAGGTCACCCGGTCCTGTCTGGGTCCCATCTGTGGCGGGACACCAGCCGCAGGTCATCCTCAGTCATGGAAGGGTTCCCCTTCCCTGGGAGGCAAGGAAGTAACGCCGGGCCAGCCCCATCGCCTGTTCCGGGCTGCTCACCTGGGAGAAGTCCAGGTCCCGCGAAGGTGACGATTTTCTGCCTGGTGCGCACGGGGGAGAACCCTGCCTGTTGCTGACTGCCAAACTCTTAGCGAGATAATGACAGAGGAAAAGAGTTGAGGACGGTTTTGGGTGGGACAGGTAATTCCTGGGGTAAATACGCACTGGGAGGCAGGGAGGATGCGATAACAGCCTGCGGATGGAGGTGTGAGGGAGGTGATCCCGAGCTGGGTGGGGGTTGCTAAAGGTTGTGAAGAAAGGTGTAATGAGGCGAAGTGGGATTTGATGTATACAAAGGGCACATCTAGGGAGATGATCAGGGCGTGGGACCCCCAAACCCTCCCTGATGTTTGGTTTGTAAAACAGACCATCCAACCAGCTGGCAGCAAAAGGAGAGCTGGTACACCGCTCCCAGGGAAGAGATGGCCTCTCCATTCCACAGCGAGTGAGACCTTCTCTCTGCATGCTTTCATCCTCCTTGTCACCCAAAACGAGCAAGCTGGATCCCCTCTCAGCCTTGTGCTTCGAGTGAGAACTGCTCACAGATTAGAAATAATCCCCATCTTCCCTCCCTTCCTCTTGGCCCACATAAGGAGGAAGGTGGGTGCATCCCGAGTCTCGAGGACAAGGAGGGAGAAGAGGAGCTCTCAAAATTCCTTCTGGGAAGGAGAGTCCTTGCCCCCCTGACACCTCCCAAGGGACAGCTCTCCCTCAGGGAAAAGACATCACAAACACTTTGCTCCTCCATCCCAGCACCAGTGACACATCCTTAGAGGCCTCTGCCTGAGCAGTTGGGGCAGCAGGGTCTCAGAGGTTCATGCGTGGTCCCGGCACAGTCACACCCTCCCTCTGCCCTCTTCAAAGACTAAAGGTGCTGGCGCTCTTACAAACACGGCTCTGACACCGGGCGGGTGCCTCCTGTCCTCAGGATGGAGCTGCACAGGGTTTATCCAGGCACCGGCCCTGCCCTAGCCCTACCCTAGCCCTGCCCCAGCAGCTGGAACACCCAGCAGTGCATGCTTACTTTGGAAGGCAGGCTGGACCCTGATCCTCCAGCTTCAGCTCACTCTGCAGCAGATCACGCTCTTGTTTCATTATAACTCCTGGGGCAGAGGAGTCTGTCCCACTGCGTCCTGGGAAGAGGAGAGATGTGTTACTAGCATGAGAAAGTTTCCCCTCTTTTACAGTAATTGCTTATAATAACATCTTGCACATCCCCTTTCATCCTGCAGCTGATGCCTTTCCCAGATGAGACACCCAGAAGTGCAGCTGCCACCGGAACAGAGCAAGACAATTTGTTTACAAGGCAGGCCTGCGCTCTCGGCAGCCGAGGGCAGGAGGAAGGGGAGGCTGTCGTCTCTGGGTCGGCACAGGCAGCTCAGGGGGATGGCTTGCATTGTTCCAGGTCAGGATAACGAGGCCCTTCCGAAGCCCCTTTCCTATGGGAATCCCGACAGGTTGTTGTCCCTCCCTGCACGAGGGGAAGTGCGGCACCAGGGGAATGAAAGGACTCATCCGTCCAACGGCGGTGCTGAAAGGGAAGAAGGAGGGAAGCAGGGCCTGATGGAGCTTTCCAGCTCCAACTGGAAGACACCAGGTCACAAAGCAAGCCCAGAGCCCAACCTGACACCTTCCCAGTGCAGCTCCACGTGCTTGGTGTTGTCCCTCCTTCCCACTAGCCTCCCACTGTGCTTGAGCTCTTCGATGCCCACAGACCATCCTGCTTTCAGCCTGGCTGCATCCCATCGTGCCCTCAGACTGTCAAATTCCTGCTACGTCTTTTGCCCAAATGTGCACGTGGCCGAAGTGAATTCTCCTTCCCTCCCAGCCCCACAAGGATCTATTGCCACTTACAGTCTCTCCTTCTTCTCTCCTTTCCCAGCCTCAGATCTTGCCCTCATCCATCCCTTTTGCCACTGCACAGGGTTCAAGGTCCCTCTGGAGAGCAGGGACTCAGAGGCAGGTCCTGCCTTGCAACACAGGCAAAGGGGACATAGCTGAAAATGATCCTGGCTTGAGACTGGAGATGGGAATTTCCTTTCTCTTGCAGAAACTGGCTCAGAAACTGCTGATGTGAGGGCTTGGGAGACACTGGAAAGATGGGATTTGTCCTGTGAGGAGGCCTCTCCTCCTGTCAATAGCAGAGGGAGCCTGAACAGCCAGCATAGTTTAGGCCTTGCCTTCCCTTCTGCTGTGAATCCCACCAGGAGATAAGCCCTGCTGGACATTCCCAACCCTCTGAGTCACCCAGGGCTGTGCCCAGCCACGCACCAAGGGTCAAGGACACCAGTTGTGCTGCAGGTCTGCAGCCTCTGAACACCTGAAAGTGGACAGAAATATTCAGGGTCGGACATGTTTCACAGTGAAAACTACAATCCCATACTTTTTTTCCAGGAAAATCTGGCAGCAGAAATGGTGTTTAGAGAGAGGGGTCAATGGAATAAAAGGCTGCTAGTGATTTTTCCACTCTATGTTATTTGGCCTTGAATACTAGTGAAAATGACACTTATAAAAGGCCTCTTTTGTGTACCTACAATGGGAGTGGCTGCTGGGGTGCCAGTTCGAGTATCAGTGAATTTTAAGGGCAGACAAGGCCACTGGTGGTGGGGGGAGCAGCGCTGCAGCTGTAGGGGTACAGTGGAGTGGGGGCTTTGCCTGACAGGGATTAGTGCTGAAACATCAAAACCCCAGCCCTGCTGGCTGTGGAATGTGGCTGCCTCTGTCCCAGTATTGTCCCACTCACTGTCACAGGGCACTCCATGGCATCTGGATCCATGCACTCCCAGTGAAGTCAGGCTTTCCAGGCAACAACTCCGATCATTGTAATTCCAAAGGATTGCAAGGGGTGGGGGAGGAAACATCTCTATTTTCCTTCTATTTTTATGAGCATATGATAGCACTTTGATACGAAATTACTTGTTTTGCTGCATCCCTTGGTATTCCGGGCTGGGCTCCAAGCCACCCGGGGGCAGTGACAGACTGCCAGTGACCTCAAAGGCCGCTGGCCCAGGCCCGGCACCAGCTACTTTCCTTCTTGGTTTGTGTCCATTTTGCACACAGCAAAAACAGAGAGGAAAAACCACCCTCACATGTCCAACCAGATGAAAATCCCTCTGCAAGACCACATTTGAAGACTTTGTAGATTTAAACTCCATGGCGACACTCAGGCTCCTGTCCTTCTGCAGCTCCTGGAACTTCCACCCACTTGGGTTGTTTGTAGGAAGAGCCACTGTCTCCAGGCGATGGGGATGGATTATAATCTTTGTTCGTGCATGTGGAGTGACTGACGCAGATGTCTGTACAATGGGTGCTTTATAAAGTGACAAAATACTTTCAAACTAAGTGGGCAGCATTGCTTGCTTGAAGGATGACTTCCAAAGTAGCATCAATCCTCCCCTTCAGAAGCTTGGGGCACGAAAACACTGTTTCTCACATGCGAGGGCACAGCGGAGTCTGAAAATCCAAACCAAGGTGCATCACTTGGGCTCTGAGCTGCTCCAGACAGCACTTTCCTCATTATCGACCTCGCTTTCTTCAGTGCCACCACTGCAGTGACCATGAGCAGCCCTAGCCTGGCTGTCGTGTCCGTGGCCCGATGAGGATGAGGGAAGGATGAGGGACAGCCCAGGTGGCCACACCCAGGCGCAGGCGCCATCACACGACAAAACACGAGCCGTGCCTCCAGCACCTGGGCAGAGCAGAGGCACTGCAGCTGAGGGAGGACTGCGGGAAGGGGTCGGTCAGAGCAGGCGGGTCTGCGCCGAGCACCGCTGCCGGCGCCCTTCGGTGCCGCCATCCCGGCCCGGCCGCGCTGCTCCCGCCGAGCCGCCATTGGCTGCTGCGCTGCGATTGGCGGCGGGGCGGGACAATGGGCGGGGTGAGGCCGCCGCGCCACGTGAGGCCGCGGGCGCGAGGCGAGGGTACCCAAGGCCCCGATCCCGGTCACCACCCTTCGCGTCCGCGCCGCGAGCTCGGGGCGCACCTCCGGAGCTCTTCGGCGGCGGCCCGAGCCCCTCTCGGCAGGTACGCGGCGAGCCCGGGGCGGGCGGCGGAGGAGGCCGGGCCGCCTCAGGCTGCGGCCGCCTCACAGCGGCTGCTGTGGCGCCCCCTGGCGGACGCGCGGATGCCGGCGCGGCGGGGCCGGGAAGGGGTCAGGCGAACACCAGGACAGCGCGGGAACAGCGCTGCCGGACATGAGCACACGAGGCTCTGCAAGCATCGGCCCCACCACATCCCGTTTGGGACAGCCCGAAGAGGGCAGGCAGGCGCTGGTCCCCGAGTCCCCAGCACGGTGCTGTCTGTCCCTGCAGGACGGCCATGGCTTCTCCCCCAGCCACCCCGCAGCTTCTGTACCGCAGCACCCGCCTGCTGCGCACGGCCTTCCAGCACCTCCACCAGCAGCAACAGCGAGCCGACGTCTTCTGCGACGTGGTCCTGTACGCTGAAGGTGAGCGCGCAGCATTGCCGAGGGAGGGGCCAGCGCGCCTGGGGAGCTGCGGGCAGGGTCTCTGCAACCCTCTAGGAACGACTGGGGTGAGCAGGAAGGGCTGCAGGACAGTGACAGCCACTGTTGTTTTGCAGGCGAGGCAGTGGTGGCCCACTGCAGTGTTCTCTCCGTCTGCAGCCCCTTCTTCATGGAGCAGCTGGGCCGGGAGCTGCCCCCCCAGGGTTGCAGGGTGGTGCTGGAGCTGGCAGGGCTGAAGATTGGGGTGCTGCGCAAGCTGGTGCACTTCTTCTACACTGCTGAGCTGGAGGTCACGCACGAGGAGGTGCACGAGGTGCTGGCAGCTGCCCGCCGCCTCCGTGTCACCGAGCTTGAGTCGCTGCAGCTCTGGGGAGGACGCCTGGTGAGAATGGGACCTCGGCGGCAGCTCGACCGCTCCTGCCTGCATTCCACTCAGGAAGTCTCCACCATAGTGGCACATGACACAGCTAAGCCGGGCAGTGCCAGCGCTGGGGTGTCCCCTCAGAGAAAGCCACACTCTCTGGAGCGCACACACCCCAGCCCCATCGGGCGGATGAGGCTGCGGAAGGTGAAGAGCTGGGGGTGCTGGGAGGTGGTACGGGAGGTGCAGCCACCTCCCGTGCCTCCGGCAGTGCCCACTCCAGTGGGTGATGTGGGGGTGACAGAAGCACAGCCCCCCCAGGATGTGGATGCACAGGAGCAGGTGAGTGAGTGCTCCCCACCCCAGCAGCCCCCCAGTGCAAAAGGGATGCAGCAGCATGGGGACTCCCCTGTGTCCCAGCAGGGCTGCCAGCAGGCAGTACCCCCAGGGACCTCCGGAAGTGACACTGAGGAGGAGGTGGATGTGGGGACAGGGGAGCTATTCCTGCCCCCTGGCACAATCTGCCTCTGGCCCTGTCCCTCGTCTGAGTCAGAAGAGGAAGTGGATGTCCTCACCTAGGGGGGCTGGCTCTGCCTCTCCCCCCAATACTGCCTGCAGCCCTTGGGCTGTGTATCCTTGAAATAAAGGGCTGGAGCTGTGCTGTGAAGTACTAAACTTTATTGGGCACAGTGGGGACAACGGGGTATGGAAAGAACCAGGGGTCTGGCAATGGCAGAGCTGCAGCATCAGGGACGGGACTGGGGCTGGCAGGTGCCCCCCACTTGGTCTCGCCTCTTCATGGACGCTCATGCCGCCTGCGCCGGTCCTGGCTCGGCTGTGGAGAGAGGGAAGTTGGTCCCTGTTGGTCCCATCCCATCGTAGTCCCATCGCCGCTCACCTGGCCAACACCTCTATGCCAAGCTGCTCTTCAGGGCTTCCACTACGGTCTCTGGCTGAGGGAACTTCAGCTTGCGGGGGGGGCCCTTCCTGATACCGCTCCACAGCTCCACGGCTGCAGAGATAAGGGGTATTATAGTATCAGGGGTGCCGGGGCCCCCACCACCCCCCAGCCCAGCACTTACTGCTGCCGTCCTCCTTCACCAGAGACACCTCGAAGCTGTTCCTGCGCGGCGGCCGGGGGTTGATGTCCACGGGGAGGTGGGCCATGGCCCCGCGCAGGGCCTCGCTCACCGCCGCCGCGTTGCGCCCGAACACGCGTCAGCTCTTGCTGTGGGGACACGGCGGTCAGCGGCTCGGGGGGAACCTAAGACCCTCACACCACCCCCGGCACCTCGGCTGCTCACCAGTGCTCGATGACCACACGGGGGCCGATGTCCCCGGGGCTACTCTCGTCTTGGGCCTGGGCCCGCGCCCGCTTCTGCGGGGCTCCCGCTGTCTCCGGTGCCTCGGCCGCCGCTCGCTGCTGGGCTCCGCGCTTCCTCCCGCGGGGAGCCATCCTGGGAAAGCGGAGGCGGTGGGGCCTACGCCGGAGCAGGAAGCGGGCTCCAGGAATGCCGCTTTGGGGTGAGAAGGGATCTCAGGTACCCCGCCGTCAGGGCAGTGAAAGGTGTCCCTATGGGGACACTGCTGTGGGAGAGGGCCAGGAGGCCAGGAGTGGCCAGTCCCTGGCGATACGCCATTGGGGAAAATGAGGGTGCGCGCCGGGATGCTGCTGCGGAGGGCGGGAAGCGGCTCCCCAGGGATCCTGTCACAGTGTGTGTGGCTGGGGAGAGTAGGGACCCTGGAGAAGGGAGGGGACAAACGCGGGGCCTGGACCGGCCGCGCCGCCTCCTACCTGCCGCTGGCCACGTGCCGGGAGCGCGCACTGCCGGGGAGGCGGAGCCGGAAGGGGCGGAGCCGAAGAGAGCACCGGAGCCCCCCCGGTGGGCTCTAGTTCCGCCCGCGCCGCCCCAGCCAATCAGAGCGCGGGAACTCTACAGGGTCCCCGCCCCCATACGCGGTCCGGCACCACGGACACGGGACACGGGCACGGCACGGATCATTTATTGTCAGCGATGGATGAGAGCGAACGTTAACCGAGGCGGGGCCCCTCCTACCGCCCTGCCCGCACGGGGCCGGGGGGCACCGCTGCTTTCCCGGGGCTCAGCTGGGACAAGTCCCCACGGAGAGCGGCTCCGGGCAGGGCCGGGCGGGCCCGCGGGGCCAGTGCCACCAGGGTGATGGTGACATAGTGATGGGCGACAGTACAGGGCAGCTTCTACTTGTCCTTCTTGGTCTCCTCCTGAGACACAGCCGCTGGCGTGGAGGGGGGCTCCTCAGGCCCTTCCTCCCGCGGCTTGGACTGCTTCTTGGCCTTCTGGTAGAGCTCGTTGAGATTGAACTCCCGGATCACATTCTCCTGTGGTCAAGAGGTAGCATCAGCACCACTGGGACCTCGTGCTTTCCCCTTCTTCCCAGGCACAGGCTGGGCAAGGGAACAGAGAGGTGGAGGGTCCCACCCACCTCAGAGAAGGTCCAGGACACAGCCCGGCCCTTCTTGTCGATCTGCGGTCGCCGCATGATCTCTGTCCCACCCTGGAAGAGGATGAGGGTTGGCAGCTGCTTGGTGAGAGGCGAGGTGCTGACCTTGTACCTGCGTCAGGACAAGCCAACAGTGACCCTCGGGCAGCCTGAGAGGGCTGGAGGGTCACAGGGACTGTCCCAGAGTGGGCCCTGCTTGCCCAGGCTGTATTCTGCATACCTGGTGCTGACGTCCGTGTACCGGCCAACATCCACCTTCCCAAACTGGAGTCCTGAGCAGTTGTACCTGGGCAGGATGGGGACACATGGCTGCGAGGGACGCAGGGGAACACAGGACCCGTTACCCACCAAGATCCCACTGAGTGGCACTCACTTGAGAGAGAGGTCAGCAAAGATGGGGGCAAAGGACTGGCACTCACTGGACCAGTTGGCAAAGAACTCAACAATCCACGTCACTCGCTTGTCCCTCTCCAGCTCCTCCTGCCACAGGGGCATGGGGTTAGGGGGTGGTGGGCAGAACCCCCCAAAACCCCCAGGGCTAGGGAGATACTCACATCAATGGTCTTGTCACTGAAGTACTTGATGTATTCAGGGCCCATGTAAAGGGGTGGCTTGCAGGTCATCAGGAACACTGCAATGACAGCACCCTGAGTCCCCCAGTGCCAGGAGAGCCAGGCTGGGCCTGGGATAGAGCTCCTCTACCCCAGAGCAGCGAGAGGGAGCCTGGACAAGAAGAATCTAGGGCAGGAAGACATTCAGGCTCACCTATGCAGAGCGTGACGTAAAGGAGCCCCATGCGGATGTCAAGGCGGAAGAACAGGATGGTGTTGGCCACTTTGCTGAACATAAAGATATTCCCTATGTGCTGCTCCACGGTGACTGCAATGCAGAGACAGGAATAAGGGATGGTGCCAGATTCCCCCAGGAGGCTGGGGGTAACTTCAGGAAGGGCTGGATCTGGTCCTCCAGATGCCACCCGACCCAGCCCCCCATGTCCCCTTGACTCACTGGAGCGCCGGTTCTTCATCATGACAATGGCGCTGAGGAACATGAGGATCTCCACCTCCCTCTGGCACAGAGAAGGAACAGCATGAGCTGCAAGTGCCCAGGACACCTTGGAGCCACGCCTGTCCTGGCCTGGCACAAGGACTAGTGGCCATGACAGGCCCTACGGCCCCAAGACCCTGCCAGAGATCAGACCCTCCATCCCTCCTGGGAGAGAACAGCGAGGAGAGGGGCTGCCCCGCGGCGACGGGCTCGACCCGTGCCTGGGGGGGACCTCTCGGCTGTAGGGCGACACTGCGGAGCAAGCCCAGGGGCTACTGGGCATCTCCTCCCTCAGCCGGGCCGGGGTGCTGTGTGAGCAGGAGGGGAGCCAGGACAGGGCCGGGGTGCGGGGACAGGCCCGAGAACAGGCCAGGGATGTGGGGACAGGTCGGGGGTGTGGGGACAGCGCCAGGGACAGGCCGGTGGTATGGGAACAGGCCGCGCCGCCTCACCCAGTCAAAGTCACACGGGTTGCCATCCTCCCGCTGCGAGGGCAGCCCACGGCAGAGCGGCGGGACCTTGCGTACGATCAGGAAGGCGGCGGCGAGCAGCGCGGAAAGCGGGTAGTAGGGCCGGGCGAGCCATCGGCAGAGCCCAGGCAGCCCCCACAGAAGCGCCAGCAGCGGCGCCACCACCGCCATCTTCCCTCCGCCCCGCTCACTGCCGTGGGGGTGGAGCCTCCCCGAGCCGTCCAATGGCGACCTGGGGGGCGGGCGCACCCGTGAGCCTGCGGGCCAATGAGAGTAGAGAGAGACGCAGCCAATCAGAAAGCGGGGACGAGTCTCCCTTAGCAACGGGTGCAGGGGCGGTGCTCGGCCAATGGCGGGGCGGGGCGGCCCCGCGCGGGGCACGCCGGGAATATGGAGAACTTCTCGGCGCTGTTCGGCGCGGCCGAGCCGCCGCCCGCCGCCGCCGCCGCGCTCGGATTCGGGCCCACCAAGGCGCCGGGCGCCGGGGCCGCACCGCCGCCCGCTGCCTCAGCCACCGCGCCGCCACCGGGCGAGGACGCGGCCCGCAAGGCCGCCGCCGGCCCCTTCTACCTGCTTCGGGAGCTGCCAGGTGCGGGCGGGCCGCGGGGCGGGGCGGGGGCCGTGATCGGCCAATTAGGGCGGCGAACCGCTGCCGCGGGGACTATTGGCAGCGCCAGGAGCCAATGAGCCTGCGGGGGCGGGGTCACACAGCGCGCGGTGTGGTGGGGAAGTGGGCGGTGGGGGGGTCCCCGAGGCCGACGATGCCCGTGATGGGGGGGTGTAGAGGGTCCCGGAGCCTGGGCACGGCTGGGGAGAGGGCCGGGGATCCCGGTGCTGGGGGGGTGCAGGGGGTACCGGGGCCTGGGCACGGCTGGAGGGGTGCAGGGGGTCACAGAGCCCAAGCACGGCTGGGGAGAGGGGCCTGGGGTGTCGTGGGGGCGTTTCCTCCTCCCCATCTCCTCCCGCGGCTGCACAGGCACGACGGAGCTGACAGGCAGCACCAACCTGATCACACACTATAACCTGGAGCATGCCTACAACAAGTTTTGCGGGAAGAAGGTGAAGGAGAAGCTCAGCAACTTCCTCCCCGACCTGCCCGGCATGATCGACCTGCCCGGCTCCCACGACAGCAGCAGCCTGCGCTCGCTCATCGAGAAGCCGCCCATCTGTGGCAGCTCCTTCACCCCCCTCACGGGTGCCATGCTGACTGGCTTCCGTCTGCACGCCGGCCCGGTGAGCCCCGGGGCCTGGAGCCGGGGGGTGGGAGGGGCCCGGCTTGGCCTGACCAGCCCCTTTTCTCCCCAGCTGCCGGAGCAGTGCCGGCTGATGCACATCCAGCCGCCTAAGAAGAAGAACAAGCACAAGCACAAACAGAGCCGCACGCAGGACCCCGTCCCCCCAGGTAAGGGCTGTCACAGCCTGGCCCCTGCTCTCCTTCAGCACCGGCAGAGCGTTGGCTCATCCAGTGCTTCCGCTTCTGCAGAAACCCCCTCGGACTCCGACCACAAGAAGAAAAAGAAGAAAAAAGAGGAAGATCCGGAGCGGAAGAGAAAGAAGAAAGAGAAGAAGAAAAAGAAGGTGAGTAACAGGGCTGGGGTCCAGTGTCCAGCCCGTGGAACCCCAAGGGGCTCTGTGAGTGGCCATCCCCAAGGGGCTGCTGCTGCCTAGCAGCTCTCACAGGCTCTGTCTGTCCTTCCTCTGCAGAACCGGCACAGCCCGGAGCACCCGGGGGTGGGCAGCTCCCAGGCCAGCAGCAGCTTACGGTGAGGCCACACCGGTGATACCCCAGGGATCCCCTGGCCCATGGGAACAGCCCCAGCTGACCCCAGGGACACTGGGGCTGGCCTGTCTCCCTGGCTAAGAGGACACCCCTGCAGCCCCCCAGGATCAGGGGCGCACAGACTCTGTGGGTGCTGACCTCGGGCTTTTGTACCTGAAGAACTTGGAGCATCAAAACCTCTTTTTTAGTGACCTTTTAAAGTCTGCTCTGAGGAGGGGCTGGTGGCCATGGCTCCTCGGCTGTCATGGAGGAGCCCAAACCAAGGTCGCCCTGGAGCGTGCAGGGTGCTCTCCTTTGGATCCCAAACTTCACCAGCACCCACACCACATTCCCTGGAGCCACTTTTCCCATGCCTGGAAAATCCTTACCTTCTGTGGGAGCAGAGTTTGCCCAAACACAGCTCAAAGCGGTGCCTCCCCAAAACTGGGCCAAGCTCAGCTCTTACCAGACCCCGTTCTCTCTCCCCCTCGGGATCGGGGGGAAGGCCAAGACCCTGAGGATCAGGAGCCCTGGAAGGGCTGCTCCATCCCTGGATGCCAAACAAAGCACACGCACGGCCCTGGGGTGGCTCATTAAATATCCTTTTATTCCTTGTTTTTAAAATGGCTGATAATAATAAAAAACCCTGGCGTGGCTGTGCGGGGCCACGGGAGCTATTGCCGTAGAGAAAGAGTCCAGTAGTGCCGGCAGGGCTTTGGGGACAGGGAGCACGGGGCTCCTTGGCTGCGCTTTTTTTGGCATGTGATGAGAAAATATTGCTTTCCGGGGATGCACCTGCCTCTTCCCCGAGCGAGCGGAAATAAAAACACCCCTGCGACAGCGAGAAACTTCCTCGGAATCATTAACAGAAATAAAAAAAGGCAACAAAACCAACAACTGCCCCAACCACAGCCCCTGGGGAAAGAGAACAAAGAGCAAAAACTGCGGGTGGGGGACGCTGGGGCCTCTGCACCAGCTCGGGCTGGGGGCGTGGGGTGCTGCCCCGACCCTGGGGCACCCCAAGGGGGCTGGAGGCTGCGGACACCACAGATCAGGGAGGGAAGTGTCCAAGGATGGTACCCGGCACCCCATGGCCCCCTTCAGGAAGGGAACAGTGACACCCAGCACCTACCACAGCTCCTTCCATGGGTGCAGGAGGCAGCCCCACATCCCTCCTTTGGGGACAGGGACAAGGTGGGGGTGCCCAGGCCCTGAGCAGGGTAGTTTCTTCCTCTCTCTGGGTAAGATATATAATTTCTGCTTCTTTTTTTTTTTTTTAATATTTATATTTATATATATAGATATTTATATATACACACACCTGGTAACTCGGAAAGAGAAAAAAAATAGAATCCGTAACAATAATAATAAAAAAAAGTATTCTTGTTTAAAAACAATCCGTTCCTACCACGCCAGGCGAGCGGGTGATTGCACAAGGCCCACAAGTGGCTGGCGCAGCCGAGGCGGTGCCGGGGCTGCAGCCCCACCCCGAGCCCTCCCCGAGCCCCCCGCGGGTGCGTGCCAGCCCCCGAGGCCTGGGGGGGCACAGGGAGGAGCAGGGGGGGCCCCGCCCGGCTCTCCCGGGAGTCCACAAGAGTCTGGCAGAGGCGGGTCCCTGGGGGCCGCCGGGGAGGAGGGGAGGGGGCGGCGGCTCTGCCCCTCATACCGAGATCTCATAGGTGGTGCCCCCCACTCCCGAGACCTTCTTGACACCTCCGCGGGTGGGGCTGCTGAGGGGCACCGGCCCCGGGCCCGGTGGGGCCGAGCCCAGGCTCTTGGGCTGCCCATTGGACTTGCTGTAGGCTGTTCTCATCTGCACCTCATCCCTGCAGGAAGGAAGCATGGACATGGGGTCAGGAGGAGAGACAGGTCACCAGCATCCAGCCACAGCCCTGCCCTCCCCAGGGTCCACCAGCACCCACTCCTGATTCCACGGGGCCCACGGGGTGACCGAGGAGGTGTGGGGAGCACTAGCTCTGTTCTGAAAAGAGCAGAAAGATTTCTCTTGCTCCTCCCAGCACGTCTCCCCAGGAAGGGGTGTTCTGCTGCCCCAGGGGCTCGGAGGGATACTGGGTGAAGGTCCCCCCACAGGCCACAGACGCCCCTGAGCCATCACAGTACTCACTTTGGTGCCAGTAAGGGCTGCAAGGCCACCTCCTCGGTCTCGGGGCCGCCGGCCTGAGAGGCTGTTTTTTGGCTGCTGTAAGACACGGATTTGCCCAGGTGGGGGGCAGCGGGCGGGTCGGGGGAGCCCAGCGAGCGCACTCGCAGAGCCGGGGGCGGCTCGGGCTTGCCAAAGCGGGGCAGGGCCGGGCGGGTGAGCGGGTTCTTGCCCAGGGGCGAGCGCTTCGAATCGTCCGAGGAGGAGCTGGTGCGGGGGGCGTTGCTGGAGCCCGGCGTTGACTGGATGCCCGAGTCTGCCAGCCCCGCGTCCTCCTCCCGGCCCGGGGCCGTTGGCTGCTGCAGCAGCTTCTCCCGCTCCTGGATGGAGGCCACGATGTGGCGGGAGAGATTGTCATAGCGCACGGGCGAGGGATCGCGCGGCGCCGCGTGCTTGGGGGAGGCAGCGCTGGCGAAGCGGCCGTGCAGGTCGGTCTCTCGCTGCTGGGCGATGCGGGCCGACAGGAAGGGCGAGGTGTAGCCCACCGGAGGCTCGGGCTCCGGGCCTGCCTGCACTGACTCAAAGTCAGGGCTGTCGGAGGGTGTGAGCAGGCTGTCGTACGAGAGGCTGCCGTTGCGCGTCTGGTTCACCAGGCTCTTGTAGGAGGTGGAGGTGGTGCCCTCCGAGCGGATGGACTGCAGGTGGCCTGTCTCAAAGCCCGTGCCCTGGGCCGACTTGAGGCTGGAGGAGCGGGAGCCACTGGAGAGAGGGTCAAAGTGGAAGCTCTTGCCAAAGGTGGGCGAGCGGAAGCTCTCAGGTTCCAGGCTCGGCTCTGAGCGGTAGCTGGGCTTGTGGCCGCTGTCACAGATGGAGTTGGGCTCCTTCAGGCTGTTCACTCGGCTCAGCTGAGGGGCAGAGGGGCAGCAGTTACCCACAGAATGACTATGGCATGTTCCCTGCAGAGCTCCCAATGCACACCCTAAACCCTTCCCACACCAGGAATGGGGTGGCATCCCCTCGGGGCTGGTCCCCCGTGCCAGGCACAGCCTTACCTTGGCACTGGTGGAGTGGGGCAGGGCTGCCGAGCTGCTGCTGCTGCTGTAACCGGGCCGGTACTTGTACATGGTGGGAGTTGGGGGGCTGTCCTTGCCTAGCAAGCTGCTGTCTGCGCCGGGAGAGAAGGGCACGCTCAGGGCGGCTGTGGGCAAGGAACGGCCGAGCCCCGCCCTCCCTGCCCGAGAACCGACTCAGAGCCTGGGGCGGACAGACCGGGGAGAGGGATGGGCTGGAGGGGAGGTGCACCGGGGTGGGAGAGACAGACCAGGAGGAAGGGTTGTCCCCACAGCCACACGTGTGGGGCTGGCACTTCCGTGCCCCTGTGGCAGCCCCGGCTGGGTGACACCCTGGGGGTGCACGGCACGGGGGTGTCAGGGCACCCAATGGGGGACACAAGTACACAGCACAGCCCTCAGTGGGCAGCAGGGCCGGGCAGCAGAACCCAGCCAGGGCTGGGAGAGCTGCGGGGTCTCCAGCTGCTGCGGGAAGCAGCTGCCACAGGCTCTGCCCATCACATCCCACCTCTGGCCAGGCCCACACAGAGCCGGCCACAGACGCTCTGTGCCGCTGAGCCAGGCCCGCCACCACTTCGCCTCCTCCGTCCTGGCAGTGCGGCGGCTGCAAGGCACAGCTCCCGGCAGCTCCGGACAGTGCCATGCTGGCTCGGCCTCCGGCAGAGCAGAGCTGGCTGCGAGCATCCCGCAGGCTTCTCCAAGGGCAAGGGGCCACATACACCGCCCAGGAATGCTGATGTGCTCCAGGTCTGCCCTACGGCCCTGGCTCTTGGCCTGCCTGGTGCAGCCCTGGGCTCCCCTCCCAGCGGCTGCCAGGGCACTGGTGCCCTCCTTACCCTCAGTGGTGGCCAGGGTTAAATGTGTCCTCAGGCCCGTGTAGCGGCTGAGGTCGGGCTTAGGTGGGGGTGGCGGCTCGGCGTCAGCAGACTGGCTCTCCGTCACCTCCAGGCTCCCCTTGGACTGCAGAGACAAAGCGCAGGTGGGGTCAGGAGGGGCCAGGGCCTCGGCCCCCCTGGGCTGGCAGGGCATGGACAGCAGCACTGGGGGCTCCTGCTGCCTCCCAGGCCATCCAACAGAACGGGGGCAGCGCATGCCCCGGGTGGGTCCTGGAAGTGCCAAGGATGGGGAACCTCCAGAGGGTGCTGCATGGGGAAGGATGGGACCAGTAAGGACAATGGAGGGGGCAAAGCCTCATGTGGTCACTGCCACATGGGAGGGGGACAGTTCCCATCCCGCAGGGACATAAAACAAGACGACACGGAGGGGGTCAGGGAACGTGACCAGGCTCACTCGGTTCTCTACTCACGGATGCAGGCTTGCACCCCTGGGCTCCGTGGAGGGCCCCAGCGCAGGCAGCGCTGGTCCCCACCTTCCTCACCTTCGTCCTTTTCAGCTCTGTCTGGATACCATTGTCCATGATCTTGACAGTGATCTGACCGTCCGACACCTCGGGCCGCAGGAACGGGGGTCTCACCAGCACCGTCTGCTCGGCCTTCGGGCGCCCGAGGTACCTGGGGAGGGCGTGGGAGGAAGGTCATGGCCTGGAGCCCGGGATGGAGCAGTTTTTCCAGGGATGCAGAGGCCAGGCTCACCTGGGGGCTGGGGAGCTGCAGAGGACCCGGCTGACATTCTTACAGCAACCGTTGGTGAAGGGGTTGACTCCCCCGCGGAACTTGCCCGTCACCTGCGGGACAAAAGAGTGTCACAGCCAGCTGCCTCAGGGCATCCCCCCAGGATGGAGATACTCAGAGACCCTGCTCCTTTTCCTAGTCCCTATTTCAGTGCTCAGCCACCCCTGAGGGGGTAGGATCTCCTCAATTTCACCTCCTGGGCCCCAGAAGTGCCTCCCTAGCTCTATCCTCTGACTGCACCCCCGTGGATGCAGTTGCCCCTCAGTCACCCTGTGCTCTACCTCCCCAGCTCAGGGGCCTCCCTGAGCTTTAATTCAGCCCCTCCACACCCATCCTCTGCTGAGAAATCCCAAAACCTGTAGGTGGCCTGGTCAGGTTGGCATTCCTCTGGACGTACCTGTTCGTTGGTAGTGCGGCCCCTGGCCACGAGCACCACATGGAAGCCCGTCAGGCCAGCAACGGGAATGAAGAAGAGCCCGGCCACACACATCACCACCATCCTGCCACAGCCAGCTAAGGAGCAGCCACGGCCTCACTCGGCATCGCTCTGCCCCCAGACCCCACCACCCTCTGCCCGCTCCCACTGCCCAGGAGGATACGTGACGGCCATGCGGACACCGGAGAGCTCCTCCACCTGGTACAGGACGTAGAGCAGCCCGAAGCCGAAGACGCCCATGATGTGCGTGGTGAGCGACAGCAGGAACAGGAAGAAGTAGCGGTAGTTGCGCCGCCCGATGCAGTTGTTGACCCAGGGGCAGTGGTGGTCGAACTCCTGCCGGGGATGGGGCAGGGTGAGGGGGTGCTCGTGGGGCTCCCTGCCCCGTGGGGGGCTGGAGGAGGCCCCGGCAGCTCCTCACCTCCACACAGTTGTCGCAGACGCTGCAGTGGGAGCAGCGGGGCGGGCGGTAGAAGCGGCAGGTCGCGCACCACTTCATGCGCACCTGGATGCCCTTGATCTCCACCGTCTTGTACAGCGGGGCCCGGAAATCATCCTCCTTGTCCTCGTCCTCTTCAGCTGATGGGGACACCCCGGAATGGCATCAGGGCCCAGCCAGCCCCTGCCCGCCCAAGCCAAAGGCTCCTGGCATCACCTTCCTGTCACCCGGCACAGGGACAGCCAGGGATCCCCAAACACAGGCAGGGGTGGAGGCTCTCCCAGGCCCTGCCCCAGAATCCTGACACTGCCTGAGCCCCAGGGACCCAACATAGGGTGCTGAACCCAGAGCTGCCATCCCTGTAGGGCTTGTCACTGCCTGATCCCATGGGGCAGGGCAAGGAAGGCTCCCTGCCAGCCTTTAGGGACTCAGAAATCCCCTTTACCTTGGAGGAAGGGTGCAAGGAAGCAGCTCTTCCCAGCCAGAGCCAGACTCACCTCGTGGGAATATGCCCGGGTCCATGAAGGTGGCCATGCTGAAGTTGGCCAGCACAAAGAGGAAGACAACGGCATTGTAGGCAGGGATGACTGGGGATACGTAGAGACTGAGCCCGGGGCACCTGTGGGCACAGCAGCTGTGAAACCCTTGGACCCCTCACTTGTGTCGCTCCCGCTGCCTCCCACTGTCCTGGGAGCTCCCAGCAGCACATCCCACACCAAACTGGAGCCACTTCTACAGCACAGCCTCACCCCGGCCTGGGGAGAACCTGGGGGACACAGTGGGATGTGCTCCAGGCATCCATCAGGGAGCCAAATCCCCCTTCGTGACACCACTGGAAGGTCCCACAGAGCAGTGGTGTTGGGAACAGGGAAAACCACTCTGATGGCATGAGGGGCACCCAGGGGACCTGCCAGAAAGCACCTGGATATCATCCTCCCTGTGTCCCACCAGCTGCTTGGGGGCAGAGGGGATCCATGAGGGGACATGAAACCAGCAGCAGTTCTGGTGCCTCCAGAGCCACTCGTGCTCCACACATCCCAAAGACAGCTCTAGCAGGACACGGAGACCCTAACCAGCACCCAGCTCCTCCAAGAGGCCCGTGGGAGCACAGTGAGGGAATCACCCTGCTCCCTCCTGCCCCAGCGAGCGGGCTCGGGCTTCCCCCTTGGAGGCGCCAGCGTAATTCCCTAATCTGCTTTGCTGCTGGGATTTAATCCCACAGATCTAGGGCAGCATCTGTCCCTCTCTTCCCCCCACCAGGCTAAGTGCCGATGGATTTAGGTGGCCGGAGCAGCGTGGGGCTGGGAGGGCAGGGTGACATATGGTGCCAGAGCTGTAATCCCCCACAGGTTGGGGTGAAGGGGCAGGCGCTGGCCCTGTCCCCTCCTCCACCACCACCCACGGGGATGGGTCCCATCGCCGGGTGAGGCAGCCCCATCCTTGTCACAGCAGCTCCGGAAGCCACGGCAAGGCTCTAGCTGGGAACGAGCCCTTGGTGCAGGGCTCTGTCCCAGCTCAGGGCCCTTAGGAGGGCAGAGGGGCACCCTGGGTGAGGAGCAGCAGCTGTGCCAGGGGGAATGCCCTGGGCGGGGCAGGAGAAGCAGGTACACCCTTCTGGGCACACACCTGGCAGCACAGAGGGTGAGGTGGGCAGGGCACTCCCAGCTCCGTGCACAGGGAGGGTGGGAATCATCAGTGGGACCTGCTCTCACAGGCCAAGGCTGAGGCTGCCCCCATCCTGGCACAGGGATGAGAGCAGGAGGGCAGATTTTTGGTTGCAGGGCATCCCTGGCAAGAAGCACAGCATGGCCAAACCACCCAGCACACTCCTCCTCTCCTTCCTCCCCCCTGGCCCCTCCAGGTCCCACACACACCACACCTTTCCCAAAGCCTCTTCCCTCTTTGTTCCTCAGGAGCCGCCCTGCTGGGCACCCTGGGCACTGCCTCCCTGCTGCCTATCAGGCTGGCATCTCCCGGGATGGCACTGGCATCTCCCGGGATGGCAATGGGATCTCCCAGCCCAGCCCCCCCAGCTCTGCCCCGGGCTGGGGAGTGGCTCCTCGAGCGGCACCGGCCATGCCGGCCCTGCCGCCTCTGCTGGAAGCCAGCCAGGCAGATTCTCCACAGCTGGGACGGGCTGGAGAGGAGTCCTCCTCTCCAGTCTGTGCCCCAAAACCCTCGGAAAGCAGTGCTGGAGGCACAGCACCTACGTGACAGCACCAGGCCACAACTCAAGCAAGGGAAGAATCACAGAGTCATGGAATCACAGAATTGTTCAGGTTGGAAAAGCCCTCCAAGATCACCGATTCCAACTGCTTCCCCAGCACTGTCAGGGCCACCACTGAACCATGTCCCCAGGTGCCCCAGCCACATGTTTTTCGGTGACTCCACCACTGCCCTGGGCTGAACAACCCTTTCCATGAGGAATTTTTCCTTAACATCCAAACTAAACCTCTCCTGGGCATCACCTGAGACAGCTTCCTCTTGTCCCATCACTTGCTCCTTGAGAGAAGAGCCCAACCTTACCTGGCCACACCCTCTTGCTGTAGAGAGTGAGGACACACCAGAACCAAGGACCCCATGTCCCTGAGCTGAACTCCTACTCCACTTGAGAGAAGCCTCCCTGGCTCAGCTCTCTGCTGGACAAAGAGGGACATGGGGCTCAGAGGAGCCCTAAAAGTAGGAAATGCCCTTCCAGAAACTCTGCGGAAGGAGCTCCTCTTTCCAGGAAGGGAAATCCCAGCCCAAACCTTTGCTTGAAAGAGATGGAGGGGAGCCAGGAAGACCCATGCCCGGGCAGCCATCCCACACAGGCAACAGCCAACAGCCAGGCTGAGCCAACAGGGCCTGGATCCTGACAGACAGAGCCCAGAGAAGCAGGGAAGGATCCAGCTGCCTCGGAAAGCTCTGGGGCAGGCAGAGAGGGAAGGATCAGGGGAAGGGAACACCTCTGTGCTGTCTCAGCAGTCGGCCCTTCCTGGAGGGACAACAGAGCTCCCAGGGCAGGACAGTGCCCAGCAGGTCCCTGGGCTCAGACACACTGACAAGACCCCTGAATGGGATTCACGGGCCACGGGAAGCACAACACCCTCCCTAGGGAACACCAGGACCTGCTGCCTTCCTGGCTCTCTCACACCCAGGGACCTCCGTGCTGTGGGAAGGAGGGAGGGAGGGAGCTAGGAATCCCCACAGAGACAGACCACCCGGTGGCACCACGCTGGTGATCCCAAAGTCAGGGAGTCACCTCCTGGGACCATCCCCACCCGTTGGAGGGATCAGGGTCCTCCACAGGGAGCAAAGGTGCTGCCCATCCCTGAGGGAACCTCCTTATCAGGAGAGTGATGTGTTCCTGCCTTTTGCTCTCCTGAACGGAGAGCCTCGACCCTGGGGCACACAGGGCAGGAGGAGCAGGAGCAAGAGGGAGGCTCCTCACCATCAAGGCTGGCCACGCAGGTCCCGCAGTACCCATCGGGCTCCCCCTCGGGATCGGGATGCAACACGCTCATGGCCACAGGAGCTGCCGGGACTTGTCCCTGGCAGCACATGAGAGGACTTGGGGAACCTCGGGCACCATGAGTCACACCGGGATACAGACGGGATTTTTGCTACCAGTCATGCCCGGAGAAGCCTGTCCCTCCCAGCTGGTGTCCCCTCCCCTCACTCCCTGCACTTCCCTCCCTGCCTGTTTCCCGGGGCTCCAGGCTCTCCAAATTTCCATCTTAAATCAGCAGCTGTCCGAAAGCCCAGCAAGCCTGGGACCCCCACACATCCCAGGGGGAGGTGGGAACATTCCCTCTCCTGCTGCCCCTCCCTGCAGTGCAACCAGCCTCATTTCCACAGCCACATGCTCAGCAGAAGCTCCTAATTAAATTAATCAATTAACAAGAGTTCTTGGCCCAGAGATACAAATCCTGGATGGACCAAAAGGCGTCCAATGGATAGGCTGGAAGCAACACAACTGGAGCCTGAAGAGTCATGCCAACCCCTGGCTGCTCCCTGCCTGGGGGAGGCCTCCCATGGCCCACTCTCACAGCTTCCACTGCACTTCCCAGAGGAGCCTTAGGTTGGATGCTGACAGCAGGAAGGGCACAGTGGCCCCCAGGACCACGCAGGAGGCAAACCTCAAGCCCCACATCCCCGCCAACCTGCTCTAGCACCAGGTGGACGCTGTCCCAAGGGAGCCATCCCGCCGGGAGCAGCACAGCTCCCTCAGCCAAGCCCCGTGTGAACGCTGTGCCCGGGGTTTAATGGGATGCTCTGAAGTAGGATAAACAACATTGCTGACCTGCAATTACAGCGACCTGCCCCGGCCAAACCTGCTCCGAGGCGCCGGCTCTGGAGCTGCCTCTCACCACCCGCTGATAAGCGGCTGCTCCCGGCACTGCTCGCACCCGTGGCTGGGATGGGCTGGAGGTCCAGCTGTCCGGCAGCCACTGTGCCAAAACAGAGCCAGCCTGTCCCTAAGGTCACACACGGGGTGGCATACACAGCTCAGAGGGCACCGCCTGTTCCCTCTGCTTCTCCTTCATCCCCCTGGCACATGAACAACAGTCAGCGACTTCCAGAGGCGTCTGGCAGCCTGGAGCAGCCAAACCCCGAGCCCAGGAGCCTGGTGACCGCTCGGTGTCCCAGCGGGGGACAGCCACACGCTGCTGAGTGACACTGTCAGCTGCACCGGGCGCTGGATGGGGCGAACCAACCCCACTCCCCTCTTCATTCATCAAGCTCTCCTGTCCCTGCCCAGTGGCTGCCAAAGTGACCTTCCCACCACCACTGGCTCCTTCCCAGGGAGTGGCAGCAGCCATGGCACCCATCCTGCAGCTCCAGCTGATTCCTGTGGCCAAGCAAGAAAACCCCAGGAGTGGGAGAGGCCCCCTGAAGCAGAGGGTGCACGAGCTTCCCACACGCTGCCAGGACCCTAAACACATCTCTGCTGAGCCTCTGGGGATGCCCTGCAGGATTTGGTAGTCACGCTGTGCCATGGTGCCAGCCCGGCTGAGCCACACTCTGCCGAGCTCACTCAGCACCTCGAGGTTCTGTTCCCCCGCCTGTCACCCCCTGGGCACGTCACCGAGGCACGTGTCACCCAGCAGCAGCTCTTCCCAGGGATGTCACCACGCCTCTCTAGCACCCGGCACCATCTCCCAGCCCGGTGGCCCCCCCAAGGCCCCAGTGACCTGCTGGCCATTTCCCTGGGGCCCTCTCCAAGGACATGGAACCCTCGTTGCCCCAGGGCAGGGGACAGAACACAGCGAGTGATCCGCACAGGGGTCAGAGTTCTCCTCCCTGAACTTTCCTTTGTATCTCACTAATCGATTACGAAACTAAAAATAACACGTGTCCTGCCCCAGCCCACCAATCCACCTCCAAAGGAGAAAGTGATCCATGCGTTTTCCACCCACAGGTCACAAACCAGTTCCCAACCCAGCTGACCTGGAGCTGAGTGCTGCCTCACCAGGACTGCCAGCATGCAGCTTCCCCTGGGAAAACTCATGGAGTGAAATGGCTCCTGCTGTGGCTGCACCCAGAGCACAATATCCCCCTTCCCTCTGGGAGGAAATCCCAGCTCCTCTCCCCTGTCTTTGCCGGCCCTCCCCGCTCTGGCCGAGCAGCTGGGACTCACGTGAAGGCGAAGAAGAGGGTGGTGGCTCCCACTAGGAAGATGGCAGCAGCGGAGACCGGGACGTACTTGCTGGGTTTGAATCTCTTTCCAGAGGCTGCTGGCATGTTGGAGCTGTGGTGGGGGGTCCGCCCCGCAGCATAGCCCAGGCCCCAGGGGACTCAGAGCAGGACGAGAAGTGGAGGGGGACAGGGGCTGACCCCTACCCTGCCCCCACACCTGCTCCCGGGGCGAGCTCCGACCGGGGCGGACAGTCCGGAGAAGGCTCTGGAGCAGGAGGCCCAGGAGAGGAGCCCGCTCTAAGCTCTGCCCCGTGAGAGCTCAAGGGCACAGGGAAGGAGGGTTAAAAACATTAAAAATTCACAATAGAGAAGGGGATTTGGGTTTAGGACAACCGTTGGAGTAGGAATGCTTAGAGCCCTTCCAAGCCTCAGTCCAGGCAGCAGCCCACAGGGAGCAGGACTCCAACAGGCAAGCTCTGAAGGGAGGGAATTCCCCAGGCTCGGGCAGGGCGATTCCCACCCAGCCAGCACCCCGAGAAGAGCACAGGATCAGCAAACTCCTTGCAAAAAAGCCACTCCGGGAGCCTCAGGGAAGCAACTTCTCCTTTTTAATCCGCCTCTGTTGTGCCGCAGCCCCCGGTGCTGCACGGGAGGAGGGGGTGGTCTCTAAGCAATCCCAGCTTCCTCACAGAGCTGCTGTGCCTCCTCCTCCTCCCCTCGCTGGAGGGGTCACCGAAACACTCTCCCTGATTTCACCGGGATCTGGGGCTGGCTGGCGGTGGCCGTTTAATTTTATTTATTTCTCTCTTGGTCTGTTAAAGCCGAGGAACAGCTGGTGCAAGGTTGAGCTGTAAATCCTTTCTTTCGAGGGGGGCGGAGGGGAAGGTCTGGCGGATTGTGGGTTTTCCTACTTGCTCCTTTCTCCTGACCCCCCAGGCCCTTCCATGGGCTCAGTATCCACTTGGCAGTTGGGGAGTGACAGGAATTGCGTTAAATCTTCTCTGCAGCAACCATTTCCCAGCAGGTGAACGGGAAGGGGGTGTTCAAGGAGTGCCTTTACAACCCCAGCAGACACCAAAGGGTGGAAGTGGTGCTGAGCAGCTCTGTCTCGCCCATGGCCCAGGCGGTCTTGGGGGAAACTTCAGTTTGTTCCAAACAGCTCCATTTTTCCCCTCCCCTTTCTTTGCTTAAAATCCTTCTTCATTCATCCATCCATCCATCCGACTTTAAAAAAAAACTACATAAAACCATTAAAACTCGAGGTCTGGTGCACCACAGCTCACCTGGAAAAATAAACAACAGAAATTAGTGTGGCGAGAGAAGGGATGGAGCCGGCTGTCATTAGCCACAGCAGCCTGGCCACAGCGTCTCCTGTCCCAGCCCAGGGGCACTGGCTGCTGCAGGAACTCCAAGCCACCCCCTCTACCAATGAGAAACCCACCCCAAGCCCTGGAAGAACTGGAGGGACACCATTAATTCCTTCCTGCAGCTCCGGCCCAAATCCCAGCACCACTGAGTGCTGGCTCCCGGAGGGGCAGGGGTTGAGCAGAGGCTCCAGGACTTAGCACAAGGGTGGAGACTACAGGAGGAAAAAACACCCAGGAATCTCACCCCCTTCCCTGGAGGGCAGGAGACAGGAGAGACCCATGGAAAATGCCAATCCCATGATCAGAGATGGCCTTTGCAGCTCTGGATGCATCAGGAACTGCAGCGCCAGGACCAGAAGTGGATTTGAAACGACAGAGCTCACAGTTAGACGGGATATTGGGAAGAAATTCTCCCCTGTGAGGGTGGTGAGGCTCTGGTACAGGCTGCCCAGAGGAGCTGCGGATGCCACATTCCTGGAAGTGTTCAAGGCCACACTGGATGGGGCCCGGAGCAACCTGGGATAGTGGAAGGTGTCCCTGCCCACAGCCCTGATCTTCCCCAAGCAGCCACAAGCCCATCATCCATCATATCCCACCAGTTCCTGCTGCTACAGCCACCACTCCTCACCTGGTCACCGTCTGTCACCCATCCTCCATGGCACTGCAGGTCCAAGCAGAGCCTACAGCTCACTCCTTTCTCCCTTCCAGCTTTCTCTGCCTCCCCAATTTCTCCTTCGGGGTGGGCAGGGAGCTCTCTAGCGCTGACTAAACGTGGGTGAAGGTTGGGAGAGAGCTGCAGCACCCAATTAAAGGCAGGTTTAATGACAAGGATGTGTTACCATCGAGTGGGCTCAGCCCCGGCTCACGGCGTCAGCCACCTTGGCTGACTCACCCAGGAACCGCTCCCGCCACTCGGCAGGACCGAAGCTCACCCCAAGATTTCCCTGC
Organism: Sturnus vulgaris; assembly: GCF_052056855.1. NCBI lineage: Eukaryota > Metazoa > Chordata > Aves > Passeriformes > Sturnidae > Sturnus > Sturnus vulgaris. The sequence goes on from NC_142260.1 coordinate 4,772,331, forward strand.
CCTTGGGAGTGAGAGCAAACATGGGACCAGTGCTCTGCAGGTTTCACCTGGCAGCAGCTCCTGAGTGGAGCAACTTGAACAGTAACGCCAGGGAAAGCTGTTTTCCGTAGCAGGGACAGAGTTCCCTGGAGAGCAGCAGTTTCCCAGCCCTGCTCTGCCTATTCGGGGAAGAGCCCAACACCCCACAGAGCCGAGCCCAACAGCAATTCCAGGGATGGGCTATCGGAAGTCCTGGCCTGACATCACGGCTGATTGCTTTAGCAGGAGCAATCTGCTCCCAGAGCACCCGGCCCTTTGAACGCTCCGCCATGGAGGCACGGCCACACCTCGGGTTCAAACAGACGCTGCCAGGCAGAAGGAGCTGTTCCCTGATAATTCCTCCTCCGGAGATCCCCACCCTGCCCTCGCAGGGCGCCATGGGCATGCGTCTCCTGGCCCTGCTCTGCCCTTCCAGACGGAGATCCAGGCACTCCAGCCCTTCCACAGGGTGATCCCTGCCGAGCTGTGTGTGCCAGAGCCAGCTCCCCACGGAATCAGGTACCCATGGGAGCAGGGGGAGAGCCCCAGTGCTGTCATTAGTGACATCCCAGCGAGAAGCGATGCAAATGCATCCCTGCTCCAGCTGCCTGTGCGTGGAATATCTCCACAGCTCATCAAACAGAACTCCCCAGCCCCAGCCTGCTGCAGAGGCTGAGGCAGAAGCTGTCAAAGTGCAGCAGAGTGCACTGGGATCTCTGCTCTGCAATCCTTAAGGAGAAAAACAACGAAAATCCACCCCAAATTTCCACGTATTATACTTAGGCCCCAATTCTCCCAAACACACATATTCTTTTCCAGACATCCCTTTTCTCAGTCCTACAACCTGCCCGTCTCTGGTTAATCGACCCTTCCTTTCCCTCCACCTTTGCCCAAATCCTCTGTCTCTCTGGCCACTTTGTCCCTATTCACAAAGGCCACTCACAAACTTCTCTGCTTCAAAGAGTTCCCAACTTATCTAGCTTACCTGTGGCCTACATGGGCTCTGCTCTTGCCTCCCATTCCTTTCCCTCTGCCAATTCCAGCCCAGCAACTCCTCCTCTCCCGCTGCTCCTCCAGACCTGCCCTGCTCCTTCCTCCCCCAGTGCCTGTGTCACTGCTCACTCCCCCTTCCCTCTCCCCCAGAAATTCCACCTGGTTTTCCCATCCCAGCACCTCCTCTTCGGAGCACTTTCCCAGTTCTGCTCTGTTCAGCCACCTCTGGAGAAGTCATCTCCACTCTCTAGGGTTTCCCTCCACTCATACAGGGGAGCTGCTCCTGTTTCCTTCATCTCCATTTCTGGGGATTTCTTTTAATTCCAAATTCCCTCTCTTGGGATATGTGCAAGCACGACTGCTGCCACCTTCCATTTCTTTGAGCCTCCCTCTCCTTTTCTTGGGTCAAGGCCCTGCAAAACCTCACTGATTTCCTCCTTTAACTTCCCTCCCCGCCCCATGCTCCTCCTTTCCTGCTTCCCACCCCACTCTGCTCATCTGCTCCAGACCCTCTCCAGCCTTTCCACACGTATCCAGGTGCTCCATGGCTTGTCCCTTCTGGAGCATGAGGCCCTCCCCACCTCTGCTGGGACAGTGGCTGGACACGTGTCTCCAGCTCCCAACATTTCCTCCTCCCTCACTTCAGCTTCTCACTCTGCTCCTGCCCAGGAAGGAGGAAATGCACTTTGGCATCAACCATGTGGCTCCTGCCACCCCAGGAATCCATGGCACAGGCAGGACAGAGCTCCCTCCCGGTTCCCAGCTCCCAAACCTGCGTCACTCGCCGGGATCCGCAGCTCCCGACCTGCCCCAATCCAGCTGAGTTCCCATGGTGCAGGGCAAGCACATAAACAATTCCTTCCATGTGAGGCAACTCCCAGACAGGGCAGATCCCGGGCTGCACGGAGACGGGATGTGCTTTACCTGTTTCCCACTTTGTTTTGATCAGCTGCATCCCAGAGTTTCACAGAGCCAATCCAGAGCTCGCTGCCTGGCACAGTGAGTGAGTGAGTGAGTGAGTGAGGAACTCCCTCTGCTCACTCTGCCCTTCCACAACCAGCTAACACTTCACACTCCAAAATCCATCAGAGAAAGTGAAAATTCTCCCAAACCTGGCACTGTGGCCGGAGCAAGAACAGCGTGAGATCGCCACTGGTCACTGCCCTCCATCCAAACAGGAGCACCTGCCCCAACAGGGCAGTCTGGGGACACTTCCCTGCTCTTAATTCCAAAGGAGAATGCACAGCAACGTATGGCATTCCTGCACACCTGCCTTTCTCCTAGGTGGATGTACAGAAGGATCAACACAGAACATGGAGAAATATTCCACTGCAGACAGCCAGAAGGCTGGAATCACTTCGTGCTTATCTCCTGCCTAGAGCTTACAACGATCCCATCCTCCTTCCCCAGCCCAACCCGCTGGTTTACACGGGATTAGCCCCATTTTATGGGCAAAGCAAGAGGAACAATGCCTCATCCATTGAGGCCGCGTCCCAACGGGCCCCACAGCGAGCAAGGACAGCGCCAGCCTCTTGTCACTGCATTAGGAGACACCAGGCACAGCGACAGGTGGGAATGTCCCCAGACAGGCCCCTCACAGGGGAGTTCAAGGTCTCCCCTTGGACCCACCCGATCACCACCCTCTCCATTCCCGGATGAGGCTCCTGGCCCCGGGAACCAACAGGAATAAAGCAGCACTTAGACCCGACGGAAGGACAGTGGTAACTGGATTAAGCTCAGAAAGAGGCTCCAAGATAACTCCGGCTTCGATCAAGACAAGTCTCGTTGTACTTTACATGCCCCAAAAAACCCGAGCAGCCCCTATTGCAGAGAATCCCGCTTCTCTAGTGCCCAAATCCAGCTCTGTGCCGGGGCGGGAGCCGGCAGATCCGGGGGAACCACTTCCCAGAGCCACGGGGAGCACAAGGGCAGCCGATCCCCTCCCGAACCGGCGCGGTGCAACCCCGGGGCTGGGGACCTGCACAGCTCAGGTGTTGGGGAAACTGGGAATTCTGAGGAGAGGCAAGGCTGGATCCCTGCCAGTGCCCCCAAAGCCGGGAGCAGGGGCTGTGCCGTGAGAAGAGGCCGTGTCGTAAGCAGGGGTCTCCTTCGGCCTCGGCACAGAGGCCGAGCTCCGGCGCCCCAAACCAGCACGGTAACTGTGCTCCCGGGGGCACCGGGGACAGGCCGGGTGCGGGACATGCCCCGGGAGCTCCCTGCGACAGCGCCCGGCCCCGGGCGGGTTCCGGGCGCGGGGACGAGCCCCGCTCCGGTGCGCAGGGGCGGCTCCAGCCCACGGGGCACAGCTCCCCGCCAGCCCCGGGCACAGCTCTGAGTGGCACAGGAAAAGGTCCCGGTGCGGCTGGGACCGCGGGCACGGCAAGCGGGGACAGAAGGAAGCGGCGCTCCCGTGCAGCGGCACCGCGACCGTAGGGCAGGCGGCCGTGCGGAACGGCGGAGCGGGGCCGCGGCCAGAGGAACGGGCCGGGCAGGGGTCGGTGCACGCCGGGCAGGAGGGTCCGCGGGGCGGCGGGGGAACGCAGGGGCACAGCCCGAGCCGCGCGCGGGGGGAGCCGCAGGAGCAGCGGCGGGGCGGGGGCGGTCGCGGCCGGGCCCCGGAGAGGGGCGCGAGGGGCCGGCGGGCTGGGGAGGCGGCGGCGGTGCCGGAGCGGCACGGTCTCGGCGGGGTCGCGCGGCCCACGTGACTCACCGGCAGGAGGCCGCGCGCGGCGGCGGCTCCGGGCACGAACGGCGGCGGCTGCGGCGGGCGGGACGTCACGCGCGCGCGTGCGCACCGCGCCCCCCCGCGTGCCTCCATTGGCCGCCTCCCGCGGGTCCGCCCCGGGAGCGGCGGCGCGCATGCGCAAGGCTGTAGAACGGGCGTACGCACTCACGCCGCGGAGGGCGGGGCCACAGCCGGAGCCTCGGCGCCTGCGCGGCACGTACCACACCGGGTGCTGGAGGGGCGAACGGCGGACGGCCGGGAGCGGGCGCTGCGCACTTCGGGCGCGGGGGGAGCCCGGGACCGGCAATCCCCGCTCCCCTCGGGGACCCCCCACCCTCAGTAGACGCTCACCAGCGGCAAAGGCTTCCAGATTTAATAGCAAACCATACAAAAAGTATAAAACCAAAGGGTGGATGCTGCACCAGGGTCGCATCACACTGGGGAACGAGGAGGGGGACCAGGAATGAGGAGGAGGTAGGGGGCACATCCCGCCCTTCCCCTACTTGAGGTCCATGAAGCGAATGTCCATGATGAGTAGGAAGTTCTTGGGGAGGGGGCGTGGAGCCGGGGACAGCACGGTGAAGACCTGGCGTTCCAGGTCCACGCCGGTGACCACGATGAAACCGGCCACGCTGGTCTCGGAGATGTTGTCGTCGGGGCTGTCGGCAGTGCTGACACTCAGCAGGTGGTGCACCATGTCCCGCCCCGGTGTCACTGGCACCAGCTTCAGCTGGTTGTCCTCCTGTGACATTCCCAGCGGCAGGCACGAGTCTGGGATGGTGGGCGCGCCCACCTTGTAGATCTTGACGTCAGAGAACTTGACGTCGAAGGCGTGGGGATAGAAGCAGCCGCGGAAGCCGTAGAAGTACTCGCGGATGCGCTCGTCACGGCATTCCCGGCGGAAGTCCTTGGAGCGCTCCACCACGCCGCCGGACTTGGGCAGCAGCACGGTGCGCACAAAGTGGGGCAGGTCCCGCTTGAGCTCATTGTAGAGGCGCTCCTGGTCCAGCACCACCACCACGTCCACCTCGAAGGCGGAGGCGGCGTGCACCAGCGCCTGGTAGCCCGAGCTCTTGACCCAGCCACAGGTGTTGATGACGCAGCCGCTCACCGATGCCCGCCGGTTCACCTCGCACCGCTGGTTGAAGACATCGGCCAGGCACGACGTGATCTGCAGGAGGAGGGGTCACTCAGAGGCACCCGTGTCCCCACACTCTCCCCAGGTCCTTCAGAACCCTCACAGCCTCAGTTCTGGCTGGCCACTCAGGGCAAAATCGTGGAATTGTGGAATAGTCTGGACTGGAATGGACCTTAAACCCCATCCAGTTCAATATGGCAGGGATATATTCCTCCAAGCCCCATCCAACCTGGCCTTAGGCACTTCCAGGAATGGGGCATCCACAGCCTCTCTAGAGAACCCTGAAGGGCCTCACCATCCTCACAGTAAAAGAATTTCTTCCCAATATCCCCCCTAAATTTCTCCTCTCACTGTGAACCCATTCCACCCCATCCTATTACTCCAGATCCTGACAAAACTTCCTCTCCCGCTTCCCTGTGCCCCTCAGGATGGAAAAGGCTGCTCTGAGGTCACCATACAAACTTTGCTCCTGAACTGCCCTACCTCTCCTAGCCTGTCTCCATAGGGGAGGTGCTCCAGTGTCCTTACTCAACTTCGTGTCCTCCTCTGGACTCCCTTCCCACTCTGATCCGACAGCTGGGACGGGGCAACTGCCTGTGCACGAGGCTGCAGCTGTTTTTAAAATGCGTTGTGCTATCCCCAAACAGCAGCAGTGGGAGCACCCCGCGGATTCAGACACCCTGAAGTGTGTGGCGGGGGGAAAGCCTGGGGAACTCTGGGGCCAGATCCAAACCGGGGCGAGCCCCCCGTGCTCACCTTGTTGTAGAGCTTGATGTTGGTGCCGGGCGTGGTGGAGCCGAAGTGGTAGACGAGGGGAGCCTGCAGGGAGAAGCCCTCCTCCACGTCGGCCGGACGCTCGATGTACAGCGCGCCCATGGTGCCGGGGATGGACACCGAGCCCTGCCCCACGTCCAGCTCCACGAAGGTGGGCCGGCGGCCCAGGCGCACGGCGTAGTTGAGCAGCAGGCGGCACACAGTGGTCTTGCCCACGTCGGTGGGCCCCACCACCATGACGCGGGGCCCGCGCTCGTCCTCCCGCTCGGCCTGGCGCCGCATCTGCTCCAGTGCCGTGTGCGTGTTCAGGTACAGCAGCATTGGCGTGTCCCGCGACACGTAGGCCACCTCGGTGCGGCCGCTGAGCTGCACGGTACAGCCGTGCCACGTGAACACGGCCACCTTGGCACCCGCGTCGAACGTGAACTTCTTGTTGCGGGTGAGCTCGGTGCCGAATACCTCGGCCATGCCGGTCAGCAGCTCCAGCTGCACTGTCTGCGCCGCCTCCACCTCGAACCGCAGCTCCGTCTCCCGCTCCAGTTCGAACTTGGCCACCTGCTTCTTCTCCTCGCCGCCATCGTCCGCCATGACGGCGACGCGGGGGTCGCCGGCCCGGTGCCCCCCGCCCGCCGCAGCCGCGACGGAAGTGACGTCAGAGAAACGCGCCGGGAAAGCCGGGGGCCATGATCACGTGGGATTGTCGGTCACGTGTGAGGGGGCGTGTCCTGACCGACTCCCGCGGGTCGTTTGCATCTTATTTGCATATTCCCCGCGGCCCCTCCTCTAGATTGCATCTCATTACAGTGGAGCTCCGCCTCTACCCTCCCGCCTCCGATCCCTCGGGATGAGTCCCGGGCTCGTTTGCATGACGTTCGCATGACATTTACAAGCAGTCCCTCGCCCCGCCCCCTCCCGCCTGATATGCATCTCACAGGGGTGACACGGGGGATATGAGGGAACAGGGACACACGGAGGGACACTGGGGACAAGGGAGAACACGGGGACGTGGGGGGACAAGAGAGACGTGGGGGGACACGGGGGACAAGGGATACGGGGGACACGGAGGGCCGGGGTAACCACGGGGAAATGAGAGACCGGGGGGTGCTCCGGCGGCCGCAGCGCATCCCCGGCGGCCGGCCTGACGTCGGAGGGCCGGGCGGTGACGTCACGGCGGCGGTGGCGGGTGGTGACGTCACGGCCGCGGGATGAGTCACGGTGCCGTGATGCGGCTCTCGGGCACGCAGGGCCCCCCCGCGCCAGCCCCGGGGACAGCGGCGACAGCGGCAGCGGCGGCAGCGGGGACAGCGGCGAGCGGTGAGCGGCCCCGGCCCCCAGGAACCCACGGAACCCGGTACCCCCCCATCGTGTCCCCCAGAGACCCCCAAAGCGTCCCCGTCGTGTCCCCTAGGGCTCCTGACATTGCCCCCTCCACGGCGATACCCCTGTTCTCCTTCACCGCGACTGTAAACATCCCCCCCAGCACTCTCTCGCTTCCCGGGGACCCCGTCATTCCTGCCGGGACCCACAATCTACCTCTTGGGACCCCATCATCGCATCTTGGAACCCTCATCAACCCCCCGTGAGGACCCCCAGCATCTCCCTGTCGAACTCCCATCACCCTTCCTCCGGTTCCCTATTCACCCCCGTTCGGTACCCGCAGTTTTCCCCCTCAGGATCCCCATCATCTCCCCGGGGACCCCCACTCTCCAGGGACTCCCAGACGCTTCGAGAAGAGACTCCAGACCCAGCTTGGGACGCCTCCCGCCCCCCTCGTCCCTCGGGACCCCCCTTGCCCCCCTCGGTTCTCTCGGTGTCCCCGCTGCCCCTCACTTCTGAGATGAACCCCGCGGTCTCAGCCGGCTCAGGACGTGGAGCGCCCACACCTGGGAGATTGAGAAGAGGGTCTTCCCTCACCGCCCCCCTTCCCTCTTCACAGGCCGCCCCCCTTTTCCGCCTCCTTCTGCCGGGGGGCCCCGGCGGAGCCTCCCGAGCCCGTCCGGGCGGGACGGCGGCTCTGGGCGCGCTGCTGCGCTGCTTCCCCTGCGAGCGGCTGTGCGGGGGCTGCGCGGTGCCCCCCGGGGCGCTGCCCCCGGCCATGCCGCCCCCGGCCCGCCGCCGCCTGCCCCCGGCCGCCCGCCTGCCCCCGCGCACCTTCCGCAGTTACCTGCCGCGCTCTCACCGCACCTACAGCTGCGTCCACTGCCGGGCGCACCTGGCCCGCCACGAGGAGCTCATCTCCAAGGTGCCACCGCCACCCCCGGGCTGCGTGGGGACACCCCCTCGTGTGCTGGGACAGTGAGAGTCCCCCTTGCCGTCTCCCCGGGGGGATCTTAGGACAGCGGGTATCCCTTCGCCGTGTCCCGGGAGTGTTGAATTTCTCCCCACGGTGCCCCTGGCGCGCCCAGTGTCCCCCTGTGGTGTCCCCAGGGTGGTGAATGCTCCCCCTGTGGTGTGCCGAGATGAGGACATTCCCACAGTGGCCAGTATTGCCCCGAGGCAGGAAGCATCCTCCCCACACTCCCCCCCACGGCGTGGTTTCCTAGGGGTGGCAGGTAACCCGAATGGCGCTCCCATGGAGGTGACCGTCTCCCCCTCAGTGTCCCCGAGTTGGCAGGTGTCCCCCTGCGCTGTCCCCAGCCTGGTGGCAGTGCAGCAGGATGGGGTAGGACATAGAGGGAGGGGTGCTGAGGGACGTGGGGGACCTACCAGTGATACTCGCCGTGTCCTCACAGTCCTTCCAGGGCAGCCACGGCCGTGCCTACCTGTTCAACTCCGTGTGAGTACTGGGGGCACCGGGGATGGCAGTGAGGAGAGGGAGCCCCGGGGGTTCCCGGGCTGGCTGTGCCGAGCCTGTGGGACACCCCACTCTCGGTGCAGGGTGAACGTGGGGTGCGGCCCGGCTGAGCAGCGGCTGCTGCTGACGGGGCTGCACTCGGTCGCCGACATCTTCTGCCAGAGCTGCAAGACCACCCTGGGCTGGAAATACGTGAGTGCCCTCCAGATGGGACCCACACCTGCTGTAGGCACTGCCTGGGGGCCCCAACCCCTGTCTGAGCACCCTAAACCCTTCCATGGGCATCCCTGGTCACCCTAAACCCTACCCTGGGCATGTCTTGGCACCCCAATCCCTGCCATGGGCACCCTCTGCCACACCAAATCTTTGCTGTGGACACCCCCAAGCCCTGGGAAGGCAGCGCCCATCGGGGTATGAGGGGGAGCTGACACTGTGTCCACCCCAGGAACAGGCATTCGAGAGCAGCCAGAAATACAAGGAGGGGAAGTTCATCATCGAGATGTCGCACATGGTGAAGGAGAACGGCTGGGACTGACGCAGATGGGGCGCAGATGAGACTTGGGGGGCACGTCGGGGAGCCCTGGGTGACCCCCTCCTTGGCACCTTCCCTGTGCTCCCCGGTGCCCCCTGGGTGGCACCAACCGCGGGAGCTTTGGGGCTTTTCTAGGGCAATAAAGGTTTTTTTTTTTTAGGAGGGTGCTGGTTGTCACCTCCCCGCGGCACTGCCACCAGCCCTGGCTCACCCTGGCACACAGGCCGGCACAGAATGGGGGTCCCTGGTGGCCCCAACCTGTCCCTTCCCCTTCTCACACGCAGGAGTCGGGGGGTGTTTGATGCATTTATTGGAATCCCGAGCTGGCGGGGAAACTGAGGCACGGGAGGAGCAGGGACCTCCTGGTGCCCTGGGGAGCTGGGGCGTGTGAAGGGTGAGGAGATGGGAAGGGAGAGGGGAGAGATGGGAGGGAGAGAGGAAGGAAATGGGGAGAGAGGGACAAGGGATGCAGAGAGAAGGATAAAGGAAGGGATGAAGGCAGGGAGGGACAAGGGGAAAAAGGATGGGAGGAAAGAGGAAAGGAGTAAAGGAGAGAGGGAAGGAGGGAAGCAGGGAGATGAAGAGGCAGGGATGGAAGGAGGAGGGAGGCGAGAGGGAAGGATGGAGGGATGGGAGGAGTGAGGACAGGGACAGGAGGGGCAGGGGGGTCAGGGCTGGGGGTCGCTGAGACGGCCCATGAAGACGGGGAACTCGCCGGTGTTGTGCCAGAGGACGAAGAGGAAGGGGCGCAGGGCTTCCAGCACCAGAGCCGAGCGCGCCACCGAGGTGGCCATGGCCGCCGCCGCCTCCACGCCGGCCTCGTCCAGGGACAGCACCGCCCGGTGCTGCGCCGTGTCCACCGCGGCCGGGCCCCGCGCCAGCCCGCACAGCTCCGCATCCAGGAACAGCCCGAAATCTGCGGCACCCGGCCTCAGCGCCACTCCCGCGGCACACGGGGACACCGGGGGCCGAGGGGACACCGGGGACGGAGGGGACACCAAGGAGACCCAAGGACACAAGGGATCCGGAGAAAATCAGGGGAACAAGGACATGGAGAAGCAGGAACACAAGGGACAGTGGGGATAGAGGAGACACTGGGACACAACAGGGACACTGGGGGGCGCCAGGGGACACTCAGGGATACGGGAAACCCCGGGGAGATGGGGGATGTGTGGGTCGCCGGGGACATGAGAGACGGCAGGGATAATTTGGGGACACTGGGACGTAAGGGGACATTAGGGGCGCTGGGGGGAGCAGGGCACATCCGGGGCAATGGGGACATGGGGGACACCAGGGACAAGGTACTGTGGGGGGGACTCAGGGGAAACCAAGGGATACCAGGGATAATGTGATTTTTGGGGACCCTGGGGAAAGTGACCCCCAGGGGAGGGGCTCCTGCAGGGACCAACGTCACTGCACATGGAGTGATGTGACCCCGCAGCCCACCCAGCCCCTGCGGTGCCATCAGAGGTGTCCTTACCCATGTCGTGGACCAGAGGCACCACGTCCAGGGCGATGTCGAGGCGCAGGCGGGGCAGGGACAGCGCGGTGGCCCGGGGCGAGGTGCGGGCCGCTCGCCGGAGCAGTGCCAGGAAGGTCGTGGGGTCCAGCGCCCGCTCCAGGGTCTCCAGAGGCTCCAGGGGCCCCCGTGGCATCAGCACCACGAGGCTCAGCCCCCCATTCAGCTCCAGCCGCCCCACCTGAGGGGCACACCCCCACCTAAGGGCCACCCCATGGACCGGCACCCCCATAGTGCCACCAGGGAGGTGCCAGCCTGGCATCCCTCAAAATCCCGAGGGGGCGAGGTCACAGCCTGTGCCCCTTTCAGCGCCAGGGGAATGACATCAGCCTGGCATGCTCCCCGAGTGCCGCAGGAGTTATGTCACAGCCTGGCATTCCTCCTTAGTGCCACTGGAGTGACATCATGCCATTATCCCCCCCAGCAGTGACCCCCCCAGACCCCAAGCACCGGTCCTGGCCAAGGGGTACCTGGACCTGCAGGCGGGAATCGGTGAAGGAAGCCACCGGGTACTTGGCGCTGGTCATGGTGAGCACCTTGCGCGGGGGGTGCCCGGGCCGCAGGAAGGGCAGCAGCACCGTCTTCTTGCGGTCCAGCGGCGTGCGCCAGGCGGCTGTGGGGACACGGCACCGCGGCTGGGGGACTTGGGGCACCGGGGGGCCGCATGGGGCAGCCTCAGCCCCGCGCCCCGTGCCAGGGGGAGGCCCGGAGGATGGCGGGGGGATGGCGGGGTCGTACCCCGCAGGTGGACGGCGCTGAGCAGCAGCAGGCGGGGCTCGGGGGGCAGCGCGGACAGCAGCGTGGGCAGCAGCCCCTTGCTGGCCTCTCGCACCCAGGCATTGATGCGCTGTAGGTCCAGGGTCTCGTTGCCGCTCAGGGCGTATGGGCGGGCGCCGTAGAAGCGCAGGGAGTCGTTGAGAAAGCGGGGCCGGAGGTGCAGCTCTGCGGGGCGGCACGGTGCCGGTGTCAGTCCGGGTGCCCAGCCGACAGCGGCCCCTCATCGGCACCCGATGCCCGCCTCACCTGGGTGGTGGAAGATCTGTGCGGCCGAGAAGAGGCCTGGAGTGCTGGCCAGCTGTTTCAGGGCGCCATGCACGCAGTCCAGCTCCTGCGGGTACGCCAGGAGGGCGGCCAGACGCTCCTGGGTTTCTCCGCGGGCACCTGCGGGCAAAGGGGAAGCTCGGCGAGGTGTCCCGGCTGGGACAGCAGTGACACGGCAGTGACCATGGGCAGCCCCTCACCCAGCAGCAGGTGCGAGAGCCCCATGGCGACGTTGATAGGGGAGAAGAGCAGGTTGGCGTCGGGCTGGGCAGCCTCTGCCATGTGCTGGTAGAAGCGGAGGGCAAAGGTGACCAGAGCCTCGGCCACGGCAGCCCGTTGCTCCCCCGTAGGGTCCCCGCAGGTGTCAGCCGGCTCCTCGTCCCCAGGGCACGGCGGGGCGCTGGTGCCAGCCGTGGGCACTGCCGTGGTTCCATTGGCGGCGGTGTCCAGCTCCTCCGGTGCTCCCTGCGGCGCTGTGGGGCTGGGGGCATCGGTGACACCCCAGCCAGGCAGCCCCTCGGCGGGGGCGCTGGAGGTGGGCTCGGGCAGGACTGAGGTCCCCACGTTCTGCGAGGGAGCTGGGGTACGAGCAGGGGGCACAGGCGATGTCACGGGCTCTCCAAGCAGTGTCATCCAGCTGGGAGAGGCCTCCAGAGTGAGCACCTGGCCACAGGGACTTGCTTCAGGAGGGTATGGGGCACCCTTGTGGGGGAGTCAGGTGAGGGGGTGTAGAGAGGTGTCGGGCAGGGGGAGCCCGTGTCCCTGGGCCGCACTTACCGGGGTGACAGTGACCGTGGCTGTTGCCACTAGCCACGCCAGAGGCAGCCAGAGCGTCTTGGTGGGCATGCTGGTGGAAGGGCACAGGTCAAGGGCAGGACAGTCACCCAGCACCCCCACCCCGGCACCCTGCACCACCCGTACCCCCACCCCTTGCAGCCCCACCCCGGGGTGTCCCCGCTCTGTCCCCCCGGCTGTGGGGGGTGGGAGGAGGCAGAACCCCGCGCCCACCTGGGTGCCCCGCGGGTCAGCCCCTGAGTGTCCAGCGAGCGCCGGGGGATCTGGCCGGCTCCGACCCTGCCTGGTTAAAAATTAAGGAGGTTCCCGTAAATCAGCCGGGACACGTCCGGTGATGCGGGGGCAGCCGTGGGGGACGGGCAAAGGGGTGTGGAGGCAGCCAGGACGCGGCCCCGCGTCCGCGTCCCGTTTTGTTCTCGCCAGGCACCCTCTGCGCTTTCTGTCACCCCCCACCCGGGGTGACGGGGGTCGCCGGCCGCCTCAGGCCCATCTGTCCCCACCAACCCGTGCGAGGGGCGCGGCCGGAGAACCTCCTCCCGCCGGCCCAGAGGCGTGACTCCACGAAGCCCATCCCCGTGGCACCGGGCACGGATGACCATGGCCAGGCGGATCGCCCAGGTGAGCATCGGGGGCACCGGCACACGACCAGGGGGTCCTGGGTTCGCACCGGAGCGGGGGCTGGGGGAAGCCGAGCTCACGGTGCGGGGGTCCCGGTACCGGGGTGCCAAAGGGAGTTCTGGGGAGTGTTAGTGCGAGTGCGGGGATACAGGTACCGAGGTGCGGGAGAAGCGGTGTTGGGGGATGTAAGTGCCCGGTGAGGGGGTCCCGGTACCGGGGAGAGGCAGTGCTGGGGGTGTCAGTGCCGCTGCGGGGGTCCCGGTGCCAGGGTGCGGGAGAAGCGGTGCTGAGGGGTGTCAGTGCCAGTGCAGGGGTCCCGGTAAGGGGAGAAGCGGTGCTGAGGGGTGTCAGTGTCGCTGCGGGGGTCCCGGTGCCGGGGTGCGAAGGAAGCAGTACCGGAGTGGAGGGTCTCCTGTGCGGGGGTGAAAAATACCCCTGCACCTTTCGGTTTCGTTTCCCCGTCGGGGCGGCCCCCCAGGGGTGTGCCCAGCATGCCGTCCCCGCCCATAAAGGTGTGTCCGATAATTAAACCCTGCCTATTAAGGCGCGGCCTGCAGGCGGCCCCGCCTAGAGGCGCGTCCAGCTGGAGGATTGACCTATGGAGGGGTCTCTCGGGACACACCTCCGCCCTAAAGGGCGAGTCCCGAACGGTCCCCCCACATGTCCCACCCCTTCCCGCAGGAGCTGGAGGAGGCGCGGAGCTGGGAGGGGGCCCACGACGTGCGGCCGCTGGACCGGAACGTGCGGCGCTGGACGGGGCTCCTGCTACCCGTGTGTGGGGAGAGGGCACGGGGAGACGTGGTGGCACGGAGGGCTGCGGAGAGTCCTGGGGAGCGGGGGCTGTGGGGGTCCCCTGGGGGCATGGGAGGGACTGGGGGTGACCCTTGGGACTGGGACTGTCTCACTGAGTGAGGGTCCCTCTCAGGAAGAACTGGGGAGGGTTCCTCTGAGGACACTGCGGTCCTGGGTTGGGGACACTGCGTGGAGGTTCCCTTCCTGAGAGGCTCGGGCTGGCACGGTGGAACCTCTACGGGGGGCACTGGGTATCAGGGCTGGACAGGGCCCCCTCCCCCGATGAACGCTGTGGCAGAGGGGGCTGAAGTGCTCCCCATATCGCGGCAGAACAACCCCCCATACAACACGGGCGCCTTCCGCTTCGAGCTGACCTTCTCTCTCAACCACCCGATGGAGCCCCCCTGCGCCACCCTCCGCACCCCCATCTATCACCCCAACGTGGACCTCGAGGGCCACGTCTGCCAGCCCCTCACCACCCACGTGTACTGGAAGCCCACCACCCGCGCCATCCAAGGTAGGCACTGCGGGGACAGGGGCACAGCGCTGGGGGTGCCCCTTTTAACCCCCCCTGCTCCTTCAGAGTGCTGGGGATGACCAGCACTGACCCTCCTGCTCTTGTAGTGCTCCAGGACCTGCTGCTGCAACTGGACAGGCCCGACCTCCAGCAGGCGCTGCGGCCGGACGTGGCCCGGGAGATGCAGGAGCGTCCCGAGGAGTTCCGGCGCCGGGCAGAGGAACACACCCGTCTCCACGCCGAGCCGCGCCCCGACCCCCATATATGAGGCAATAAATACTCTCCATCACCTGCTCTGGCTTCGTGGTGCCTCACTGCGAGGGTGGCGGGCTCCAGGAGTTGCTGCCCCCCACGTGCCAGACCCGAGGGATGTCACCCTCCTGGGGGCAGAGCCAGGGCTGGGCCCCAACCTGGCGACAATGCCCGGTTACTCGCTCGGTGCCAGCGCTCCTCCCTCCAGAGACGAGGCCACCACCGCCTGGCACCACGGCCTTTACTGCTGGGGGACAGAGCAGGGGACAAAGAGGGGGATGGCACAGGTGGGGGGCTGTGGGGGACCCTCTCAGCGCTTCTTGGTCTTCACGAGCCCCTTGGCCACCAGGCAGCGGTACAGCTCCTGCACGTACGTGTACACGCACTTGGCGTCGGGCACCGGCAGCCGCACCATGTCCTCCACCTCCAGCAGCGGGGCACAGCCCGCCCGCTCCCTACGGGAGGGGACACAGCGGTCACCGGGGCCGGGGGTGGCCGGGGGGACCGAGGGGCGGGGGCTGCGCTCACGCACTCGGCAGTGGCGAAGGCCAGGGCGAAGTTGTCCCGACGGGCGTTGGGCTCCAGTGCGGCAAAGTCGAAGGCGTCGGGGAAGAAGCTGTGCAGGAGGGCGCAGAAAGCCAGCCCGCTGCCCCAGCTGCCCGAGAAGTTCTGCACGTCCACGTTCTGCGCAGACAGGGGGGTCAGGCCAACCCCGGACCCTCCACCGGACCCTCCCGCCGCCCCGCTCCTGCACTCACCGGGTACCCGCGGGTGCGGGCGCGGCACCACTCCAGCAGCATCGTCTTGACCGTGGCGGCCCCCCCTGAGCGCCGCAGGTGTGGGGCTGGGCCTTTGGCAGCCCTGGGGGGACCTGGGCTGTGGGATCCCTCATAGGGACCCTCAGTCCCTCCGTAACCCCACTGCCCTGTGGCTCTGGGCCCACAGTGCCCCGTGGTCACACAGCTCACCTCGTTCCACCCCCTCCCCCCCACTGCCCTATGGACCCCCCACTCCTCCCTGTACCCCTCATTGCCCCATGTCCCCCCAGTACCACCACTGCCCCACAGACCCCAAGTTCCCCTATGACCCCATTGCCCTGTGCCCCCCCAATACCCCCACTGTCCCATGTCCCCACCATGCCCCCCAATTTCCCCGGTACCTCCCATTGCCTCATGGCTTTCCAATAGCACCACTGCTTTGTGACCCACCCATCCCACTGTCCCTGGCTATTCTATCGCCCCCAATCCCCCCGTTCTCTCAACGCCCCTCCTGCCCCCCACACCCGTGCCTCCCATGGGGGCAGGCCCCCCTCACCCTCCGAATTTCTCCAGGATGGCAGAGCGCCCCTGTGCCCGGGACCCCACTCGTGGCCGTCCCCCAGCCCCGTCCAGCCTCAGCCTCTGTCCTGCCGAACCGGGGGCTGCCTTGTCCCGTGTCCCTGCCGCTGGAGCACACCTGCAGGCACACACGGGGGGGACAGCCATGAGCAGGGGGCTGTAGGGTGCCATCCCTGCGGTGGAGTACTGGGGTGCCATCTATGGGGACACACCTCTTGCTGTCCCCCGCGTCCTCAGTGCTTCCAGCTGCAAGGAGAGAGGAAGGGTCAGAGGTGTGGAGAGGGAGCCCACACGCCCCTCCGGGCTCCCCTGGGGCTCAAAGTCCTTTCTCATGGGGAAGATGGACACTGTGGGGCAGCAGTGACCTCAGGACACTCGGGTGCCATCACCCAAATGGCTCTTACCTGTGGGGGACGTTGGGGATACCGGGGACATAGGGGACGTGGGGGATGTAGGGGACGTGGGAGATGTGGGGGATGTCGGGGATGTGGGAGATGTGGGGGACGTGGGGCTGGTGGCCCCCTCTGGGGACGAGCAGGGAGGGAACTCAGGCCACAGCTCGTCGTCCTCGTCCTGAAGCCAAGTGGGCTCCTGTAAGCAACAGGCAGGGTGGCACTGCCAGCACGGGCAGTGTCACTCACACAATGTCCCTGGCACTGTCATCCTGGCCCTGGCACTCTCACCCTGCCCCAGTAAAGCCTGTCCCTGTCCCCATCCGTACCGCAGCTGCCCTCCCCACCACCTTCTGCCCTGGCTGTGTCAACACCTCCCTTCCAACCCTTCCTCACCTGTCGGCGCCGGGTGTTGCCTGCTGATGCCGGCGCCTCTTCTCCCCCGGTACACTTCTCGGTACCCCCTCCGGTGCCCCCGGCTGTCCCTGCCTCGGCATCTCCACCATCATCCCCGGCCTCGCCCCCGGCACCCCTGGGTGCTTCTGTCCCGCCATCCCCGGCAGCCTCTCCCCCCGCGCACCCCCCTGAGCCCCCCGTATCCTCCCTTTCACCCCGCGTATCTTCCCCTTCACCCCTCGTGTCCCCCGCATCGCTCCCCTTGTCCCCCCCATCGCCCTCCGCTTCCTGAGCTTCCTCCCCAGCCTGGGGAGTCGTCGCCTCCCCCTTGCCCTTCCCTGGCCCCACGGCGGGGTCAGAGGGGGTGTCCGGGGTGGGGCTACCGCGGGTGGGGGTGCCAGGGGTTGGGGTGTCCGAGGTGGGGGTGCCAGGGGTCGGGGTGTCCGAGGTGGGGGTGCCAGGGGCCGGGGTGTCCGAAGTGTGGGTGCCAGGGGTTGGGGTGTCCGAGGTGGGGGTGCCAGGGGTCGGGGTGTCCGAAGTGGGGGTGCCAGGGGCCGGGGTGTCCGAGGTGGGAGTGCCAGGGGCCGGAGTGCCAGGTGTGGGGGTGTCCGAAGTGGGGGTTTCAGCGTCTCTCAGAGCCTCCATATTGCTGCGGTCACTGCTGCAGGGGCACAGGATTGTCACTGGGGTGCCCCCCGAAGACGTCCGTGCCCCCTGTAGCCCGGCTAACCCCCTTCCTGCCCCTGTCCCCAAGCCCTCCTCCAGCCCTGGCACTCCCATGTTGGGCACCCCAATCTCCCCACCCCAGCTCCCCCATGCCCCATCCCGACACCGCAACAGCACAGCCCGTTCCCGTCACATTTCCCTGCAGACCCCCAAGCCCCAAAACAACTCTTCCATTGCTCTCCTGCCCCACTTCCAGCCGCCCCACGCCCCATGTCAGCACCCCTGTGCCCCTTCCTGCCATGTCCCCCATGTCCCCTCTCGGCCACCAATATCCCATCCCGACACCGCCATCTCCCTTTCCCGGCCCTCCAGTTCCCACCGCCGGCCCCCTATAACCCTTTCCCGGTCTCCCTTGCTGCCCTCCGGTGTTCCTCTCCGGTGCCCCCAGCCCGCACCCTCCCGGCCGCTCCCTGTTCCCCCCGTTCCCCCTGGAGCCCCCCGTTCCCCGCGGAGCCCCTCGCCCCGTACCCTCCGGCTGCTCCCGCTCCGCTGCCCCTGCTGAGCCCCGGCCCCCCCGCCCGGCGCTATTTTTACCCGGCGGGGGCAGGTGCCGCCTTCACTCACCGCCCACCCGCGGAGCACGCGTGGGGCCGGGCCGGACAGCCGGGCATGGCTGGGGACAGGGAACACGCCGAAAGTCCCACTCGGACAGCGGCGACACCCCAAAGCAGCCCCACGAGGGGACGACTGAAGCAGTGCCGTGTGACCCGAGAGGCACAGGGGACACGGACACCCTGGGCAGGGACAGGGAGACTTGGGGGTCACATGGGCGAGGCGGGGATCACAGACACGCAGGGGTGTACGGGGCACACAGGGGGGACACGGGAGACGCGGGGGAAACAGATTCCCGGGGGGCAATGGGGACACAGACACTTGGGGACACAGGTCACATGGGGACAATCCGGGCAGGACAGCGGGACACAGGATCCAGGGAGACGAGGAACAGGGGACACAGAGGGGGAGACCGAGAGGGAGGGACCCGAAGCCCCCCGGCCATGCCCGGGTGAGGTCCCCATGATAACCACGCCCCCTCCCATCTAGACACGCCCCCATTTTATGACCACGCCCCCCTCGGGGCAAAGGCCGGGCCCAGCGCGCGCTCTGCCGCTCCCCTCCCGTAGCTCGGCCGCCGCCGTGGCCACGCCCCCTCCACGAGACCAATCAGCGACAGAGGCATAGCCCTGGTCCCGCCTTCGCCTGCACATGATTGGTCAGTGCCAGTGGTGGGGCGGGGCCGCTGCGCGGGTGGGCGGAAGCGCGGCGCCCACGTGGTTCCTGCAGGGAGCCGCCACCGGGTCCCCGACCGAGAGGGACCGTGGGGGTCCAACGGGGCGGATCCGAGCGGGGTCGGGCCTAGAGGGACCCTAATCGGGATCGGGACCGAACGGGGCCGGTGCTGGCCGCCATGGATCCGCTGCGGGCTCAGCAGCTGGCGGCCGAACTGGAGGTTGAGATGATGGCCGACATGTACAATCGGTGCGGCCCGCCCGGAGGGGGCATTGGGAGTGTTGGGGTACCGGGGGCTGTCCGTGGCTTGGGGGACAATAGCGGGTGTCAGAAGCACTGGGGAGCCCTGGGGTGCTGGGGTTGAAGGGGAGTGCGGGGGGTCCTAGGAGACACCTGGGAAATGGAGGGGGGGGGAACCGGAGATGCCTGAGGATGGGGGGCGGTGAGAGGTCCAATGGGTGCCCGGGTGGCGATGACGGGGGATCCTGGGCCTGTTGGGGTGCAGAGGCCGGGGTCCCGGTCGGTGACGATGGGGGCACAGGAGGTGTTGGGGTGCAAGGGCTGGGGGTGCCTGGGATGACGGTAAAGGAGGGTGCTGCGTTGCAGGGCTGGGTCCCGGGGGTTGCGATGGCGGAGTACGGGAGATGTTGGGGTGCAGGGTCGGAGTCCCGGGGATGGCGATGGAAAAGGTATAGGGTGTGCTGGGGTGCGGGGCCGGGTCCCGGGTGGCGCGGGGCTCAGACGCGGTGTGGTCCGTGCAGGATGACCCAGGCGTGCCACCGCAAGTGCGTCCCCCCGCACTACAAGGAGTCGGAGCTGTCCAAAGGGGAATGCGTGTGCCTGGACCGCTGCGTGGCCAAGTACCTGGAGGTGCACGAGCGGATGGGCAAGAAGCTGACGGAGCTGTCGCTGCAGGACGAGGAGCTGCTCAAGCGAATGCAGCAGGGCACCGGCACTGCCTGAGCCCCAACCCCGCACCCCAATAAACCTGGGGAGTCTACTGTGCTCCCCTTGCCCCCCCAAACCCACCCTGTGGCCGTGTGTTGGGGTACGTGGTGCCCGTGGTTGCTGCTGCTGGGAGCCCCCCTTGTTGTCCCCAGCTGCCACGTGCTGTGTCCTTGTGGGGGGCACCCCTGGGTGCCCCCCCCGGCTGGGCCCAGCCCGTGTAATCCCCTGGATTAGGCAGAGCTGGGCTGAGCCCCTTGTAATCCTCAGTGGGGTGGGACAGGGCTCAGCCACTCCCTGTCTGTCTGTGCTGAGGGTCACCAGAGGGTGCTCAGGGACACAGCGCCGGAGGGGCAGGGCACAGGGACACCCCCAGGACACCCAGCCCCGGTTGAGGATACACAGATGGGACCGTGTGTGATGACCCAGGGACATCTCTGCCTGAGCAAAGAGCATGTGGAGACAGCCAGAGAACCACAGGGAGGGGGCATGGGGACACCCACGTGGAGATAGTCTCTGCACACACACAGACGGACACCTCCACACACCCCCAGGGACAGTTGGACGGGACAAGGGACCCGGAGCACATGGGCACGCAGGGAGTTACACTCGCTGAGGGACATCCGACGCTGTGTGAGGGACAGCTGCCGAGGGGCAGCCATGGGGTAACACACACCTAGAGGGACCTATGGTAGGGGGTGGGCCGTGTCCCTGCTCCCACAGCCCGGCAGCAGTTCCACACAGTTCCATCTGTGTGCTAGCGCCTGCGGGAAGTGGGTCAGGCTGTGCAGGGCGCGGGTGACGGCGCGGGGGTGGCTCTGCGCCCCGCGGCTCCCGTGACACCCGCCAGCACTCTGCGAGGGGTGCGGGGTGTCGGCGTCACGGGAGCCTGCGTGTCACCGGCCCCGCGGTGGAGCTGGGTGTGTGGCACATGTCAGGGGGTGCGTGTGGCCGCACACCCCGCGGGGGGTGTCCGTCTGTCCCCCCCGCAGTGCCCTGCACGCCTCGCTGCCCTGCCACCCGCCGCTCCCATCAATATTTCAGGAGCAGCAGGCAATGACCTGGAACGGTAGCGGCCCATCCACAGCAGCCAGGCCCCGCTCTCCCAAAATAAGACCATTTTTAATAAATAATTTCCCACCTTTTGGTTCCTGTTGGGGGTTTTTCCCACTCAGAATGGGAGGGGACCCCCTTCTGCATCCTGCGGCCCCCACCCGCCGGCTGCTCCCCACAGTTCTTGAGGCCTCCCCTGGGGAAAAGGGGAGCACGGGCGCCCCGAGGAGCCGGGACCTTCTGGGGCGCCGAGGGGGGCTCAGAGTCGGGGCAGGATCAGAGCCAGGAGGGGCAGGAGGACGGGAGGCCGGTGGGGCGCGGCGGTGGCCATCGGGGCACAGGGGTCATGGGGACAGCTGGCGTCCTCGGAGGGCCCGCGGGAGTCACGGGAGGGGGGGGGGCGGCCGGGGCTGGGGTCCCCGCAGGTCGTGGGGGGGCAGCCCGTCGCGGTAGAAGGCGGAGGGGGGCGCGGCCGGGAGGGTGCCCGGGCGACCCAGCGCCCGCCCCGGGGTGCCCATCACTGCCACCCCATTGCCACCGCCGCCATTGCCGTCTTCCATCTCCTCGTCTTCGTCGTCGTCGTCCTCAGGGCAGGCGTCGAAGTCGCGGGGGCGGAGCTGGCGCAGGTCGGTGCCGCGGCGGTGCGGGGGGCTGGCGCACGGTACCGGGGAGCTGGAGACTCGCGTGCGGCGGAACCAGGCCCAGAGCGGGCGCGCACGGCAGTCGCACGCCCAGGGGTTGGCGTTGAGGCGCAGAAACTGCAGCGAGGGCAGCGCGGCCAGCGGGTCCCCGGGCAGGGCCACCAGGCTGTTGTTGAACAGGTAGAGGATGGTGAGGCGCGCCAGCCCCCCGAAGGCGCGGCGGTGGATGGCTGCCAGCCGGTTGGCATGCAGCAGCAGGCGGTCCAGGCTCGACAGCCCCCGGAAGACGCCCTCCGACAGCGCCCGCAGCCGGTTGCCGTGCAGGAAGAGGTGGCTCAGGTTGGCCAGGTCGGCAAAGAGATCGTCCTGCGGGGAATGGGAGAGCGGTGGGCGTGGGGTGGGGGTCCACAGTGCTGTTCTACCTGGTGGGCATCACCTGGAGAGCCACTGGTGTGGGCCCCACAGAGCCCTGCCATGGGTCTTAGTCCTGCCAGCATCACCCATCACCCTCTCCTGTGTCCCTGCTCCATTAGCATCATGCAAGACCTTGCCCCATGTCCCTACCATGCTGGTGTCACCCATGGTCCTGCCCCACGGCCATCACCCTGCTCCCTCAGCATCTCCCATCCCTGCCCTGCATTCTGGCCCCGCCAGCATCACCTTATCCCTGTCTCCGTGGGTTGTCACCCACCACCCTGTCTGGTCCCACCCATTGCCCACCATCTCACCTCACCCACCTGGAGGTAGAGCAGCCCGTTCTCCTGCAGGTAGAGGTACTGGAGGCTGCGGAGGCCGCGGAAGATGCCGCTGGGCAGGCTGGCCAGCCGGCACCGGTACAGGTGGAGGGCCTGGAGGCGGTGGAGGCCGTGGAAGGTGTCAGGGGCCAAGACGCGGAGATGCGGGTTGTCACCCAGGTCGAGCTCCTCCAGGGCGGGCAGGTGTCGGAAGGTGCCCGGCTGGATGGAGGAGATGTTGTTGGAGTAGAGCCAGAGGGTGACGGTGCTGGGCCCGAAGGTGCCCGCCCGCAGCGCCCCGATGACGTTGTTCTGCAGGAAGAGGCGGCGGGCGCCGGGCGGGAGCCCCGCGGGCACCGAGGAGAAGTTGTTGGCCTGGCAGCTGACGGTGGGCGGCGAGACGTAGCAGGTGCAGAGCGCGGGGCAGGCGGGAGCCCCGCCGGGCACCCACACCAGCGCCGCCAGCAGCAGCAGGGCCGCCGGGCGCCCGCCTGAGGGCACAGCGGGGCGTCAGCGCGGGGCACCGCGCGTCCCCGACCCCCGCGCCGCCGCCGCCCGCCCCCCGCAGCCCCCCGAGACCCCGGGGCCGTGCCCACCCTGTCATCAAGCCATGGTTCCTTAGGAGAGTCCTGATCATTCCATACGGTTGGGCACCCCAAGGAGGCCCCCAGGACTGTACCCACCCTTAGGGCCATGGTTCCCCAGGAGAATCCCAAGGTCATGACAACCCCGTAGGGCTGGGCTCTCCTAGAAGCCCTCCAAAGCCACGCCAGCTCCATAGGGCCATGGTTCCCCAGGAGAGCGCCAAGGTCATCACCACCCCATTGGGCCGGATACCCCGAGGTGGGGACTGTGCCCACCCTGAGGGCCATGCCTCCCCAGGGACCCCCAAGGCCATGCCCACCCACACGGCCACGGTCCCCTAAGATCACAGTCCCCGAGGAGAATTCCAAGGTCATGACCACTCAACAGCACTGAGCATTCCTCGCAGCCCCTGGACCCACACCAGCCCATAGGACTGTGCTCCTCAGACACCCCCCCAGGCTATGCTGCTGCACAGCACCAAGGCTGGGGCACCCCAAAAAGTGGCTGTCCACTTGCGACCTCCTAGGGCCATTCCTGCCACTGGAGCCATGCTCCCTAGGGACTTCCAAAGCTCCCTGACCCCCCTGCCGTGGCCACACTCCTGCGGGACCGTGCCCACCTCACGGTCCACCAGAACCCCTCAGAGGGTCACAGACCCCTAGGACCCCCCTCACCCCCATCTGGGGGGGGGTCTGTGCCCCCTCCCCAAACGGGGCGGTGCCACGTGCGCGCGTGCCGCGGCCACGTGTGGGGCGGGGCACGCGTGGGCGCGGGCTGACGACACGCGCCGCCGCTCCGGGTGTTCAGCATCCCCCCCTTCCTCCCCCCCCACCCGTGTCCATCCCCCCCCTCAGGCTGCAACCCGAGAGCTTCATCCATAATTCAGCCCGGCGGCCTGGATCCACGCCCGGGGATGCGTGGATGCGCCCAGTCGCCGCTACCGGGGGAGGGGAGAGGAAGGAGGGGGGCGGTAGGACCCTCCGGTGCACCGGAGGTCACACCGGAGATGCACCGAGGGGTCTCACCGCCCCCTTCCCTCCCTTCCCCTCTGCCGGTGCTCCACGAGTTGGGGGGGTACCCACCCCCCACCCACCCACGGAGGCGTCCGGCGCATCTGCTCAGCGCCGCCCCCCTCCCCCGGCGCCCCGTGCCGGCGTGCGCCCCCCACCCGCGTCCCATCTGTCACTCCCCCACGCCGCGGGCTGACTCAGTTGGGAGCTGAAGTCACCGGTTCTCAGCTTCCCCCCCCCCCCACCCCGGGTGCCAACCCCCCCCCCCACCCCGGTACTTGCGGGTACCCCACAGACCCGCGGTACCCACCCGCGGGGCGCGGGCTAACCCGGGCACTCCCGGCTTTCCCGCGGTGCCCACATTGTGAATTGTGGGGCGTCTCCACGCCGGGCTGGAGGTCCGGGAGTGGCACCGCGTAGCCCCTGGATCGTGGGGCACACCCCGATGGGGATCGTGGGGTACCCACACTCCGGACTGGGGTTCTTGGGGTGGCACCGGGTACCCCATGGATCGTGAAGCATCCAAAAGCCGAGCTACGCACGCCGGTGCTGCACAGGGTGTGCCTGGGTTCGTGGGGCACCCCCATGCCGCCCTGGGGGCCCGGGATGGCATCGAGTACCCACGTGTCGTGGGGCACCCGCAGCTGGGCTGAGGGTCCCGAGGTGGCATCGGATGCCCCGTGGATCACGAGACAGCCACACTTCGGGCTGTGCTGGCAGCCGACACCTCGTGGGTCGGGGGCACCCTCGCGCCAGGCAGCCGAGGGTCGCGGGGGACTCAACCTGGGGTGCCCCGGGACTGCGCCCCCGCGCCGGGCTGTGCGTTCCGGGGCAGCACCGGGGTCCCCGAACACCCCGGGGCTCCTCACGCACCCCGGGGCACCCGCATCCCGAGCGCCGCGGGGCACCCCGAGCCGGGACCGAGGTCTCCGGGTGAAACCCCAGGGTTGACCCGACACCCGTGGGACCCCGCCCGACCCCGCGCCTACCTGGGGGCAGGTCCCGAGCCGTGGGGGGCCGCATGGCGGGGCGGCCGCTCAGGCGCTGCCCACCCGCGGGGTCATGGCCGGTGCCGGGGGGGCTGCTCGCCCCCTTCGCCCCCGCCGCGCCGCCAGGAGCAGCAGCCGTCGCCGCCCCGGGGCATGGCACGGGTGGGCTCGGGCTCGGGCACGGGTGGGCTCGGCGCGGCGCTGCCCGCGGCTCCGTGGGGCTGAGCCCTCCCCGCGCCGCGCCTTATCCCGGGGCGGCCGCTCCGCCCCCCGCGCCGGCCCCGCCGCTTAACCCTTCCCGGGCCGGCCCGCCCCAGGCGGGACAGGGGTGGGCACGGGGACTCCCGGTGGGGACAGCGGGGACAGCGGGGGATGCGCTGCGGGCGTCCGCGGGGGACACGCCCATCGGGATTCGCGAGGGAGACTCCCAATGGGGACACGGGGTGTGACGGGTTCCCCCAAAGGGGAAAGGACGCGGGGCTCGCGTGGGAAGGTGTGAGCGGGGGACACGGAGGGCGGTCTCCGTCCGTCCGTCCGTCCGTCCGTCCGTCCTTCTGTCCCTCCCTCCCTCTGTCCCGCGCTCCCTGGACCGGCGGCGGGCCCCCATGGACGGCCGGACCCTCGGGGGCTGCCCCCGGAGCAGGCGCGGCGGGGCCGGGGGTCCCGCACCCGACGAGCCTCCAGGAGGGCGCGGGGGGCGGCGGCGTGCGCACCCACGCGGGACCGCGGCGCTGTTCGCGGTGCCATCCCGGCGCTGTCCGTGGTGCCGCCGCGCCGCTGCCCGGCCAGGCCCGGGGCAGAAGCGGGTGGCGGCGGTGCGGAATGCACCGGCCCCGCGCGGGCCCCACGCCGGTGCCGCGCGTGGGGGGGGACGCGTGGCCGCGCGGGCTGCGGCGGCACCGGCACCGGCTGGCACCGGCGCGTGTTTGCGGCGCCGTCTCCGGCGAGCGAAATGCCACAAGCTGGTGCGGCGGCACCCGTGGGAGGGGGCGTGGGCGGTGCGGGGCTGACTCAGGGGCCGCCATCCGCTCCCCCCCGCCCGTGCCCCCAGCCTGGCCGCGGAGCCCCCGGCCGGACACCGCTGATATGGCCCGGAAAGGGGGAGCCTGCTCTGGGGGGGCTGCGGGTGCTGGTGCCCACCCGGCTGGGGAGCTGGGGACAGGGTGGATAGGGAGGGGATGGACGGCCGGATGCATGGAAGGAGGGGAGAGGTGGGTGGACAGAGGTGGAGGATGAACTGATGGACATAAGGAGAGTAGGACAGATGGACAGACAGATGTACGGAGAACATCTGGAGATGGGGTGGACGAATGAAGGGATGGGTGGAAGATGGAGAGGACAGGCAGATGGACAGGTGGAGGGAAGGGCAGGTTATGGGCAGCTGGAAGGTTGTGGGACGGATGGATGGGATAGATAGATTTGTGATTGGAGGGGGACAGATGGACAGGTGACAGACAGAGGAATGATGGACAGATGGATGGGTGACAGACAGATGGATGGGTGATGGACAGATGGACGGGTGATGAACAGACAGAAGGGCAGCTGGCAGAGCAGATGAGAGGCTGGAGCAGTGGGGACAGGTGGGGACAGACCAGCTGGCTGCAAGCACTGGTGGATGGACAGAAGGACAGAGGAGAGGATGTGGCCAAGAGGAGGGTGACAGGAAGGACAGGTGTGTCCTGGGTGGGGCGAAAGCAGGGGGTGGGGGACACAGCAGAACATAGCGGGGTGGGAATGGGAATGACTCTGGGATGGCACAGCTGCAGTGGCCCAGGGATAGTCACTGGGGTGTCCAGGAATGGCCTAAGGGGTGACCCAAGCATCACTGAGAGGTGGCCCAAGAGTGACCAAAAAGGTGATCCAAGGGTGACTCGAGGGTAGCGCCAGCAGGAGAGCACCTTGGGGACACCAGGTGAGAGAGGTGTCACACCTGGAGACGCCGAGGGGGGCACCCGCGGGGGGCGCAGGGGCGGCACCGGGGAAGGGCTCCGTGCCGAGACGGCCCCTCCTGGGCGGACCCGCCGGTGACCGGGGCTTGTCCACCGAGGCCGCCTCCCGCGCCCCCCCGAACCGCCGCACCCGGAGGCGGGGCCCGGCCCGGCCCGGCCCGGCCGCTCCACCCTCAGCGGGGGGAGCGGGGGGGGGGCGCGGCGCGGCATCGGGGGCACCGCGGGAGCATCGGGAGCACCGGGGACGCCGGGGCGGGGAGAGCCCGGTCCCCTCCCCGCCGGGCCGGGCGGGAGGCGGGTGAGCGGCGCGGGGATCCGGCGGGAGGAGCCCGGATGGACACGGAGCGGCTGCGGGAGGAGGGTTGTGACCGCGACGGGAGGATCCGGGAGAGGGGGGACCGAGGGCCCTGGGCCCCTGCTCTGCGGAGCTGGGCTCGGCGTGGACGCGATGCGGATGTCTGGAGTGTCCTGGGCGGTGCCGGGGGCGCGTCTGGCGGAGCGGCGGGGCTGCGTCGGCCCCGGGGCAGGCTCGGGGGGCTGCCACGGCAGGGGCCCCACGGCTGCCCACCCGCTGGGACCACGCGTGTGTCCCCCTGCCACACGTGTGCGGGCCAAGTCCCCGCGGCCAGGGCTGCCCCCGCTCCGTGGGGCGCGGGCGGCGCCGACCCCATGGCACTCCGGGGTGGGGAGGGTCCCAGGTCTGCGGCAGCCCCCAGAAGTCCTGCCCCCTCCATGACCCGGGAGAAGCTGGAGGGACACAGCAGGGATAGAGGGGACAGAGACACTGATGCTGCGAATCTCCGGCCCGAGCCAGAGCCTCCTGCTGCCTCAAGGAGGGCTCACTAGTCTGGGGGCTCACCAGCGGGGGGACCGCACCAGTAAGGGGGGGTCACTACTATGGGGACTCACCAGTGTGGCTGGCAGGGACAGCATGTCCAGGACAGCCCAGTAAGGCTCAGTGGCTGTCACCCATAGTGAGTGGCTCGGGGTGCCCGAGGCAGTGATCCCCATATGTCAGGGCTCCCCGGTGCCCCCCCAGCTGATGCCACAGCCCCAGCCCCCCACCTGAGTGGCTAAAAATAGTTCAGGTCCCCCCGGGCCGGCCCCCCCTCGGCTATGTTCAGGTTAATCTTTAGCTGCTCGTCACTATAGTGAGCCTCATTACCCGACATTACGGCAGGCAGGGGAGAGGGTTAAGGACAGGCCCTGGACAGTGTCAAGGTGACAGGGGCTCGGTACAGCAGAGTCAGGCTGTGCGTGGGTGAGCGAGGTGGGGGGACACGGGGGACAGTGAACTGGGGGTGACATGGCCTTGGTGCCCTCGACACCCAGCTGTGGATCACAGGGGAGTCCCAACTGAATGTGTGGGGTGACCTCGTGTCAGCCTCAGCACGGTGACAATCCACAGTGCAGTGCAGTGCTTGGGGTGTCAGCGTCCCCAGGAGACATGCCATGGTCCCTAGCAGTGTGAGGGGATTCCTGGAGACATGACAGGATCCCCAGGGGAGTGGCAGTGTCCCAGAGATGTGACAGTGTCCCTGAGAGCTGTGCCAGGGTCCCCAAGGGAGGGCCCCATGGGCTGTGTCACCATCCCCTGCAGCGTGCCTGTGTCCCCAGGGGCTGTGCCAGCATCTCCAGGGTTTGTGCCAATTTCCCAAGCACTGTGCCAAGCCCTGGGGGGGTGGGGGGAGGGTGTGTTGGTGTCCCCGAGGGGATGCCAATGTCCCCAGGGGCTGTGCCAGCATCACCAGGAAGAGTGCCAGTTTCCCAAGGGCTGTGCCAGGTCCCCAGCAGGGTGCAGGTGTCCCTGGGGTAAGGTGTGTTGTGGTGTCCCCAATGCTCACACCAGGGTGTGCAGCAGTGTGCCAGTGTCCCCAGGGTTATGCCAGGTCCTGGGCCAGGTTGGCTCAGGGCAGTAGGGACAGCACAGGGGTGTCCTGGCACACTGGGGGGACTGAGCCCCCATTGAGGAGCCCACGGTGCTATCGGGGGGCCCAAGGCACTATCGAGGACCAGCACCCTGGGGGAGCTGCGTGTGCTCCTGGGAGATTAGGGGGGAGTCAGTGGGGGTGAGGAGGTGCATCCCAGCCATGCTGCCGGGGTTCAAACTCCACGGCGGCAGTGAAGGTGACGGTGACAACAGGAGGGCCTGGCCTCGTGCAGGTGGGTGAGGGGTGCTGGACAGGAGGCAGCAGGCACCTGGGCAGGTGTGTGCAGGTGTGCATGCCTGTAAGGGATCTGTGTGTGTGTCCATGCAGACCGTGTGTGTGCCTGTAAACTGGTGTGTGCACCTGAAACACGTGTGTGCACCTGAAACGCGTGTGTCTGTGCCCATAAACGCGTGTGTCTGTGCCCATAAATCTTTGTGTGTTCCCATAAATGTGTGTGCACCTCTAAATCTCTGTGTGTGTGCCACATGCCAACAGCTGTCCCCACGTGTGTGAGCCCTGGTTGTCATAGGGCCCTGCTCTGTGCCCTGGCACATGGAGGGACATTGGTGCCAGCTGCTGTGGCCAGGGCAGAGCCGGGGTCATGATGGCCTTTGCCCAGGTGGCCACGTGCTGCCACATGCCCCTGTGCACCCCAGATGTCCCTGTGCCCCTGGTGGGTCCCAGCATGGTGTGACACCCAGCCTTTGTCACCCACAGGCTTGGTGAAGACGCCCCAGGCTGGTGACAGCCTGGGTGGGGGACATGGGGGGCGCAGGGCTAGCCAAGCGCCTGGGGACGCTCCTGTCCGGGCTGCTGGAGTGCGGCGCCTTCTGCGGCATCATCTTCGGCTGGGCCTCCCTTGTCTTCGTCCTCAAGGACCTGGGATACTTCGAGGGGCTGTGCCAGCCCTCTGCCACCCCTAGCCCCAACCTCACCCTGGGGTCTGGTATGGACCCCCACCTGTCCCTATGGTCCCTAACTCGTGACCTCACTGTCCTCATGCCCTGTGCTGTCCCATGTCCCCACTGTGCCTGTGTCTTTGCTGTCTGCAATGTCCTGATGCCCTGCAGCATTCCGTGTCCCCGCCCTCTCCAAGCCCATGTGCCTACTGTCCATGGCATGTCCATGGTGTCCCCACATGCCCGGTGTCCCCTGCATCTCTGCTGGCCCATGTCCCTGCACCCCTGGTATTCCTGGTGTCCCCATGCCCATGTCTCTGTGTCCCCATGCCCCACTTATGACCATCCCCAGACTGCAGCGGGCAGGATGAGCAGTTCTCCCTGGTCTTCACCATCGGCTCCTTCATGAACAACTTCATGACTTTCCCCATGGGCGTTGTCTTCGACCGCTTTGGCACCACAGCCGCTCGCCTCATTGCCATGTGAGCCCTGCACCGGGGGGGACACAGGGGACGGGGCTTGGGCTGAGGGGCTGCTGCGAATGGGGTGTTATTGGGGTGGCCTGGCTCCCAAGGGGCTGGGGTAGGGGAATCACCTGTGATTCCCAGGATCCTGTGCCCACGTGTCACCACTGTCTCCTTTAGCTCCCTCTACACTGGCGGGACCCTGCTTGTCGCCTTCTCCACCCCAGGTGAGACCCTGTGGCCAGGGTGTCTCCAGCCCCGGGAGGACCTCTTTGGTAACCCCTGTCCCCACTGACCTCTGTGTTCCCAGAGATGGCAGTGCTGCTCTTTCCAGCCATGTCCATGCTGTCGGTGGGTGGCATCCTCCTCATCCTCACCAACATGCAGGTGGGTTCCCCTGCCACGTGGTGGCAGAACAGCCTGCCCAGCACGGGAGGGCTCTGATGGCACACAGGCGTCTCTCGGTGCCAGGTGGGGAACCTGTTCGGGAACTACCGCTCCATCATCATCACCCTCTACAACGGGGCCTTCGACTCCTCCTCCGCCATCTTCCTCATCGTCAAGGTGGGTGTGAGGGACGCGGCAGTAGTAGCAGGGGAGGACAGAGCTGAGAACATCTACGGACATATTGGGGACACAATCTGGGACACTGTTGGGGCCACACTTGGGCACACACTTAGGGCCTGAGCAGGTGGCTGGTGGCAGCCATTCTCTGTCCCTGACTCCGTCCTTGTCCCCAGCTGCTGTACGAGCGCGGGCTGTCCCTGCGGGCCATGTTCCTCTTCCTGGCAGCCTGCAGTGCTTGGCACCTCCTGCGCACCCTCTTCCTGATGCCGCGCACCCGCATCCCCTACCCGCTGCCCCCCGACTACGACTACGGGTATGGGGGGCTGCCTGCGCCCTGCTGGGGCTCTGGGGAGAGGGGAGGCAGGGTCTCACCCTGCGGGCAGCGGGTCCTGTCCCGTGGGCAGGCATGACGCAGGGTGACACAGGCGCTGCCGCAGGCTGCAGTGCCGGGGCCGTTCCCGCTCCTACCGAACCCACAAGGACAAGCAGCCCTCGGGAGAGGCCGGGCCCGAGGAGACACCCCAGGAAGCCCCCATAGCTCGAGGTGCCCGGAGTGGGAATCTGCTGGGGGGTGGGGCTTATATTTGGGGAGGGGCTTGGCCGGCCAGGTGGGCTGTGGGCGGTGCCATGTAAATGAAGGGTGTGACATGGGCATGGCGTGGTTGAAGGGCAACCATGTGTATGCAAATTAACGAGGCGTGGCCTTGTGGTGGGTGGGCGTGGTTTTACTGGGCGTGGCTGGTGACAGATAGCTGTATGCAAATGAAGGGGGCTGGGTGCAGCAGTGTATGGGCGTGGCCAAAATCATGGGCGTGGTGACACATCTGAATGGGCAGGGTCATGCAGAGGGCTGTGAGGCCCCAGTGGGTGACAGGGACAAGGTGTGTCTGTATGCGCCCCGCCCTGACACCTGCCCAGGTGGGGACGCCCCTGGGACGCCGTTCCGGGCCTGCGCCTGCTCCTGGCTCTTCGCCTGGCACGTGGCCTGGCTCTCGGTGATGCAGCTGCGCCATTACCTGTTCATCGGCACCCTCAACCCGCAGCTGGAGCACCTGGCACAGGGGGACCACGCCCTGGGTAAGGCATGGCGGCGAGGGGGACACGGCGGGGACCCCGGGGTCAGCCCCACCCGCCTGATGCTGTCCCCCCACAGTGAGCACCTACACCAACGCCTTTGCCATCACCCAGCTCTGCGGGGTGCTCTGTGCCCCCTGGAACGGCCTCATCCTCGACCGGCACAAGCGGGGAAAGGGACCCCGCCCTGAGGGTAACTGTCCCCCCACCCCACCACAAGGGCAGCTTGTCCCATGCCCCAAGGATTACTGGCCCCAGAGCCCTTCACCCCAAATGGAAGCACTCCTTGGCCCCACACTATGGGGGTAACAACTCCTTCTAGTCCTGTGGTCCCCTCATTACTGCCACCACCACTGTGCCCGAGCCCGTAGCACCCGGAGAAGGGACACAGAGGGGGCCGTGTCCCCATGCCCTGACCCCCGTGCCCACAGGGATCCTGGCCGCGCTGGCAGACCTGCGCTCGGCGGTGCTGTCGCTGGTGGTGACGGTGGCACAGTGCCTGCTGTTCTCCGTGTTTGCCGCCGTGCCCATCCTGCCCGTCCAGTTCGGCACCTTCGTGCTGCAGGTCATCAGCCGCTCCTTCCTGTACGGCGGCAACGCCGCCTTCCTGGCCATCGCGTGAGTGGGGACAGCCACGGCCACCGGGGACCAAGGGTTCGGGGTGGCAGGGGGTGGTGACACGGGCATTGTGGGTGTGGCAGGGGACAGGGTGGCGTGGTCAGGATGGGGCTGGAGGGTGGCAGGCGACATGGTGGAGAAGTCAGGGGCGGGGTATCGGGGTGGGGCTGTCAGGGTGGGGGTGCCAGGAGATGCCCGTTGGTGACGTGGGTGCCTGGCAGGTTCCCTCCGCAGCACTTTGGGAAGCTGTACGGGCTGGCCATGGCACTGTCGGCGCTGGTGGCCCTGCTGCAGTACCCCTGTGTAGCCCTGGTTCAGGGGCCACTCCAGGGGGACCCCTTCTATGTGAGTGTGCCCTGTGGGCCCCCCCGAGTGAGGGGTGAGGGGTGGTTCCACAGGGAAATGCGGATCCTGTCCTGGGAGAGAAGGGTCTGATCTCATGGGAAAATGGGGATCCTGATCCTGCCCCATGGGGAAATGGGGATGCAGCCCCGGGAGGGATGGAGTCCTTCCCACAGGAATGATGGGAGTCATATGCCATGAGAAATAGGGGGAGAGAGGGATGAGTGTCCTGCTCCTGGGGAAATTGGAGTGCTGCCCCAAGTGCCCTGGGGGGATGTTCTGGACAGCCCCCAAGCCCCCTGCCCTGAAACTCTTTCCCTCTGTAGATGAACTTGGGGCTCATCGCCGTGGTACTGGTGGCCTTTGTCAGCCCCGTGGTGGTGGCCCGTGAGTGCCAGCGACGAGCCAAGGAGCTGGGGATGGCTGGCACCCCCCTGGCAGCCCCCTCCAGCACTGAGATCCACGCTGAGACCCCACATTGAGCCACAAACCCAGCACCCCATTTTTGTACCAGCCTGAGGGTGCTGTGCCAGTGGGATGGGGGTGTTAGGGATAATAAAACATCGCTGCCCCCTCCACTCGCTGTGCTGCCCCACAACCCCCCCAGCCCCGCCCCCAGGTCCCAGGTGCACACAGACACAGCTCAGGAGACCTCTGCTTTACTGGGAAAGGAACTGGGGTGCCGTGGCAGCACTGAGGGCTCAATACTGGCAGATGAATGGGCGTATCTGGAAGCAGACGCGGCTTCGCCAGAGCCCATCTGGGGATAAGAACATCATTAGAGCCATGGGTGGTTCCCAGGGCCCCCCAATACCCTGCAACCACTTCCAGTGCCCCCTATATCCCCCCATTGGCACCCCCAGTGCCCTGTAACCCCTCCTATGCCCTTGGTGGTCCCCTCAGTTCACCCAGTGCCCTGTAGCCCCCCTCCCCACGGTGTCGTCCCAGTGTTCCTCCAATACACCGTAGGCTGTGCTCCCCTCCCCAGCACCCCCCAAGCCTGGACACGGTAGGTGTGTGACCTTACCTCGGACGCTAAGGGTGGTGCAGGTGGTGATGACATGCAAGGGCTGGGTGGGTGCCCAGTTCGCATAGTTCCAGGGGCTGGAGTCCTCCCAGTAGGACCCCCACTTCCCCTTCTGCTGTGCCAACAACTCAGTGACAGCCTCTACCACCCCTATCCAGCCCCTCGACCCCAAAAACCAGCCCGAGCAACCAACACCCAGCCCCTCATGTCTCAAAACCCAGCCACCATCCCCAGCACCCCATTTCCAGGCTCGTCCCCCACAAAACAGGCCCAGCACCCAGAACCCTAGATCCAACCCCTCACCCCCCAAAGCAGCCCCCAGCTGATCTTGCCAGCACCCAGCAGCCCTTTACCAGCGCGTTGTCCCCTTGTCCCCTCACCTTGCAACTGGTGACAGCTCCAATCCAGGGTGAGATGAGTTTGTTGAAGGTTTTTGCCAGTTTCTCCAGCTCCTGGTTGCGGGAAGCGCTGTGCACCGAGGCCAGCTGGCCCCGGTACACGTCCTGGCAGTAGCGCTGTGGGATGAGCACGGGCTGGCACCAGGCACTCACGTGTGCCCACGGGCACCTCCCAGCAGTGCTGGCATCCTGAGACCCCCCGTGCCCCGCTGTGCCCCACGTCCCCTCACCTGGGCAGCCGTATAGGTACGCAGCTTGTTCACCACGGTGTAGCGCAGCTGGGGGGTCTCACCAGCAGGGAGCCCCTGGAGCTGGCAGGGGGCTGCAGGGCAGAGGAGGGGGGGGGGTTGGTACTAGGGGTCTGTGTCACCCTGTGCCACTCACTGCCAGCCCCAGGCATGTGGCATCAGTGGGGTGGGCATGGCACTGGGGTGGCAGGGACTGGGGGTGTCCCCAGGGTGTCCCTGGGAGCGGGCAGGGGTGTGGGGCGCACTCACTGGGATGGGGGGACACTCACCAGGGTGGCTGGCAGGGACAGTGCCCAGCAGGGCCAGAGTGAGCAGCAGGCAGAGCCACATGGCAGTGGGACGCGCAGGGACACTGGGCACACCACCAGTGAAAATCTGGAGATTCCACAACCCTGTCACCCTTGGCCACCCCCCACCGTGGTCCAGAGCCCCTCTGCCACCCTTGGTGTGGCATCTGTTCTCTCTGTGGCCCTTCTGCTGTCCCCCATGTCCCCCCTGTCCTTCTGCCACCCCCAGTTCCACCTTGTGTCCCATACCCCCACTGTCCCTCCACCATTCCCAGTGCCACCCCCATGTACTCCTGGCATTCCAGAGACCCCCAGGTCCCCCTGACACCCTCAGCCCATCCTCAGGGATGCCCACCTCTCATCCCACCCCAACAGCCAGGGGCTGAGCCCACTTTGATGTCCCTGTCCCCATCCCTGCTCCTCACCTGGGGGCTGGGGGGACTCTGCCTATTGTTCCCCTTATAGGGGTGACAGGGCCACATGTCAACACCATAGCCTTGCGCCACCCAGCCTAGCCCTGGGGACACCATGGGGACATTGGGGTGACACTGGGGGCCCGTGGTGGGGGGGAAGTCCCTGCCTGCAGTGGGACACACATGGCCCCCAGGGAGGGGGGGCTGCAGGTTGTGGGGTGCATGGGGTGCCCAAGGCAGAGGGTGGGTGCTGGGGGGCTGAAAGGGAAGCAGGGGTGGGGGCTGTTCCAGTTTGAGGGGTGCAAGGCGGGTGTATGGGGTACAGCATGTCCTGGGATGGGGGTGCTGGGGTGCAGAGGGGATGTTGGGGTGCTGATACCATCTCCCGCCGGCCACGCTTGCCCAAGGGCCATTTCCTTCCCAACGGCTGTGGCCCCCTGGGTCCAGCCTGGCCGTTTGCCCACACACCCCCTTGAGCTCCCCCAAGCCTCCCATTCCCCTGACCAGCCCCCCCCCCAGCCTGCAGCTGAGCACCCGCAGCCCCCCCGGAGACTCTGCACCCCAATCCTCATCTCCATGCAGTGTGCACCCCTGCACCCCAGCTCTTCCAGCCCCTGTACCCCAACCTCCCTGAGCCCCTGTATTGACAACTTCAAACTCCCACAGCCCCCTCTTCACGGCCCTGCATTCCAAACCACCACAACTGCCTCCCCACACCCAGCACCCCCAAAATTCCACAACCCTCTCCCCACACACCCTGCACCCCAAACTCCCACAGCCCCCTCTTCATGGCCCTGCACCCGAAACCACCACAGCCCCCTCTTCATGGCCCCGCACCCCCCCCCCGGACCAAGCACATCCCAGGCACTGGCTGGGCAGGGTGCTGACAGACCTCCCCTGGGGTGTCCCCCACCATGTCCCCAACAGTTGGTGGTTGGGGATGTCACAAGGCTGTGGTTGGGGACATGTGTCCCTGTCACCAATAAAAGGGTGACAGTGGACAAAGTCCCCCAAGACCCAGGTGAGGAGTGGAGACAGGGACATGGGGGTGGGCTCAGCCCTCAGCTGCCAGGGTTGGGGGTTCCTGAGTCTGGCACTGGGGGCTCTAGGGTGCCATGGGTGGAGGGGGCATGGTGGGGGACAAAATGGCACAGGATGCCCAGGGGAGGGAGTGACCCAAGGGTTGGAAGTGAGGAACTGGGCACATGGTGGACACAGGAGGGCTGGGGTCTGTGGAGATAGCAGAGGGGACAGGACACGCCGGGCACTGGGGATGGCGGGGGGACAGTGGGGATATGGGAGGGTTTCTGAGGGGACACGGGGAGGAGAGAGTGATGGTGGGGGTGGCAGAGGGCCCATGGGGGTGTCCCCTGGGTGGCCGAGGGTGATAGGACTCTGGGATCTCCCAAGGGTGCTAGTGGTGTCCCCAGTGTCCCTGTGCCATGCGGTCCTGCCTGCTGCTCGCCCTGGCCCTGCTGGGCACAGTTCCTGTCAGCCGCGCCGGTGAGTACCCCCACACCCCCGCTGCCTGCAGGGACATCCTGAGGACACCCCTGCTCCCAGGGTAACCCAGCCACTGTCCCCAGCTCTTGCCAGCCCTGCGGTGGAGGATGAGGAGGATGTGACAGAGCTGGAGACGCCCGAGGAGTACAGGTGCCTAGGGGCCAGTGACGAGCAGGCACCCGGTGTCCCCAGCATGCCGGGCACCGCCACCTGCCGCTACGTCATTATCCGCCGCTGCCGAAGCTTCCGCCGTGCGCAGGTGGGATGGGGTGGGTTGGGTGGGGCTTGGGGTGGGGACACTAGTGCCCCCAGTGACAGCCGTGTCTCCGCAGTGTATCTGTGCCCGGCGCTTCCGTGGGCGCTTGGCCTCCATCCACGATTCACACACCAACAACTTCCTGCTGCTCCTGGCGCGCCGGAACACCAACGCGGGTCAGGTCTGGATCGGTGCCGTCAGCCAGCCCGCTGTAAGGACCCCGCCACGTGCCCCTCACCCTGGCCTCGGGCCACCCTGTCTCCTCCCAGTGTCCCCAGTGCCCACCCCGGGTGTCCCAGCCCCATCCCATGATTCCCAGTGCACAATCTGGGTTCCCCAATCCCATTCCCAGTGTTCTCAGTGCCCACCAGCAGAGATGCAACCCTACCCCAGTGTCCCCTGTGCCCACTTGGGTGCTCCAGCCTTGTCCCAGTATCCCTTGTGCACATCTGGATGTCCCATTCTCATCCCGCTGTCCCCAGTGCTGGGGGTCCCCACACCTTTTCTCCTCTGGCAGGTCCCATTCCCGAGCTGCCACTGGACTGACCGGAGCCCCTGGAACTACAGCCGATGGGTGCGTGGACACCCCCTGCCCGGCCGCCGCTTCTGCACCGCCCTCTGCACCAACAGTCAGTGGGGGCTCTATGGGAGGGGTCCAGGGGGCTCTGGACTGGTGGGGGGGAGGGTGCTGAGGGGCTCAGGGTGGGGAGGTGACACTGGGGGACTGGTATAAGGTATCTGGGGGGCTATCCCCGGGGGCTGGAGGGCGATGGGCTGATCCCCTCCTCTTCTCTCCCCAGGTGGGCTCTGGAGGAGCGTGCGCTGCAAGAGGCGGCTGCCCTTCATCTGCGAGATATGAGGGGCTCAGCCCCCCTGGGTGCCCCCAGGCCTCCCTTACTGCCGTTCCCCCACGGGGGGCTGCACCTCCTTCCTCAGAGCTCAATAAAGTCTTGGTGTCAGCACCCACTTGGTGTTTGTGCAGAGACAGGCTGGGTGCACCCAGGGTGGGCACAGAGGGGTTTGGGAGGTGTCCCTTGTTTCCTGCACAGCTCCTGCGTGGGCAATGGCAGTTGCAGGGTGTCCTCTTCAAGGATTTCTGTGACCCCTGCCCATGGCCCAGGAGAAGAGCCAGGACTCTCTGAAATGACCAGCGAGGTTTTATTGTCTGTGGCAGCGGCACCACGAGCCGGACCCGTTGCCCTGTGTCCAGGGCCATACACGAGCAGGGGGAGGGGAAGGGGGGGGCTCGTGCCCACCCCAAACCCCTTGGGGACCAAGATGACAGGGTACAATAGGGGGATGGAGAAGAAGTGTTGGGAAGACAGGGACCCTGCGAGCTCGTACAAAGTGCATAGGTGTGTGTGTGTGTGTGTGTGTGTGTCCCCATGGGAGGGAACAGCCCTGGTTCAGAGACAGCGGGCCGTCAGCGTCGGGGAGTGAGCCTGAAAGTGACACAGAGGGGAGGTGGTGAGGACCCTGCAGGGCCCCCCACAGAGGGACCCAGACAGAGCAGAGAGGAGGGAGGGGGCTACCCTCAGCAGTGCAGACATGGGGATGCCCGAACTGGGGTGGGGGGGTCCCAAACACTGCCTCGAATCCACACTCACCAGCTCAAGGCTTCTTCCTTTTCAGCTTCAGCGCCTGCAGCCAGTGGGGGGGAGAGCCCTCAGATCTGGGGTATTGGCAGAGTTTCAGCATGAGTCTCCCAAAACCAGTCCCAGGACACAGACTGATCCCCTCAGCCCCCTCTTCTGCCTCCATGAGGATCCTGGCCCCACACTCACCCTGAGGATTTCTCTGGCTTGGGGGGTAGGGTCGGGGGTTTTCCACTGACACCAGGGATCTTGCAGGACTTGGAGCGCTGCACATGGGGGTCCTTAGGAGGGGTTCCCTTGCTGTCCCCTGACGATGTCCCCTCCTCGGCTGAGCGGTTGCGACCCCTCAGCTTGGCCTGGGGGCAGAGAGAGAGGTCAGGGAGAAACACAGTACTCTGCCCCTAAGTTCCCCCACTGTCTCTTCCCTGTCTTTAGCCAGGCTCCAGACCCATCCTGCCTGTTTCCCTGTGTTCTACCCTCCCTTCCACCCTGCAGCCAGGAGACCAAGGGACTCACCTTGATGGCGGAAGCACTGAGGCCAGGAAAGAGTGGCACCTTGACCCCCCTGCCCGAGGGTGAGCCACGCATCCGCCGGCTCCGGGGCTCCTCCGCTGCCTCGTCGTCAGAGGACACTGCTGGGGCTGGCCGGGGTTCTGTGGGGACACAGGGACAGCGTCACTACGACACTGTGGCAGGACAGCCAGCCAGCTCTCACCCCCATCCCTGCTAGGCTCACCCGTGGAGTCCCGGAAGATCCAGCTCTCCCCCTCGGTGGTAGCGGGGCGCAGGGATGGCGCTCGGTGCTGGCGCTTGCGGCCCAGGCTGGCCTTGCAGCGCAACATGCTGCTGTCCAGGAGCTCTGTGTCCTGCCGAGCCCAGGGGACAGGTCAGAGCTGGCACAGGGAGCTAAGGGACCCCCCCATCCCAGCCAGCACACCCACAGCCCCCACAGCAGTGCTGGGGGCCCGCAATCCATGGCTGTCCCCTGGGGGCAGCAGGGTCAGAGTGCCCTATCCACAGGCACATCCTGTGACAGCCAGACAGTCCCAAGCCATACAGGATGACTGGAATCTCCCCACTTCCACTTACCTCCAGAAGAGGAAATTCCTGACCCTGCTCCAAGAGCCCCTCGAGCTGGGGGGTAACAAGAGAGAGCCGCTGCTCCCCCCAGCTTGAGGAGCTCTCCCCATCTGGGCGGTCTGATGGCTGTTCCTCACTTCTTGTGTCTGCTGGAATCTCACTGGCAGCCTCTGGCAGCAGAGGGAGGGCCCTGGGGCTCTGTGGGGCAGCGGCTGGCTCAGAGGAATCCCTCTCCTCCTCGGAGGGGCTGGGTGACTCACTCCGGGATTGCACAGCCCGGGGATCAGCTGGAATGTCACCCATCGAAGGGCTGGGAGCTAACCTGCTTGGGAGACAAAACCCCAGAGTTGCTCTAGTCCTGGATAACACAAAGCCTGCCCCAAACCCCTTTATCTGTCTCAGGGGAAGCTGCTCCCTCCCTGCTACCACCAGTGCCCTTCTCACCTGTGCTCTGCGCTGGGGGCCCCTCCCAGGCTCTGCTCCCCTGCACCAAGGTCCCGGCTGCGGGCAGCACAACGAGCACTGAAGGCACTCGCCCACTCCTGGCGCCTGGCCTCATCATCCTGTGGCTCCACACTCCAGCTGTCCAGGTTCTGTTTCCAGCGGGCACTGTCCATGTCCAGAGAGAGATCCTTGTGCAAGCCTGTCTGGAGCTGAGGCAGGACCCTGGACATGGAGCCATCCAAGGCTCTGGCACTGCAGGCGTCTGCCACCCGCTCTGTCCCAATGACTCCATACTGGTTCTGGCACTCAGCTGCTCCAAGTTCCTCAGCCCAGTCCCTGCTGCCAGAGATGTCATGCTCTTGCTGG
The DNA here is from genome assembly GCF_052056855.1 of Sturnus vulgaris. Taxonomy (NCBI): domain Eukaryota; kingdom Metazoa; phylum Chordata; class Aves; order Passeriformes; family Sturnidae; genus Sturnus; species Sturnus vulgaris. The sequence goes on from NC_142260.1 coordinate 4,812,335, forward strand.
AGGGCACTGCCCCAGGTGGGCTCCTGGGCTGGGGGATCAGGGTGGTGGAAGCTGGGCATGTCCTCCTCACCAACCCCAACCAGCCCGGTCTGCCCCATGCTGCCCTCACTGGGCCAGCTCAGCCGGGCTGGGATCAGCTCCTGCTCTTCCTCCGTAGGGATCACAGAGCTGAGCTGCCCATCCCGGGCTGCTCCACTGAGGCTCAACTCTCTGTCCTGGGCATCAGCATCCCTGGTGCTGGATCTGTCACCCCAGACACATCTGCTGGGGCTGAACAACTCTCCATTCCGGGTCTCTGTGTTGCCGGTGCTGTGCCTACCATCCATGGCTGCTCTGCTGGATGTGAATTCATGGTCATGGGTGTCCAGGTCCCTGGTGCTGGATCTGTCACCCCAGACACCTTTGCTGGGACTGAACTCATCCTGGGTCTCCAGGTCCCTGGTGCTGCATTCACTAGCTTCACCCAGCCTGCTAGAACTGAATTCCTGGTCCTGGCTCTCCATATCCCTGGTGCTGAATCTGTCATCCCAGGCTGGCCTGCTGGGGCTGAATTCCCGATCCTGGCTCTCCATCTCCCTGGTGCTGGATCTGTCATCCCAGGCTGGCCTGCTGGGGCTGAATTCCCGATCCTGGCTCTCCATCTCCCTGGTGCTGGATCTGTCATCCCAGGCTGGCCTGCTGGGGCTGAATTCCCGATCCTGGCTCTCCATCTCCCTGGTGCTGGATCTGTCATCCCAGGCTGGCCTGCTGGGGCTGAATTCCCGATCCTGGCTCTCCATCTCCCTGGTGCTGGATCTGTCATCCCAGGCTGGCCTGCTGGGGCTGATTTCCTGGTCCTGGCTCTCCATGTCCCTGCTGCTGGATCTGTCATCCCAGGCTGGCCTGCTGGGGCTGAATTCCTGGTCCTGGCCTTCCGTGTCCCTGGTGCTGGATCTGTCATCCCAGGCTGGCCTGCTTGGGCTGAATTCCTGGTCCTGGCTCTCCATATCCCGGGTACTGGATGTGTCATCCCATGCTGGCCTCCTGGGACCGAACTGGTCCTGACTCTCCATATCCCTGGTGCTGGATCTGTCATCCCAGGCTGGCCTGCTGGGGCTGAATTCCCGATCCTGGCTCTCTGTGTCCCTGGTGCTGGATCCGTCATCCCATGCTGGCCTGCTGGGGCTGAATTCCTGGTCCTGGCTCTCCGTGTCCTTAGTGCTGGATCTGTCATCCCAGGCTGGCCTGCTGGGGCTGAACTCCCTGTCCTGGCTTTCCATGTCCCTGATTTCACCAGTCCAGGCTGGCCGGCTAGGACTGAACTCGCGGTCCTGGCTCTCCATGTCCCTGGGGTTATACCTCCTGTCCCAGGCTGGCCGGCCAGGGCTGAGCTCCTTATCTGGGCTCCCAGCATCCCCAGTGCTGGATCTGCCAGCCCAGCCCAACGTTAGATTCTCCTCCTTGCTCCCAGCATCCTGGCTGCTGTATTTGCTGGCCCAGTTTGGGGTGAGTTCCCTGTCCTTCATCTCCGTGTCCCCACTGCTGTACCTGCCTGTCCAGGTGGGCTGCCCGGAGCATGGCTCCTTGTCCAGCTGCTGGACATGTCTCGTGCCAAGGCCACTGCCCCAGCTGGTTTGTCCAGAGCCAAGCTTCTCTGTGTTGCCATAGCCCTGGCCCCACGTGGCTGTGCTGGCACTAAAGTCTGGATCCTGTGGGCAGCTCTTCCCAGTGCCAAGGGACTGGGACCAGTCACTGCAGCCCAGTTTTGTGTCCCCCGTCAGCTCTGCTGCTCTGTAGTCACCACTCCAGCTCTCCCGGGCAGTGCTGTCCTTGTCGCTGTGGGTGCTGCCCCAGCTGGATTTGGTCTCGAATTCCTGGTCCTGCTTGGTCTCAACAGGCCAGTCTCTATCCCTGGACACACTTGGGCGGCTCCACTCAAAGGTGCTGTCCTGGCGAGGGTGGCCAATACCAAACTCACTGCATAGGTCCTTCCGTGACCAACCCAGCAGATTCTAGTGGAAAAAAGGGGAGAGGAGTTAGAGAGGGGCACAACCCTGGCTCCCACAGCAGCAGAGCTGGGGAGGAGGGAAACACCTTGGGGACACAGCCCAGCAGGGCCCATCCCAAGGTGGGGGACAGACCCTGCCACCTGCCCCTCAGCACACAGTCCTGCTCAGCCTCCACCCACCCATCCTCCTGTCCTGTTTCATCCCACTGCTCAGTGGAGGGCAGGGAGGAGGAGCCCAGCCCATACCGACCCCACAGAGCCCCCCACACCACTCACCTCTGGAGAACCGTGGACCCTGGGTGATGCCAACAGCTCTGTCAGCCAGCCTGGGTCAGCGTGAGGGTCAGGGTCCTGCGAGGGTCCTTCAGCCTGGCCTGGGCCCCCGGGACCCTGCAAGCTCTTGGGGCCATCACCTGCCCAGGATGAGTCAGCTGGAGCATCTGGATCTGGGGGTGCTGGATCCAGGGGGGCAGCTCTAGTGAGACTGGGCTGGGTGGGGGACTCAGGCTCAGCTGGGTCCTGGCCAAGCTTTGTCATGTGAAGTGGGGAATGGGACACAGGAGCATCCTGCTCTGCCTCCCTTTCCTCCTCCTCTGCTGAGCCCTCAGCCTCTTGCTGGGCCACGGGACCCCCTGGGCATGGAGCCCCCTCTGCCTGCTGGCTGTCAGGTCCTTCAAACCTGCTGTCCTTCGGAGGGCAGGGGGCTGCCGCATCCCCATCTGACTCCCCCTCTTCGGAGAGCCCTGAGTCAGGGGTCTCCCGGATAGGGGAGCGGGGAGGGAAGGCTGGCAAGCGAGTCCCCCGCGATGGGAATGTCCACTCAAAGGACTGGGAAAGGCTCCAGCCGGACTCGCTGCCCAGGGAGGACTCTGACAGGAGGTCTCCAGGCCGGGGCAGGGCACTCAGCGAGCCCCCCAGCTCCCCCAGGCCCTGTCCTGTGGGCGGGGGCTGCAGCACCCCTTCTGAGGAGCGCCGAAGGCCCACATCCCGGGGACGGGGGTTGAAATCAGGACCCTCATGGGACCGTGGGGACACTGTGGAGTCATCAGGTCCCTCTGGGGAGCCTGGGGGACGAGAGGCTTTGGCAAGGGGTGGGCTGGGGGGGCCCAAGTACTCGGCAGCAGCCTCGGGAGAGCCAGGGGGGCAAGTGACTCGTGGGGGCAGTTCAGGAGTGGCAGGGGGGCTGGCAGTGCCAGGGGATCCCTCCCCTGGAGTGTGTGGGGAGCCAGGGGAACGGGAGATGCTGTGCTGGGGTTCAGTGGCTGAAGGAGCACCTGGGGCCTGGATGGAGGTGACGGGGACCTCAACTGGAGGTCGAGTGGGGGATTCGGGGGAGCCAGGGGGCAGTGTAGGGGAGTCGGGGGCCAGGAGCTCAGGGGGGGCATCAGGGGAGCCAGGGGCTGGGGCAGAGGGCTCTGCAGGCTGGAAAGGAGCTCCTGGGGCTGGGCAGGTGGGGGGTCTTGGGGAGCCTGGAGGTCCAAGGGCACCGAGCTGTAGAGTGGAAAGCTGTGGGAAAAGCCAGCAGGGGGTCATGTCACTCAAGAGGCACCTCCAAACATCATCCATCCCAAAGCCAGCCCCCCAAACCTCTAGAGGGTCCCTCCTTCCAGCCCCACTCCCCTCCCTGCACCCGGGGCAGGAAGTGCCCATGCTTCATGCCAGAACTGAGCTGCTCCTGCGTGACTCAGCCAGGGCGGCTCCCGGCGCCCCAGCCCTGCTCCCTGCCCGGCCCCCCGCTGCCCCCAGAGCGCCTGGACAGATGGAGAGAAGAAATGAAGTAGGAAAAAGTCAGAACCCCCAGCACAGCACCCCGCCCTGCCTGCGGTTGGCATCCCCCTGCCCAGCACCGCCGGGGTTTGCCCCCTTGCTGGGGTGACCTGGTGCCACTGCCCAGGCTGCCACCTGCAGTGTCACCATGGCCCAGTGTCCTGGTCACCGCCCTGAGAGAGCACGGCACAGGGAAAGGGGCTGGCAGGGTGCCCATGAGGCCTGCCCTGCCACATACCTGCCGGGTCACTGAACCCCAGCTGGTGACTCATGGCTGCTCCCTGCCCACGCCTGGCACCGGTGTTGGCACACGCCACCCCCATACCCCCGGGCCCCACGCTGGGCTCTTGGCACAGGGGGCACTGATCCCCCCCCCCCCCCCAAGGAAGAGACAGCCAGCACCCCAAGGAGAAAGGAGAGACACGCACCCCGCAGAGAGGGAGCCCCGGAGGAGACAGGAGAGCCCCGAAGGAGAGAGCCCAGGAGTGGAGCCGCCATGGCGCCGGAGGGCGAGGCCAGCACTCACGTCAGGAGGGGATGGTGGCCTCCGGCGTCCGCGGGGGTCCCCGGCACAGCTCGGCCCGGTTGGGGGGGAGCTGCTGAAGAGAGAAAAGGGTAAGGGGAGTAAATCCCACTGTGTGCCTCAGTGCTGTTCTCCCACCAACCTCGAGGCACCCCTGCCCCAAACCACCCTTCAAGGACGCAGGGTACAGGGGTCAGGCCCTGCCATGGCTGCACAGTTTCTGGATTGGGCTGCAAGGGGAAGGAGGCAAAGTGGCTCCACTCCCCTTCCGGAAAGTTTTTGGTCCTTTGGGAGCGTGTTTCTCACACTCTGGTTCAGAGCAGCCCCCGCCCAGCTCTCCCTGAGGTGCCCGGCTCTTGGGAGTGTGGCCAAGCCCTGGCCCTGGTCCAGGACATCCTGCAGCTGGGAGTCCCGCTGATCTGACTGCTCCCTGTGCCCTGGTATGGCCCAGCAGGGAAAAAATAGCAAGGCTGGAAAATCAGGAGCATTTCCGGGGGGGACCGACCCCTGCCTGATACTCCCAGCCCAGGGGCTGGCTCAGAGCCCGCCCACAGGCAGCTCCTGGCCCGGGACAGCCCATTCTGCGGTCGGCACCAGCCACCCCGGCCTTCCCACGGAGGCAGCTCGAGGCACTGCGGCTCGGGAGGAACCCGGGCCTCGTGCCGGCGACTAGACCTCAGCTCCGTTACATTCCCAGCCCTGGGATGGCTCGGAGTGATATTCCCTGTTCCCACTGCCACTCCTCCCGGCGTCGGTCCCTGCGTCCTCACCTCATCTCAGCCACAGGGTGCCCATCATCCCCCATTCCCAGCTCGCCTGCCACAGGTCGGGGTGTCTGGGGGGCTTCGCCAGCAGGGGCTCCATCTGCCTCCCCACTGGGACGCTTCCGGAAGGCAGAAAAGGTCTTGGAGCCAAAGCGGGAGGAGGGGTCGGTGCAGAAGGGTGAGAGCCAGGCCCGGTCTGGGCTGCCTGGGCCCTCCCTGCTGTCCATCTTGGCCAGGATCTCCTCTACGGTAGTGCCCGGGAACCGCTCCGGCCTGGCAGCCACTGGCACTGGCGTCACCTTGAAAGGCGCCGGGCCCTTGCGGGAGGGGGTTGGTGGGGCCGGGGACACCTCCTCCTCGGTGCCTGTGACCAGGGGCGACGAGAGCCCCTTCCCATTGGGGGTCTCGGGTGATCTGACAGTGAAGGAGGGGCGCCGGAGGGGCCCCCCGGTGCCTGCCCCGCTGTAGGGCTGGGGCCCGGCTAGGCGGTTCATCTTCTCGGCCGAGGGCAGCTCGGGCCGGGGGTGCCGCGGGCCCGGCGTGGGGGGAGGCACCAGGGGCTTGGCGGGCACGGCCGGCTTGGGCAGCACGCGGGGCTTGGGCCGCACCGGTGGCTTGGGACGAGTGCTGCCTGCGGAGAGCAAGGGAAGGGGACGGGGTCAGAGGAGTGGTGCAGCCCCCCACAACTGTAAACAGCCCTCAGGGGGCTGCCCCAGCAACCCCCCCACCCTGAATCCCTCCCAACGAGGGATACTGACCTTTATCAGGGCTGCTTGCCAGCCCGGCCCCCCCAGTGCCAGCAGGGGAGGTGCAGGGCACGGCAGGGTGCAGGGGCTGCGGCTGAGAGGCCATGGTGACACAGGGATGTGGGGAGCACGGCGTGGGGTCAGCCTCTGAGGAGAGAGGGAGAATCATTTTGGGGAGTGCCCCGAGCCTGGGGGAGCCCAATCATCCTGTGGGGCCCGGTGCCAAATCCCGTGCAAATGTGCCAAACGGCGATCACACCGTGGTGCCACCCTTAGCACATCGGCTTCGGCTCACCTGAGCCAGCCTGGCCCCGGCAGCAGACCCAGACATGGCCCCAACCCGCCCCGTAACCACACGGACACCACACGACACCCCCTGACGCCGTGGGGCCTCTCCTCTACCTGTCTGACCCTGCGCTAGCCTGTCCCAACACACACGTGTCACTCTCACCGACCTTCGCCAACCCCCCAGCGCCGAGCTGGCCCCTAGTCCGCTCCAGTCCCCATCTCCGGTTCCTGCCCAGGTCACCCCCAGCCCCCGGAGCCCCCGGCAGCCCGGGAGGCACCGCCCGGTCCCCCGAGACCCTCGACTAGCCCCTCTCGGGAGCCGTGGGTGCTCCACTCACCTTCCCCACATCAGCCTCATGTCGGGGGCGGGCCGGGGACACACGTGGGGGGCGCAGAGCGGGCGGGGAGGAGGGGTTACTGTCCCCACGGGTCTCACGCTGCTGCCGCCGCCTCTCCCGTGACTCACCGGGGCTGCGGGGACAGGAAAAACCCGCTCGGTGCCTCCTCCCGGCCCTGCCCTCTCTCCCCTGCCCTCTCCTCCCCGCCTCGCTCCCTTCAGCCCCGCCGGGGTCCACCCTCCCCAAGACCCCCCTCCTCTCGCCTTCCACGGGTGAGCCGCCGCCACAACCCACATCTGGAAACCATCGGGCCCGTTTCCCAGCCCGGGATGGCGGCGGGGCCCCGGGATGCGGGTCCGGCCCCCCGGGGTCCTCCGCCAGCACGGCCTAGCCTCATTGCTACGGCAACGAAGCCTCCGATCGAGTGGCTAAGTAGGCCGCAACCGCGGCCTAGCGCCGTCCCCATGACAACGAAGCCCCCCACTCAATTCGGGGGTCCCGGGCCCATGTTGCCCGCCGAGGCCGAAGCCGCGTGGTGCCCCGGCGGGAGCCACAGGCCCGGGAGAGATCCCAGTTACCCGCAGCTCCATGTTGGCAGAGAGACCCCCACTCACCCTCCACCGGCGCTGCTCATGCATATTCATGAGCGGGCCGGGCACGCCCCGCCGACAGAGAGGGGCGGGGCGGAGCGGCGCCGCGTGGCGGGCGGGCCATAGAGAGGGGCGGCTAGAGAGCCCTCCAAAATGGGGGCGGGGGACACGCTGGAGACCTCCAGCACACCCCGAATCACCCCCAGGGGCCGGGCAGCACCCCATGGATCCCCCCGGTTGCAAATTATCCCATTCCCGGGGTCCTCTAACCGTGGGTCTGCTGCCAGAAGGGCAGTAATGCGTATTTAGGTGGAGGTTGCTGTAACAATAGAGCCCCCCCCCCCACCATTTGGGCATCCAGGGTCCATTGTGCCCACCGGGGACCCGCCGCTTCCGTCCCGGGGGGCTCCTGCTTCCCCGCAGCCCCATACCAGCGGTGCCAGTAAAGGCACTGGAAGGAGGGGGGAACAGGACGCCATGGGGTCCCCCCTGGGGCTGGTTCCAGACCGGGAATCGGCTGTAATCAACGCCGGAGGGGAAACAGGCCTTAATCGGATCAACCCCCTCATGAGAGAGGTAGAAAAACCCCCAAATGGCATCAGGATCGAGCGAGGGGCTGTAATTAGGAGCCCTGATGGCTGAGCAGGGGCTGGGGGCCGCTAATGGAGGGTGGGGAGAGAGTGAAGTCAGCCCTGGAAGCGGTTCAAGGAGGGGAACGAGCTCCCGGATGGCTGCAGGAAGGAAGGAGGGATGGGGGAGCCAGCCCCACACCCACACAAACACCATCAGTGGGTTTTTTTTTTTATTCAACCCGAGTTGCCATGTGAACGGACCCAAAATACAAAAAAACAACACCAAAAAAAAAAAAAACCCAACGAGGGAAGGAAAGAAAAGGACAGAAACCCAAGTGTTTAGAAAAAATAAATTGATGGAATACAAAGGTGAAGGACTGAGGAGCCTCTGGCACCTCCTGCCACCATGGGGTGCTGGGGGAACAGGGGAACCTGGCCCTGCTCCCAGATGGGAGCCATCCAGAGCCTGGGACCTGGGTCCTTGCCGTGGGGCCGGCCCACCCAGTCCTCTCCCGACCTGGGATCCAGCCTGGAGCCAACTGGGATGGGGCTAATCCGAGCCGGATGCAGAGTCCTCTGAGCTGGGGGCCGGGCTGGCAGCTCCCTCGTCCTCTGAGTCCTACGAGCAGGGGACAAAGAGGTCAGCAGGGGACAATGATGGCAGAGCAGTATCCCCTACTACAGCAGGGACAGGATGATACTGGTGATTTGGGGACACCTCGAGGGATTTCAAAGTACCACGACATGAGGTACCAGAAGGACCCAGCCTCTCCAGCAGAAATCACCGGGATGTACCCCAAGGAAGAGGGGCTGAGACCCTCACAGTCATTCCCTTGGGAAGAAGGACCAGGACCTCCCCCAATTGTGACCCCCACCTCCTTCTTGCTCTCTGCAGAGGAGCTCTCATCGCTGGACACGAATTCCTTGCTCTTGAAGCTGTCACTCATGCCCTTAGCCGGGGACTTGGAGGATGAAGACTTGGAGGTGGCACCTTTCTTGTCCCCTTTCCCCTTCACCTGCTTCTCCTGCTTCTTCTTCTTCTTCTTTGACCTCTCCCTGCGCAGGGTTGGGTGGGCAGAGGGGAGAGGAGCCGCATTACCCAGTTAGCAGTGCACTGACCCCCGGAACAGCCCAATTTTTGGGGTCAGGCCCTGCCAGCCCCTTGCCAGCACACTCACCCCCTGTGGCTGTCGGCCTTGCTGCCCACACTGTATTCCTTCATGGCCTTCTCGTAGTCTCGCCTGGCATCTTCTGCCTTCCGATCCCACTCCTGCAGCCAGAGCACACAGTCCCCCTCCTCCAGCACAAACCTGCACCCCACCCTGCTCCCACTTCTCATCACCCAGCTCACCAGCCCGAGGATGTCCCCAGCCCTTCCCAACTCCCCATCTGTGCAGCTCCAGGCTCCCATGAGCAAGGAAGGGTCTTCTACATCCAGCCTCCCCTCCTGAACCAGGCCCAGCTCTGTTCTGGGCCTCCCATCCCTCACCTCCTTCTTCTCCTTGGACATGGCCTTCCAGAGCTCCCCAGCCTTCTTGGACAGATCGGTGATGCTGATACCAGGATGGTCCGACTTGATCTTCTCCCGGCTGGCATTCAGCCAGAGCATGTAGGCTGACATCGGGCGCTTGGGAGCGTTGGGGTCCTTCCCCTTCTTGCTCTGGGAGGTGGAGAACACTCGTGGAACCCCAATGCACCCCTCACGCAACACCTCAGGACCAGGCCCTGCTCGCCTCTGCACCCCCCAGCAATCCAGCTGCAGCCCTGGGAGAGGGGCTGGAGGATCACAGCTGGGGGTCAGGCTGCTGGAGAACAGCCCGACAACAACCAGGATAGGCTGGGCATGGGAACAACGTGCCCCTGGGAGAGGCTCAGCCGGGACCCATCTGAAGGCAGCGATGCCAAGCCTAGACAACAGCTCTGGCCAGGGCACTAATGAGTGCTGCAGAGCATGAGGTGAGGCAGCTCAGGTGGGGCTGTGACCTGCCTGATCCCACTCCAGGAGCTGGTCCTGCACCCACAGCAGCCCCTCACCTCTGGCTGCTTCTTGCGGGGCTTGCGGTCCTTGACGATCTTGGCCTTCTTGGCCGGTTTCTTGTCCTCACGGTCGCTGTCGCCATCACCGCTGGAGGAACTGGCCGAGGCGTTGCTGTCGAACCTGCATGGCGGCACCAGCCTCAGAGCTGCCCCAGCCACCACAGCCCTGAGGCTTCCCGGGCTGGAGCTGCCCTGCTCCCATTAACAGCCCTCAGGGGAGCAGCTTTCCACGAACACAGCTCATTGTGCTCTACTTCCTGGATATTTGGAGCTCTCATGGCGCCAGGGCTCAGCTTCAAGCTCCCCCATGACTCCCACCCCATCCTCACCCCAGCTTGGGGCTTTAATCCTCCTCCCAACTCTTCTCTTTCCCGAAAAGTGCAGCCAAGGCCTCCCCAGGAGCCCTTCCAGAACGCTCTCATACTGCCTAATGCCATTACAATGAAGTGAGACCAGAACTGCCCCAGCTGCCCAACATTCCAAATCCAGGGCTGTACATTCCCAAATCCAGGTGATCTCAGCATGCTATGAACATCTCTCAATGCTCACACAGCCCTAGAACAGCACCTTCCTATGGGGCTTCTGGATAGAGCCCTGCCTGGTCTCTACTCACTCTTCAGCCACGTCATCATCCTCTTCTCCAGGGTTGAAGGATGAGTCTGAAAGAGAAAGCGAGAGCTCAGGGCTTCAGATCATCATGGGGAGCAGGAGCTGGAGCATCATGGCAGCCCCTCACAGCCCCAACTCTCACCTGTCTCCTCCCCGGAACCATCGCTGCTGTCATTGGCATTCTCCTCCCGGATCTTGCCCTCCTCCTTCATCCTCTCCAAGTAGGCATCGTGCTGATCCTCATCAGAGTCAGCATATTCATCATAGCTCTGCTTCATGCCCTGTGGAGAGGCGGGATGAGAGCTGCTCCCTGTGTCCTGCTCTGGAACTCAGCCCTGGGTGAGCACAGCCCTGGGCATGCACAGGGCACGGGACGGACACAGCCATGCCCCCTCCTTCCTTCCCCCCCTCCGGGCCCCGGAGAGAGGGGCAGAGCAGTTATGGGGGTTAGGGGGGCCCTCACACACCACACTGGGGTTACTGGGTTAGTCAGAGACCACCACAGCCATGCACAGGAAACCTGCACCAGGAGGAGGAGGAGGAGAAAGAGGAAGGGATATCGCACGGACCTTTTTCCTCTACAAGGGCAAGGAGAGAAAAGACAGGTGAAAAAAGGAGGGAAAAGCAGACGGATTCTGGGAGAAGGCAGCGCTAGCGCCAGTGGGCGTGAGCCCGGCCCTATGCGGCTGATACCTCCTTCAGCCCCCGGTTCTTGATGTTCAGCTTCTTGGCATTGACAAAGTCGAAGAGCTTCCCGTATTCCTCCCTGTGGGAGAGGGCATGGTCGGGCCGGGGGTGCTGGGGAGCCCTGGTGGGCACAGCCAGGCTGGCCCCACAGCTCACACCCACCTCTCGATGCTGCTGAAGGTGTACTGGGTGCCCTGCTTGGTCTCAATCTCAAAGTCGAAGGAGCGGGTGGTGGTGGTGCCACGGGCAAAGTTGACGAAGGAGATCTCATCGAAGCGGATGTGCACGGGGGGCTTGTGCACGTAGATGAAGCCCCTCTCCAGCGGGTACAGCAGCCCTGAGCTGGCCTTGTAGGAGCAGGTGATGCACTGGGCTCCCGAGTGTCTGCAGGACAAACACTGCTGTCCATGGGGAAAAACACCCTCCCTGTGCCCAGCCCCGGCAGACAGGCCCTGCTCCCTGGCACCAATCACACAGAGAGCCCCTTCCCCCTGGCCATGGAGTGGGAAGGGTGGAAAGAGAGGGACTGGCCCTGCAGCCGCTCACCCCTGGAAGTTTCCAGGCACGGTGATCTTGCGGTTCACCAGTGCCTTCATCACTCGGCTGACCATCTCGTAGAGGGACCCCGACATGTTCTTGGTGAGCCGCCCCTCAAAGCGCTTCTCCACCTCCTCTCTGCATAGAGGAAAGCACGGCAGAGGTGAGAACAGGGTCTGAGGGGTAAATACCTCCCTCAGGAGGAGGGAGGGCTCTAGGAAGCAGCGTGGCAATAGGGGAGCTTACTCATTCATGTTGAGGGTCAGGGAAATGTCCTCATCCTTGGAGAAGAGCAGGATCAGGAAGTGGTAGCGGGTCTGGCCTTGCTTTATTGGTGGGTCCAGGCTGATCTGGAAAGAGAAGAGGAGGTGAAGGCATGAAACCCCCTGAAGCACCCCCAGTCCCCTTCCAGGGAAGGGCTGAGCCATTCCCACTCACCACGAAGAACATCTGGCGCTGGTCCTTGTGCGGGAGCAGGAAGAGGCGCAGCACGGTGGTGTAGGGGATCTTGTAGTCGAAGGTCTTGCCGTGCAGGTGCAGGAAGGTGGGGTAGATGCGGATATCGTAGCGCCCACGCGGCGTCAGGCACTGCAGCTCCCGGAAGATGCAGATGGCATCTCCGGTGGCCTGGATCACGTCCGCCTTGGACAGCACGTTCTGGGCGAAGGCCTGTGAGAGAAGCGGTCACCAAGGGTCCCTCTCTGCCAGCCCCTGCCCTCCTGCCAGGCCCACGCACCTCCACGGGGTCCACGCCGTCCTCCTGAGTGGGGGGCACGTAGAACCGGACCTCCATGAGCGAGACCTCGGCGTCATCGTTCTGGTGGAACTCCAGCGTCACCTCGTTCTTGCCCGTGGTGCACTGGGACACATTGCTGAGTGGGATCTCGAACACTGGCTGCTCCCCAATGTCAAAGGACAGCAGTTGCCCTATGGGGACATCACAGCCAGTCAGAGCTGTGCCCCACAAATCCCACCTCCAGCCACAGTCCTGTTCCTCTCCCAAAATTCAGCAGTGCCTCTGCTCTTATCACTGAGTTCCTATCCTCCAAAATCTCCAGGCTTTCTCCCTTTCAGCTGCATCCCAGAAACACACAAAAAGGAACTGCCTGACCCCATGTGTCCTGGTTCTTGAGCTGGAGACACATCCACCAGCTCCCATGATTCCCTGAAGAACGGCAGCTCTGCCACATATGTGCAGATTCCACACCAAGCACAGACCCCTGGGATTCAGAGCCCTCCTGAGATGGCAAATGTCCTCAATGTCCCTGAGAACATCCCTAGAAAGCAGATGCTCCCAAGGGAATGGCTGGGGCAGCAGAACAGCCACACTGGTGGGAACATCCCGCCCCACAGCCTCAGGCTGCCACTGGAACTCACCTCCAAACCTCACTGTGCCCCAGTTCCAGCCCTTCACACACAGATCCTTCTCCGCAAGCTCCAGGCAATAGTGGGCCTTGAAGAAATCTGAGAGCTTGTCAAATTCCTGGGTTGGGCAAGAAGGAGGAAACACCATCAGGAACCACCAGTGCCCAGAGCCTCAAGTGAGACATAGCCCCTGGGCATGGAGATGCAGAGTTGTTGTGGGGCTGGCAGGGAGCACAGCTGGATCTGGGACAGGGCCAAGGCAGTGGGAACAGGGATCAGGGACTCACCGACTCCCGGAACCCGTCATACTTGTAGACATGGCCGTTCTTGGTGAGCAGCTTGAGGCCGTGCCCCAGCGCCACGCGCCGCCACACACCCTCAGCCAGCTCTGAGGCCTGGATGTTATCCACCTTCCCTGTCTTGCTGTTCTTGAAGATGACGCCCTGCCGGCTCAGCCGCAGCCGCCCATCATTCTGTGGGAGAGTTGGGAATGAGGGGACTCAGTCCCATGGAACCATGGAGGAACCACAGCCCTGCTGGGTGCAGCCCTCCAGGTACCCACGCCACCAACCTGCCATAGCTCCATCCCCCACAATCTCTTCACCACGCAGCATTTGCTCCCCACATCCCCCTGGAAGTGCCCCTGGGGCCATCCTCATGTCCCTTCACTTACCATAGACCCCTTCACCTCCTGGTAGATCTCGTTGAACTCCAGCGTATCGGCCATGGCGGCGGCGGGGTGTGGGAGGGGACAGGGACGAGCTCAGGGGGGTTCAGCAGCCCCTCCAGTCTGGCATGCCCAGGGCAGCGGCAGAGGAGTCAGTCACGGCAGCTGTGGGAGGACAGCGGGTGAGCCGGGCTGGCGACGGGCTCCTGGCCCTCCGCAGTGCCCCCAAAACCAAACCTCACCCCTCCCAACTGCTCCCACCCCCAGCCCCGGACGCTGCCCTTCGAGGTGGCACCTGACTCACTGACACGGGCGACCCCTGGCCCCTCTCGCCCCTTCCCCAGATGTGCCTTGGCCCCAGGGCCCTTCCTGCACCCTTCGGCCACCGCTGTGTCATCGTACCTCTCGAAACTCTCCACTCCAACCCCTCCCCTCCCTGATGCGGCCTCTCCGCACCCCAAACCATTCACCGCACCCCCAAATTCCTTCCGGGCCTGAGCTTCCAATCTTCCCCCGGGTCTCCCCCCAGTCGCAGGACTGCCCCCTGCCCCGAGCATATTCCCTGCTCAGGCCTGTTTCCGCATCCCAGCCCGGGCTCCCCTGACTCCAGGTTCCTCCCCACGAGACCCAGACACCCCCCTCCCCCGGACAAGCCCGCCCGGCCCCCACGCACCGCCGCCGCCGCCGCTTTTCCCGCCTGCGCAGCGCGAACCGCGCGGAGCCGCCGCCGCCGCCGCCGGAAGTCGCGCATGGACTTCCGCCATGTCGCCGGTCCGCGCTGGCGCCCCCTGGCGACGGGGCGGGGCCATGCAGAGCTCGCCGCCGCACCGCGGGCGGCACGGCAGCGCGCCGGAGGACCCCGCCCACCGAGGCGGCGGGGGCGGGGCTAGAGCAGCCGCGACCCCGCCCCCCAGTCGCCGCTCTACCCCGCCCAAAACCACAGAGAAAAGGGGGGAGGAACCCCATTGGCTAGCGCGGGGCGAGCCCCGTGACGTCACCTCGTGTAGGGGCAACCCCCCCCGAACCCGGGGTGCCCCAAAGTGTTAGAACCACACAATGGGGCGGCCCAGAGAGGGGCACCCCCGAAACCGCACGCACGGGGCACCCTCTTCGTGCTCCCCGGCAGGGGTGTCCCCTCCATATCAGGTATCCCCAGTCTGAGGCGAACCCACCACGTGCACCCCAACGCTGGGCTCCCCGGTGTCCGAATGGGTCCTCCATTTGGGGCTCCCCACCACAGGAACCCCTGGGAAGGACGCAGCCTGCACCCCTACCTCCCCCCAGGAAGGGGGAGCGACCCTTCCCGTCCCCCCCAGGCCGTGCCCCCGCCCCCGGCCCCCGCCCTGCCCCCGCCTCCGCCCGCCCGCACCGCCCTCGTTGCCCGCACCCCTGCGGGTGCTGCCCACACCCTGCCGGTACCCGCACCCTGCCCGTGACTCTGCCGGTACCCCTGCCTGCACCCTCGCCCTGCCCTGCCCGCATCCCTGCTCACTGTCCGCAACCCTGCCCTGCCCTTCACGCATCACCCTCCGTTCCCGCAGCCCTGCCTGCCGCTGCCCTGCCCGCAGCCCTGCCTTGCCCAGCCCGTAACCCCATCGCCCGCCGCTCCCCGCGCTGCCCATGCCCCTCCCGAGCTCCCGCACCCGCTGGGTGAGCGACTTCTTCTCCTACGAGACCACCAAGTCGGTGGTGGTGAAGAGCTGGGTGGTGGGCGTCGTCAATCGCAGCGTCCAGCTCCTCATCCTCGCCTATTTCGTTGGGTGAGCGCCCCTGGCAGCCGCCGGGACATCCCCCGGGCATCTCTGGGACACCCCGCCCCGGGACATCCCCCGGGACACACCCCCGAACCCTTTCCCGGTACCGCGGCGGCACGGTGATTCCCACTCGCTGCTGCAGGTGACACCCGGGGGTGACAAGGGTGATGGGGGATGTGGCAGTGGGGTCACAGCGAGGGGACACCCGTGCGGCGGTGCGGGGTGAGGGGGTGGCCAGGCCGGGAGTAGGGAAATGATGGAGCAGAGGAGTGACGGGAGAGCGGGTGACAAAATGTGTCAGTGCTGGGACTTCAGGTGTGCTGGAGCAGGTGGCACGATGGGGACAGCCAGGAGAGTGTGCCGGTTGACAAGGTGGGACAGAGGATGTCGGTGCGGGTGACACAAGGGGGACAGCCAGAGAGCTTGCCGGTGCGGGTGACAGGAGGGTGGCAGTGCAGGTGACATGATGGGGACAGCAAGGTGTCGTTACGGATGACACAAGGGGGACAGCCAGGAGAACATCTCGGATGGATGACGGGAAGGGGACAGTGTGGATGACACCGAGGGTCAGAGAAGCCGCTCAGCCGCAGGGGATGACAGAGGGGGGTCCCTGTCCCCGAGGGCTCCCGGGGGGTGGCATCAGCCACCGGCGGGGGGGATGACAAGCGAGTGTCGGGGACCTGCAGCGGCTGGCGCTGACAGCTCCGGGGGGCCAGGGATCACAAGAAAGTCCGGGGGGTGCCGGTAGTGTCCGGGGGTGGCTGTCCCCAGCGTCACCCGCGGTGCTGTCCCAGCTGGGTGTTCCTCCATGAGAAAGCGTACCAGGTGCGGGACACCGCCATCGAGTCCTCCGTGGTCACCAAGGTGAAGGGCGTGGGGCGCTACGCGGGGCAGGTGATGGACACGGCAGACTACATCACGCCCCCCCAGGTGAGCACCGGGGACCGGAGGGGTCACTGAGGGATGCGGGGCCACCCCCGCCCCAGTTCCCCACGCCTCGGACGGGTCGTGTGACAGTGACGTCCCCCAGGGCACCTCGGTGTTCGTGGTGGTCACCAAGCAGATCCGGACCGAGGACCAGGCGCAGGGCGTGTGCCCGGAGGTGCGGGGAGGGGGCAGGGGGCGCTCGGGGGGACCCCTCGATGAGCCCTCCGTCCGCTGACCCCCGCCCCGCAGAGCGAAGCCGCGTTCCACTGCTCGGCGGACCGGGACTGCCGGGAGCTGAGCCCGGGCACGAGCAACGGTGAGGGAACCCGGTGGGAACGGGGGCTGAGGGGACCGGAGGGACCGAGGAGAGCCACCACGGGCAGGAGTGAGGGACCCTTGGTGGGCTCAGGGGACTGGGAGGGCTCGGGGTTCTGATGTGGGAGCTGGAGGTCTTGGGGAGCCGGGGTTTCAGGGTCCCAGGGGTGCCGTCGGGGGTCCCCGGATCCCAGGGGTGCTGATGGGGATCTGAGGTCTCAGGGATGCTCCTGAGGGTACTGACAGTGGTCCCGGGATCCCAGGGGTGCTGATGGGGATTTGGGGTCTCAGGGATGCTCCTGAGGGTACTGACAGTGGTCCCGGGATCCCAGGGGTACTGATGGGGATCTGGGGTCTCAGGGACGCCCCTGGGGGTACTGACGGGAGTACAGGGGTCCCAGGGATTCTGACAGAGTTCAAGAGTCCGAGATCCCAGGTGTGCTGACAGGGGTTAGGGGTCCCAGGGATGCTGACAGGGGTTAGGGGTCCCAGGGTTGCTGACAGGACGCTGCGTCCGCTACAACGCGACCCTGCGCACCTGCGAGATTCAGGGCTGGTGCCCGCCCGAGGTGGACACTGTTGACGTGTAAGTGGGGCTGCGAGGACACAGGGAGGAGCAGGGGACATGGCCCCTGCCGTGTCCCCAGTGTCACCCCCTTTCCTCCAGCCCTGTCATGCTGGAAGCTGAGAACTTCACTCTCCTCATCAAGAATAGCATCCGCTTCCCACTGTTTGGATTTGAGAAGTGAGTGCCACAAGACACGGGGGGACACAGGGGAACATGAGGACAGAGGGATGGGGTAACACAGGGACATGGGGACAGAGGACACAGGCATAAGATGGTAGGGGGACACTGGGATGGGGGTCCATGAACCCCAGACTGCTGCCTGATAGCACATCCCTCCATGTCCCCATGTCCCCCTGTGTCCCCAGGACCAACCTGCCACCCCCCGGCAGTGGGGTGGAGCTGGGCCGCTGTCGCTTCCACCCACAGCTGCAGCCCTTGTGCCCCATCCTGCGCCTGGGGGACGTGGCTCGTCTGGCTGGGCAGGACTTCCCTGCACTGGCTGCCACCGTGAGCGGGGACACAGGGGACATGGGAGGCACGGGGGGAGAATGGGGTGGGTGTGGGGACATAGGGGTACAAGCAGGTGGGATGAAAGAGCATGGGGACACCGAAACGTGGGATGTGGGGCATGAGAACATAGGATGGGGGGATATGAGGTGGTGGGACGTGGACATGGAAGATGGGGACACGGACCTGCATAACATGGGGACACGGACCTGCATAACATGGGGACACGGGATGCAGGGATGAGGGATGCTGGGAACAGGACATGGGGATAAAGGAACACAGGACACAGTGTGATGATGTAGGGCTTGACACAGGGACATGGCTGTGGGTGCATGGGGTTTGGGATGTGGGACATGGGGAGTACATACATGGAGATGAGAGAAATGGGGTGCAGCGGGATGTGGGAGGTGGGTTCATGAGACATGGAGCATGGGGCCATGGGATGAAGGACTGTGGGGACTTGGCGCCATGGGGCCAGGGTCCGTGGTGCTGATGCAGGGCTGGGGCAGGGGGGGGTGCTGGGGATCAAGATCGGGTGGGTGTGTGACCTGGACCGGGCCTGGGAGCTCTGCCTGCCCCGCTACTCCTTCACCCGCCTGGACAGCCTGGCCCGGACCCCTGCTCCTGGATACAACTTCAGGTGTGGTCAGGACACGCATGGCACAGGGGGGTGCACTGCCTGGCACGGCTCCCATCCCCATGTACCCGTATCCCCATGTCCCCATATCCCCATGTCCCCCTGTCCCTGCAGGCACGCCAGATACTACCGCTGGCCCAACGGCTCCGAGGGCCGCACCCTCATCAAGGCTTTTGGGATCCGCTTTGATGTCCTGGTGTATGGCAGCGTACGTGTGGGGCTGGAGACTCAGGGGGTGGCAGGGGGGTTGGGGGCTCTGGCCAAGAAGGGCTCTGCTCCCCCAGGCCGGGAAGTTCGGCATCGTCCCCACCCTCATCAACACGGTGGCCGCTTTCACCTCCATTGGTGTGGTGAGTTATGGACGTTCTCAGCCCAGAGTGGTGACACCTCCCAGGGCAAAAGGGGGAAATCCCATGGCCATAGGGCATGGAGACACAGCACGGCCGCAGGGTGACAGCGGCCTGGCTCCGTGAGGGTGCGGGGGCGCTCCACAGCGCGGGGCTCCCCCACCCCAACAGTGCCGCCCCCAGGGCACGGTGCTGTGCGACATCATCCTGCTCAACTTCCTCAAGGGCGCTGAGCACTACAAGGCCCGCAAGTTCGAGGAGGTCAGACATGGGGCCGGGGTGTCCTGGGGATGAGGACACTTCCATCCATGGTGCAATGACTCACCCAGTGCCTGTCCCCTGCCCCACAGGTGCCAGAGGCCGACATGCCTGCCACCCCTGCCAGCCCCACGGCGTGTGCCCCCGGGGCATTGGGGACTTGCTCCCGGGACAAGCAATCCACCGACTCGGGCACTTTCTCCCTTGGCTTCTAGCCCCGGGGCCATGGGGCAGCCCCCCTCCTTCCCATCATGCTGTGAGGGAGCCCATAGCCTGATGAGGGGCTCGCTGGGACCCTCATCAGGCTCCTGCTGCCCGCCCAGTCTGCAGTGCTCCTCCTGTGAGCCCCAGTGTCCACCCGGGGTTGTCTCAGTACATCCCAGTGTCCCCAGTGCCTATACGAGCCCTGTCCCTTGTTCCCAGGGTGCCCCTCCCCAGCACCTCCCTATCTTTGCCACCCCATGCCGGGGGCTGCACTCCCCTTCCCCAATAAACCCGTGGCTCGCAGCACCCACCCGTGTCCAGCCTTTGGGGGACGCGGGGCGGTTTTGGGGGTGACGGGTAGGGCTGGGGTGCGGGAGCAGAGGGAGGAGGGGTCGGAGTGCTGTCCCTGGGACAGACGACACCGCGGGGGCAGCTGCCAACAGGAGGAGCGCTGTGCCCGCAGCGCAGCCCGTGGAAGAGGGCACATAGGGACAGGAGTGGTGACCTAGGGGTGTCACTTCCTCGGTGGGATGTGAGTAACTCTGGTGGATTCGGAGGAAGCTGCCAGATCCCTCCTTGTGCAGGGTCAAGCGCTGCCCTTCCTGCGCGGGGGTTTGGGGGTCTGGCTCCTCATCCCACTCCATGGGGGCTCCCATCCCAATCCCCCTGCAGACCCAGTGGGGACGCCGGGAGCCTGGCTTATTCCCAGTGGAGCCGCTGATGCCAAGTCCTGGGGTTCATTCCTGGGAACGACGCATGAGGGTCCTGGAGCCCCTCGCTGGTGCCCAGGCAGCCCCCGCCCCGCAGGGAGAGCGGCTCCTGCCCTCCCCCCTCTGCAGATAGCGGGGCTTGTTATCAGCCCCACGGATTCCTTATCAGCCCAGCCCTGGCCACCCACCCACCACCCGTGGCCACCACAAACCCAGCCTAGGGGGCTCCTTCCCGGACACCGAGACCAATGGGACCCCCTGGGTGGCACCGAGGCCGAGCAATCCCAGCTTCCAGGACAGGGAGGGGGTGACCGGCAAACTCAACCTGCAGTTTTTGGAAAGGGAAAAGACTGGAAACGGATTCATGTGTGGCGGCTGGAAAGGAATAACTTGTGCCGTGTTCCAGTTAGGACAGAGATAGCCGAGATTGTTATTAATAGTCATTAATACAACTGCTCATTAGCGGTCCTGCTTATTAACGGGGCTCCGGCCAGGGCGAGAGCAGCCCGGGGAACCTGGCTGCGATCCCGGGGGGCTCATTAGCAGTGCTGGTGTTTCCCCGTTAATGCTGTTAATTAGCGGAAAGGCTCGAGTCGTGTCTGCACTGAGGACTGGGGGGTTCCAGCCCTTCTTCATTCCAGCTTGGTATTTGAACCGGAACTGGGCACCCTCCCATTTCTGCCACCAGTTGAAGCAGTTTTGGGGGTTAATACCTCTCCCCGAAAACTGGCTGTCCCGGCACCGAGACACGGGATCGTTCCTTATCTCCAGCCTTATTAAGCCCCAGTTTGTTCTCCCAGCTGACGCTGCAGCTCTGGGTGTCTGGTTCGGTGCTGCTGTGCCCCCACCTCCGGAACTCCTTAACCTGCACCCCTATTTACCAGTCCCTTTCCCCCCTATACCACTCTGTCTCATTTTGGAGACCCCCTATGAGCTCTCCCCCCTTATTTCAGCCACTGAATTCCCCCCAAAACCCCTCATTTACACCTCTTTGTTGGTAGAAGGGCCCCACTGAGCCGGCGGGGGGTCCCGGGGGGCTCTGTGCCCCCCCGCCTCCGTCCCTGCACTCAGGAGTTAAACCTGCCCCTTCCCACAGCCCATCCTATGCTTAATCCCCGCCTTCAGCCCCAGCCCAGGCCCCAGCCCGGACCCCCCTGCGTGGCCCGGGGGAATTGGGGCTCTTCAGACCTCACTCTGCAAAGTCTCACTCGGGTTCTTCGGTTCTTTTCCCCAGAGATGGAATTGTGAGAGTTCAGTCCCAAAGGCAAAATCCCACACCACGGCCCCACCACCGCGGGGGGCTTCCCTCCTCCCGTCCTCCCCAATATTTATTTGTGGGGTGGGGGGAAGGTTGTTCTCTCTTGGCTCAGCGTTGCCACTTTGCTCCATGAGCAACCCGCCGAGCTGCGATAGACCGAGAGCTCCGGTGGCAGCCGGTCCTGCGGCAGCTGCTGCCCTAAAATGGTGTTTTTACAGCGTGGGGGGTCCCAGAACCCCCCTCCCCGCCCTGGATTTTTGGTAAATGCATAAATCTTCTCGGCGTGTTATGCTCGAAGTGGGGCCCGGCGCTGGGGGACCCCCCAGAGCCACCACTGTGTGCACAGTGTGGCAAAGCTGGGAGCAAAACAGGGAATCCCGAGTGAATGCAAAATGCCAAATGCAAAATACCAAATGCACATCCTCCCACCTCCAGTGCGACTCCCTCCAGTGTGACACCACCCCCCCAGTGCCAAGTGCCCGATGTGACACTGCCCATGCGAAATGCATCCCCGGCGTGTGACACCCCGGCGCTGAATGCGGCACCCTGAGGTGAAACCCCAAATGCTGGCTGAAGCCCCCCCGTTCCTGAGCTCCTGACTCCAGCAGCGAACGCCATCGTGGTGGGCGACCAAAACCCCTGGGCGCGGCGGGGCCGGGCTTATCTCGGGGGTCGGCGCGTTGACACGCGGGTGAGAGCTCGGTAAAACCCCCCGGGCAGGAGCCAGATGGAGGTGGGGGGAGCTGTGAAGTTTCCCACGGGGGCTCCCCCCGGCCCTGCCTCCTGCCCTGTCCTGTCCGTCCCCTCCGGGAGGAGGGCGGGGAGGAGGAGGAAGGGGAGGTAACGCGGTGGGATTCGCGGGCGGCTCAGGGGCCAGAGGAGCGGGTGAGCCCGGGATGAGCTGAGCGGAGCGAAGCCCAGCGCCGCGATGGACGAGACGACGGCCGCCTACACCTACGGCTTCGACAATGATACGGACTGCGAGTACACGGAGTGGGGCCCCTCGCTGGCCCTGCTTCCCACCATCTACCTGCTGGTCTTCCTGCTGGGCACCACCGGCAACGGGCTGGTCCTCTGGACCGTCTTCAAGGGCGGCCGCGACCGCCGGCGCTCGGCCGACACCTTCATCGCCAACCTGGCCGTGGCCGACCTCACCTTCGTGGTCACCCTGCCCCTCTGGGCCGCCTACGCCTGGCTGGGCTACCACTGGCCCTTCGGCACGGCCGCCTGCAAGGTCAGCAGCTACCTGGTGTTCGTCAACATGTACGCCAGCGTCTTCTGCCTGACTGGCCTCAGCTTCGACCGCTACCTGGCCATCGTCCGGCCGCTGGCCACGGCCAAGCTGCGCTCGCGGGTCAGCGGGCTGCTGGCCACCGTGGCTCTGTGGCTGCTGGCGGCCCTGCTGGCCCTGCCCGCCCTGGTGCTGCGGCGAGCGGCCGCCCTCAGCGGGGACACCAAGATCACCTGCTACATGGACTACGGGGAGCTGGCGGCGCAGGGGACGGAGAGCGCCTGGGAGGTGGGGCTGGGGCTCTCCTCCACCGCGCTGGGCTTCGTGGCCCCGTTCGCCGTGATGCTGACCTGCTACTTCTTCATCGCCCGCACCGTGGCCACTCACTTCCGTCGGGAGCGGGCCGAGGGGCCCCGCAAGCGCAAGCGCCTCCTCACCATCATCACGGTGCTGGTGGCCGCTTTCGGGGGCTGCTGGCTGCCCTTCCACTTGGTCAAGACCCTCTACGTGCTGATGGACCTGGAGGTGCTGCCCTGGTCCTGCGCCTTTCACGCCTTCCTCAACAACCTCCATCCCTACTGCACCGGCATCGCCTACATCAACAGCTGCCTCAACCCCTTCCTCTACGCCTTCTTCGACCCCCGCTTCCGCCACGCCTGCGCCGCCCTCCTCTGCTGCCGGACCCCCGGGCCCGGCCCCGAGCGCTCCGCCAGCTACTCCTCGGGGCACAGCCACCCCCCCGGTGGCAAGGGGGGCCCCGGCCCGGGGGGCAAGCTGGACCCCGCCACCCAGGAGACGCTCTTCCGCGCCTGAGCCCCTCCCCGACCGCGCCCGGCGCCCCCCGAGCTGGTCTACTCGGGGGGATCCCCCATCTCCGCCTCGCCCCAAAGCCTGGCTTGCTTTGGGTATCCCCCGCTGGAAAGCCCTGCTGGCGGGAAAGGGAAACTGAGGCACAGCCGGAGAGGAGCCCCTGGGGGGCTCAGGCAGGGGCGGCTTCCTCGGCACCTCCAGGGCTTTGTGTTTTGTGACAAATAAATGAATTTTGGTTAAAAAAGGAGTAGGGTGTGCGCAGTTCCCTCGGGGGGCCGAGGGCATGTGGTGGCAGGGAGGATGGAGGGGTGAGGGTATTGCTGGGTTTTAGGGTGTCTGTGAGAGAGGGTGCAGTGTGTGTGGTGTGTGCGTGTGCAATGTAGGGGGGTCTCCGCCTGGGACAGATTCTTCTGGTCTCTTTTTCAGCATCACTTTGGGAAATGCAAGAAAACCTCCATCCCAACACTTCAGAGCCTTGCAGCACCGGGATGGGGGTATTTGACTCCGTGGGGTGAGCACCTGCCTGCCCCAACGACCCAGCTGTGATTGGATCAGGCGGCAGCACTGTCCCACCAAATCCCATTTTGGGGCTTTTATCCTTATCTGAGGCTGGGACGAGCCCCGGGTGACTCAACCTGGGTGTGCAAACGGGACCTGGTGCTGTGAAACACCCAAACTTGAGGGATGGGGACATGGGACCCCCTGGGTGCAGATGGGGACACGGGACCTCCTGGGTATGAAGAGGCACATAGAACCCCCTTGGCGCTGATGGGAGGTTTGGGCACCGGGCAGGACCCCGGCTCACCCCAACCAGGATTTGGCTGAGCCACCAAATGGCTCCTGTCCCATTTCCCCCCCCCCCCCAGCCCCCGCCGCTTCCTGAGGCTCTGCTAGAAATAAATCTTCCCCCTATTTGCTATTTACATCCTTCATTTATCGGTGATGAACTATCCTGTCTCCTCAGCCTTTGTTCTCTCTTGGAAAGGATGCAGGATCATTACTGGGTTCCTTGGGATGCTTCCCGTCGGGGGAGCTGCCTCCGCCTTCCTGCCGGCTCCCACCGTGTTTGGGGGCCACCGCCCCGGGTCTCCCCGTGTGGGGACAGTCCTTTGTCCAGAGAGAGGGAATGGAGGGGGCAGCCAGGGGGCTGGGGGCTGCACAACCCCCCACCCGGAGGGATGGGAGCCTCCTTGAGGGTTTTAGGGAGTTTCCAGCTGGATATGGTTTGGTCTATGGGCTGGGGGAGCTTGACGAGTGGGAATGTTGCATCCAGGGACACGTCCCAAAGTGTGTTTACATTCCACTGCCGTCCAGGCTCCCTCAGCATGGAGAGACCCCTGGATATCTCTCATCCATCTGTCAATCCAGATGTCCATCCATCAGTCCAACAGTCCCCTCCTCCATCCATCCATCCATCCATCCATCCATCCATCCATCCATCCATCCACCCATGGGTTAATGGTTTTGGGGTTACACGGTCTGGGATGATGGTTGGATTTGATCTTAAATGCCCCTTCAAAACTTGATGCTTCTACGATTTTTTCCCTTCTCTTCCTCCCTTTGCCCATCCCTCCATCTCACCGTCCTCCTTTCCCTCCCTCTCTCCATCTCTCCCTCTCTCCCTCCATCCCTCCGCCACCCTCAAATACCCCAGCACTATTGAGGGGGTCGGATTTGCTGCTTCCCCCGCGTCCTGCTCAGCCGCCGGGCGCGGAAATGGCCGCAGGCGCCCGGGCAGCGGAGACGGAGCTGCCGACTTTCTATCCGCGTCTTAGAGATTTCCCTTTCCCTTCCAGGAGGGAAATGTTTGGTTGAAGAGTCTCTGGGGAGAAATGCAGGGACACTCCAGAAAATAACAAGGCCGGAGCTGGGGGTGAGGGGCAGCAGCGCCGGACCACCCGTCGGAAGAAGATAAGGAAGGTGCTGCCTTCCTGAGAGTGCCTGGGGAAGATGAAGAGGGAAGATAGAGGGGGGACAGCAGGCACGGGGGGATGGGGAGCATCCTTGGAAAGGATGGCTGGGGAGCGGGGGGTGGGTGTGATCCTCAGAGAGCTTGGGGACCCCTCAAACCCCAAAATGCGGTGCCTTGGGGACGCTGACGGTCCCAGTTGGGCCGGGAAAAAAGAGATTATTCTGCGCAGGGAGTAAAAGTGGGCACCGGGTAGGACGGATGCACCGGGGATAGGAATTGGCACAAGGATGGGGACAGCCCCCCCCCTCCCCGGGCAGTTCCCCCCACCTCTCCCCGCTTTTCCAAGCTGCCAAACGGGATGTTCATCCCCCCAACCTCCCCCACCTCGCATCCCGCATCCCGCCCGGCGGTGCCGAAATAATCTGGTGGTGCTAAGGATGTCCCGGGGCGTCCCCTTTGAAGTGACCTCCGTGTTTACAGCCCGGCTCGGGCTCCTTCACACCTCCCGCCCCAAAGCAAACGGAGGGGGGGAACCGCGTGGGTGGGGGGGCTGCAGCTCCCGTTTGTGCCGGGAAATCTCGGGTTTGCTAAAGCCGCGGGAAAGCTTCGGCACCACACCCAGGGCTCAGAAACTTTTGTCACTGTGGGGTGGGAACGGTGGCTGCTGCCGGGGATGGCATTTCGGGGCAGGGGGGGTCCCTGCCTCGGTGTGTACCCACCGGGGACCTTAGGGGGCCCCGTCCATTCTGAGGGGACCCCCGAAGGTCTGGTGGACCCTGAAGGACTGAGGAGGGGACAGAGGGGGAGGACAGAGAGAGGAAAAAGGGTGGAAAAGATGGGGGGCGGGCAGTTTGGGAGGGTGGGGGAGGTTTGGGATGGGAGGCGAGATTGTATTATGCGGATGGATGGATGGATGGATGGATGGATGGATGGATGGATGGATGGACATATGGGAGGACATGCAGGGCAGTGCCGTGTTTCGGGGCACTGAGGTTGGGCGCTGGGATCCACTGTCCGGCCGCTGCCCCCATTGCTCCCCCGGGGCTCCGGCGCGGCCGGACGCGGCACAGCTGCTGCCCGACCTCTGGGCTCCGGCCAGGCGGGACGGGCCCCGCGTCCCCCCGCCCGCTCGGAGGGGGTCCTGGGGGCGGGGGGGACGCCGAGGTGACCCGGCGGCCACAGCTGGGCCCCGCCGGGGCCGGGAGATGTTGCCGGAGGAATAACAGGAAGCGCTGGAGGGAAAAGCACGGCTGATGCCTTCTGCAGGCTGCGGGATGTCGCCTGTGCCCGCTGCACGCACGCGGGTGTCTGTCACACACACGTCCCTGTCACACACACGCGTGTCCCCCCCCGCCACACGCGTGTCCCGGCCCCGGCTGCGCTGACACTCTTTATTGTCGAGGTTTGGCGCTGAAAAAGTGCCCCGTGGTACAAAACCCGCGGTTACAAAACGTACAAAGAGCGGGGGTCGGGGGGGAAGAGAGAAAAAGGAAAGGAAAAGAAAAGGGGAAAAGAAAAGAAAAGAAAAGAAAAGAAAAGAAAAGAAAAGAAAAGAAAAGAAAAGAAAAGAAAAGAAAAGAAAAGAAAAGAAAAGAAAAGAAAAGAGAAAAGAAGAAAAGAGAAAAAAGAGAAAAGACAATAAAATCAAAATACAAGGAGAAACAAAAGAGAAGGAAAATAAAACATAAATATAAATACAAAAAGAAGAGGATGAGGGTGAGGCAGAGGAAGGAGTCAGTGGGATGCAGGTGGATGCTCCATGTCCGTGTGGCTGGTGCAGGGGTGCAGGAGTTGTGAGGGGTGCAGGGGGTGTGGAGCAGGGAGGTTCTTGGACTCACTGAAAGGAAAATAATAAAAATCCAGACAAAATAGAGAAGGCAGAGGCCAAGTTCCCTTTCCCGGGGGCAGCGCTGGGACTGGGGTGCAGCTGGAGCCCTTTTGGGGTGGGTTGCAATTAAACCAAACCCCCCTCCTTGTGCACTCAGCCTCCATGGGGGACAGGGGAAGGGACAAAACAGCCCCCGGGTGAGCGCCCAGCCTCGCTCCCCACCTGATGTGCTCCCACAGAGACAGGGTGACACAGACACCAGGGACAGGTGACAGAGGCACTGGGGACATGGCCATCCCAGCTGGACAGAGGGTCGTTGGCTTTCTGCTTTTTGCTTTTTTTTCTTTTTGCCCTTAGAGCTCCTTCCACCTTCCAAACCTCCCCCAGGGTAGGCAATGCTGGTGCCCGGTTTGGCCCCGAAGAGGAGGGAGATGTCATCCCTGGGAAATGCAATCCCTGGAAGGTGCCATCCTTGGGAGATTCCATCCCCTGGAGATGTCACAGCCCATCCCACTGCCAGGCTCAGTGGTCCCAGTGCTGTTCCAGCATATCCTGGTGTCACCAGCAAGGTGCAGGCATGCCCTGGAACGGTGGTGACGAGCTGGGTTTCAGCATCGCTTCCTGCTCCCCTGGATTTTTGGGAAGGCTGGAAAGTATGTGCAGGATTTGGGGGGTTCCAGCGGTGCTGCTTTGGGGCTGAAAGCAGGGATTTCCTCAATGCCCCCAGGAGAGTGGCTGTGGTCCCCTAGACACACACACTTTGTCTCTCCAAGGCAAAGGTGGGGGGGTTCCCGGGGATTCCCAAATCGCTGCCTCAACCAGTCCTGGGCAGTGGGAACAGCACAGGAGGGGGTCCAAGCTCACGGTGATGGGGGGTGCAAAAACTCCCCACTTTGGGGCAAAAGGAAGCAGGGCTGTCCCCTGGTGTCCCCGGCGTCTCGAGGGCCACCCCAGCACGGGGGGCGGTGGGAGGGGACGCGGACAAGGCACAGTCTGGTGTCCCCGCGGGGGCGGCCGGGCCGGGGCGTGGCCGGGGCGGGGGTCTATCGGCGGTGATGGTCCCTAAACATCCTCGTCCTCGCTGGCCTTGCTCCAGCGGTGGCAGCAGTTGGCCGTGATGCCCAGCAGGAAGTTGGTGGCCACCGAGGCGATGGAGACGACGAAGCCGACGAAGGCGATGAAGAGATAGTCATCGAGGGTCAGCGTGAGGTGGCAGGCCTGGAAGCTCTCCTCCGTCAGCGACAGCAGCGGGGCTCCGGCCACCTCGGGGGGAGCCCAGCACTCGGCCTGCTGCGAATCTGCGGGACGGAGGGATGGCGTCAGCCCGGCCGCCGGCTGCGGGCGGGACAGGGCAAGGGGGGTCCTGGCAGCACCTACCCGAGGAGCAGCGCTGGATGCGTCCCCGCAGCCACTTGAGGAGGGGCTCCATGGCACAGCCGCAGAGCCAGGGGTTGCCCCCCAGGCGCAGCCCCACGAGGCCGGGCAGCCCCTCCAGGGCGTCGAGGCTGAGGGCGGCCAGGCCGCCGTAGCTGAGGTCCAGCTCGCGCAGCTGGGCCAGGCCGCGGAAGGCCTGGGGGTGGACGCGGCGCAGCCCCGGGTTGTGGCTCAGGTCGAGGCGCAGCAGCGCGCTGGCCTCGCGGAACATGTCGGCGGGCACCAGGCTGAAGTTGTTGTAGCTGAGGTCCAGGTGCGCCAGGCGCCGGGCGCCGCGGAACAGCCCGGCCGGCAGAGCCGCCAGCGAGTTGTTGCGCAGGTCGAGGGCACGCAGCTGCCCGTAGCAGCCCAGGTAGCCCGGCGGGATGCTGGCGATGCGGTTGTGGGCCAGGCTCAGGTTACCCGTGTCCAGCGGCAGCTCGGGGGGCACGGAGAAGAGGCGCTGCCCGCTGCAGTCCACCGCCTGCCCGCGGCAGCTGCACAGCACCGGGCAGCCCGCGCCCGCCGCCGCCACCGCCGCCGCCGCCGCCAGCAGCCAGGGGCCCAGCAGCATGGCCTCGTGGCCGCGGCCCTCACGGGGCGCCGGGGGCCATCCCGCCCGCCCGCTCACGCCCAGCGCTGCCGGCGGCCGCCCGCGGGGCCGGGCTCCCGGCGGTCACAGCGACGTTCCCGGCATCCCGGCGGCATCCGGGGGGCCACGCCAACCCCTCCGGGGACACCGGCGGGGCCGGCGTCGGGCCGTCAGCAGCTGCCTGCGGGGAAGAGCACAGGGGGGAAGCCGTGCTGGCCACACGCCCCGCAGGGGGGGCCGCAGCTGTTGCAGCCCGAGGTGGCCTCTGGGAACCCTCCCCGTGTCCCCCGGGCCAGGGTCACTCCTCCGAGCATCCCATGGGGGTTACCGGCAGAAAAGGGCCCCCCCCCAGTCCTGCTGACCTTGGCCAGCCCATCCTAGCCGGTGGTGGGCAGAGCAGAGGTGCTGCTCCACGGCAGCCCCCGCCAGCCCCCACCAGCCGCCCTCCACCACGAGCTGAGCCCGACGCCAGGGACACCCTCCCTGCCTCGCTCCCGGGGGAAGATCCCCATTCCCAGCACCCACCGGGGTCCCCCCAGGCCTGCCCTCGCCCCCCACCACCTGACCATGTCTGCTCCATCCTCCCTCGCTCGCATCCCCCCAGCTCCATCCTCTCCCACTGGCCCACCTTACCACGCCCCATCCCCGCAGCGCCCCGACCCCTCCGGCGAGGCCGGGGTGCCCCGGGGTACTCACTGGCCAGGGAGGGAGCAGGGCCTGGCTCCCTGCGGTGATGTGGGGGTCCTGAGTGGCGATGTAGGGGGCTCCGGACGGTGATGGGGGGGTCCCCGGTGGCCGCCCACACCCCGGAGGCCGCGAAGTCGGGAGCTGGGCTTCGGCAGCAGCGGCCAAGGCTGCTGCGAGCCTGGCGATGGGAGCAGGTCTTTCCCCACCTCCTTCCTCCCCTCCTCCTCCTCGTCCTCCCTTGTCTCTCTCTTTCTCTGTCTCTTTTTTTTTTCCTCTTTTTTTCCTTAGGGCCAGATACTGACGTGTCGGTGTCTCTTAGCAACTGCCTCCACATCTCTGAGCAACAGGAGAGCTGGATGCGGAGCCGCCGAGCCAGGGAGACAGCGGCGGGCGGAGGTGCCCCCGCCTCAGGGACCCCCTGCCCAGGCCGGGGGACCCGCACCCGCACGGCCCAGGCACCCGGCAAGGATGGAGCATGAAGAGGGGGGGGCATCCTGCTCCCCTGCCCCGATCCCCAGCCCTCCCACACTCTCCCAGCCCCGGGAAGCATCCTCGTGGGATGGGGTGAATCAGGGGTTCCCAGGCGCTGAAAACAGAAACAGATGACGTGGTGGCAAAGGGGAGAAACGAGGCAGCCGGGATCCAAGGGGAGCTCTGGGATCCAAGGGGCACTGCCACTCTCCTGCGCTCCTGCTGTGCTCACAGCCCTGGAAAATGCCTCAGGTTGACGTGGATTATTTTGCTTCATGTAAGCTGAAACATTCCCTTTCCCTTCTCTGTTTGGAGGGAGTGGGGTCAGTCACCTGCCCCCTCGCACCTGAGAACAGCCCTTTGGGAGCACAAGGCTGCCCATGGTTTGCTCTGGGAATGCTGCAATGCCATGGTTTCAGCACTTCGAGGAAGGAGGCACTTCCACATCCAGCGCGCCCACGTCTAGGGGATCCCTGCTTAATTCTCTCCTGCTGATTTCATGGAGCTGCTCCTTTTTCCAGCTGGCAGTGGCAGCCTGATACCAGTGCTGGGGGGCCTTTAGCTCCCCACATCCCATGGGATGGATCCTCCCTGGTGCAGTGCTGGCAGACAGACGGCACAGCCGTCTCTCCTGGAGTGGCATTAACCAGCACTGCTCCAGGCTCCTGGAAAGCTCCTGGGAGCTCCTGGAGCACGAGGCCCGGGCTCCCAGCAGGCTCCAGGAGCCGAGCAGAGCCAGCGGCAGCACAGACACCTCATTAGCGCTCAGCCCGGAGCCTGGCAGCGCATCCCTGCCAGCAGCTGTTGGCGCCAAGGTTTTTTTCCACTCCCCCACTGTTCCAGGCTCCATTGGCACCAACGAAATCGGGAAATTGTCCTGACTGGAGCTGGGCTGCAGCAGAGCTCGTGTCCTCCTCGCCCAATCCGCTGTGGAGGTGGCCATAGGGACATCGTGTTGTGAAGCAGCACCACAGAGGAAGCTGGGGAACAGATGCTGCCCTCTGGGGTGGGAAGGAACCTGGCTGTCTTCCCCCCCCCTCACCAATGAACTCCCAGGAATGTCTTTTGGATAGGATAATCGCTTTAGGCAAGTGCTGGCTCTGGGACTGAGGGCTCCAAGCACTTGCAGCTCCTTTTTGTGGAAGGAGTGGCAGGACAGCTCCTGCGATTCTAGCTCTGTAAATCTACCTTATAGGCAGAGCCTTTTCTCTTTCGGTCCTGCTCCTGTCAGTCCATGTGCCTTTCAGGCTTGGGGAAGGAAGAGTGGAAGAGGTACAGCTCTGCTGTTGAGGGTGCCACACTGACAGAGCCCCTGGGGAACCATCCCTGTCCTCACCCTTTGCAACTCAACCTAGCTCCTGCTAAAGACAGAATATCCCACTGATCCTGCCACAACAGGATCCAGAGCTGAGCCCGGGCTTCCTATTTACATTAGAAAAAAAAGGATGAGGAGGCATTAGCCACTACTTAAATTGTCCAGGGAGATTTTTCCAGCAGCAGGAAGAACATTCTGGCTCAGACTAAGATGAGTGCACAGGAATTGTTAAAGGAAAAGGAATTGCAGATAATTAAGACAGCAAATACATAAATATAGTAAATATATAAAAAAAGCCTTACAAAAACATTATCCCCTCACTGTGATTAAAAAATCTGCTGATCCTTACAGCAATTCTCAAGCTTCCTTGTACAAGGGAGTATCCTAAGTGAATAGGAAATGAGGCAGACTAGGAAATGGCTCTGGTTGCAGATTAGTAACTGTGATTTCTGTAAGGCAGAAGGCACAGTCACCAAGGTATGGGAAAGGAGACACACCCAGCGAGTGTCAGACTTCATTAAACAACTTTATTTCTGTACAAAAGAAGAATAAAAGTTAAAACTGTAAATACAGGGTAGGTAGAACAGAGTCCCTAGAAAGCCCCTGTCTCTGCCTTAGCTCAGCTCAGGAAGGCGCAGGAAGGGCCGCAGGAGGGGCCGGGTGGCGAGTGCCACACGGCCGAGCTGGTGCGCTTGAAGTAGCGGGGTTTGCTCTTGTAGAAGATGTGCTCCAGCCTGGGGCTGGGGATGGCCCCAAACAGCGCATCCACATCCACCGGGTGGTAGTACTGGTGCACGATGGCCTGCTGGAGTTGCGCCCCTGCAGGAACAACAGGAACAGCACACGGATGCAGGCCCTGCCTCAGCTCAGGACCAGCATTTCCCTTCCCCCCTGAGAACCCACGAGCTGTGCAGGAGGGGTGGGACATCTCCCACACGCCACTTCTGCTCAGGACTTGGTGCTATCTATCTATCCCCCTTTCCTCTCAGAGGACCCTATTTTCACCTCAGCCCAGAAGCACTTGCAGGAAGCAGTGCTGATCCTCTCAGCACACAGAGCTGGGAGCTGCCAGCTCTGCCAGAGGTGCACACAGTCCTGGACTGCACTTTGGGATGGCTCCAAGCAAGGCTGGAAAGCTCCAGGGTAGGAGGGAAAGGAAGCCAGCCCAGAGCTGGCACCTACCATCGGCCCAGGCAGGGACAGGCTTCCGAGGGTTGCTCTCATCATCTGTGGAGTCATCGCTGTTCAGATCCAGCCCGTAGCTGTTCTCATTGGCCGGGGGTGATCCTGGTCCTTGAGCACCCTTCAGGGACCCGAGACAGGATGTGGAGAGGGATTTCTGTAACCACACAGACAACAGTGATGAGCAAGAGAAGCAGCACTTCCATGGCTGGGATGGCCACCAGAGCTCCAAAGTGCTCAAACCCTGAACTAACACAAAACTGGCACTGGGCTCTGTGCCTTGACACCCACTCTTAACACTGCCTCCCCTCCTGTTTTCTGCGGAAAAACCTGGGACAGGCACACCGTCCGTGTCCCAGTACTCAACTCTACACCTAACCCCTTCCGCATATTCTGTGTCAGGCCGATTTTCCCCTCACTGGATCTCTGACACAGCCAGGACAGAGCCTACAGCCCCACAGCAGATTCCAGTCATTGCATCCCATCTCCGAGCAGCTTTTCCTGCCGCTCTGCAGCGGGCACAGCCCGGCTGCCCGGCGGGATGTCGCCTCAGGACCTGCTGCCCTCCTGTGGCCGCTTCCAGCATCTTTTTCGCCACCAACCACTTGCTTTCCCATCGGATTCCCTGCGCCGAGCGCGGCCGCGGTGGCTCCGAGCCGCGGGGTCCAAGTAGCCACAGCAGGCGGGGGCTCACCTTGACGGCTTTGTTCGGCCATGTCCCAGGGGCTGCTGGTTGAATGGGTTTTCTCTCCTCTCCCGGCTGCTGCTGACCGTCAGCCTCCTGTAAGAGGAATTAAGTCATTCCTCACTCACACAGAACAGACTCTGAAACAGAGCTGTGTTCTCGGCAAATCTGGAAACATCCAGCCCTCAGTGCCTCTGCGGCTGCTTCTGCAGAAATAACCCCAAATCCAAGACTCCCAGATAAAGCCACTCCTGTCTCTGCTCAGGGCCAGCCTGGCTCTCTAGAGCCCACACTCACCCTCTCTGCTTGGAGCCAGATGTTAAGAGCTGGGAAAAAGGATTCTGGTGGCTCATATCTTTTTCCCAGCCCATGCTCATGGGGCAGCTCTTTAGGACTTTCTTTCCCCTAATAAAGAGAAAAAAAAAAAGTTAACTGCTGAAGTTCCTTTTTGACCCAAACCATTTCTCCTAGAGAGTTTCCCCCTCCTGTGCTGCTCAGCATTTGGAGTTACTTCGATTTTTTCCTGCCTGGAAAAGCTTTGCCTGTCTCATTCTGGCCCAGCTGCTGGCAGCACAGGAAGGATTCAGACCTTAAATTAAATTTATACAGCACAAAAGAGTCCAAGTGCCAGGGACTAAGGGAAGGAGTGCAGCAGGAGCCCACACAGGAGGAAGAATTGATCCTGAAGAGGAAGAACCATTTGGGGCATTGATTTTTCACTAATGAAACAATAAATTTAAGAGTAGAGAGTGAAAGCAAATGTTAGTGTGATCTTTCAAGACCAACAACCCTGACTTAAAGCCCCAATGTTCTTTGTGTGAGTGTAAACAAAGCGACACAGAACCATGTGGCACTCGAGGTTTGGGGGGGGTCACATCCTTTGGGAACAATGAGGAAATGTGGCAGTAAAACATTAATAAATTTCTAATTTCCACATTGATTTCAGGATCAGTGAATGCTCTTTGGGGGGTTCTTCTAAGTGCCATTTCATGACTGTCACCATACCATGACAGTGCTGAGGGCTCACCTGTCAGCCAAGGAACCCCCAGTTCCTGCACAGTGCCTCTGTACAATAACAATCACGAATTTTATTGCATTTGATCCTCTAAACAACATCCCAGCAACACAGCACTTGGAAAACACCTGATCCCAAACACTCCAACCCTACCTTGGTGGCCTTGCCAGCCAATGCTGCTGGCTCCTGCTGTGCTTGGAGGGGCTTCTCCTTCCCTCGCTGCTTGGGGTCTCTGGGGGAAAAGAAAGAATTTAGAGAGGGCAGCATGTCCATCTGTCCCTCACCCTCTTACAGCCTCTTGCTCCTGTGTTCCTCCAGGCAGCTCCAGAGCCCAGATGCAACACCACATTTACATCCACTGCTTCCCCATGGCCTTGTCCAATTCCCTGCACCAGGACAGGCATCAGCTCGCACCTCTCCTTCGCTTGTCCCAGCTGCTGCTGCTCCAGAAGTTTCTTCAGTTCCAAGACTGTCTTCCCTCTTTCTTTCACTTCATCCTCTCTTCTTTTCTGCAGTGGTTCTTGCTGCTCATTTTCCTCCTGAAGAAACAAGAGGAAAACCCTGTAAGGCTCCAGCAGCTGGAACATTTCTCCCTTGTGTCCCAACCCAACCTCAGCTGCCTGGACAGAGATGTGGCAGCCCAGACCCCAAAATCCTGCAGAAGCAGGCAGTGACCTGTCCCTATCCAGCCACACCAACACATCTGTCCTTTTCCACGTGCAGGAGTGTCCCGAGTTGCTCTTACCCCCTTCAGGGCTTTCTGCTTCCGTGCATCTGCTTCCCCGTGTTTCTTGGACCCTTTCCTCTTGTTCCGCTCCTCTGCCACCTTCTCTTCCTTCACCTGTGAGATGTGCACCAGAGAAAGTCACACCTGTCAGCTCCACTGCTCCAAGGATATACTTCACAGCCTTGGAGGGATATCTGGGCTCTGGAGCTTGGAATATCCCAGATCCTAAGGAGTGGATGCATGTTTGTCCACTCAGGGTTTAGGAAGGGCTAAAAGTAACATAACTCCTTGTTTTCCAAAGCTGACCTTTCCGAAAGTCTCTTCAGTCCAGCCCAAAATGAGCAGTCAGGCTTCACCCAGAGGCTGCCTGGGCTCTGAGCCCTCAGGCACAGCTCCCTCAGCCATAACACAGCAACAACATTGGCATGTGGCCACCAGCCCAGCCTGCCCCTCCAAAAAAGGCCAGGTCAGGCTCTGAAACCCTGAGTCACACTCCAGTCTAAGCATGTGGGCCAGGTGAGGCTGCCATCTGCAGGGCTGTGCCCAGGGCAGGCAGGGACTGCCACATTCCCTGAATGCAGAGCAGCATGAACAGGGCCTGTCCCAACAGGAACGTGCAGAGGGACGGAGAACAAAATCCTTCCCCTTGTCAGAAGGGATTCTGGCATGCATGGACCTTGCCAGTGCCCTGCTCACACCTCCTGGTCTCACAGCTCTCAGAGAGGCCCCAAAGCCCACTCAGCCTTCTCACCTTCTCATCACTCTGCAGGATCTTCTGCTCCACACGCTTTTTCTTCTTTTCTTCCATCTGTTCTGCACGCTCCCGAGCCTGCAGGGCCTTTCTCAGGCGCTCTTCACGTTTCCTGGGCAGCGCATGGGCAAGAGGGGCCCCTTAGCTCTGCCTGCTCCCCAAGTGCTCATTCCAGGTGGGAAGCACAAGGCGAGTCGGTGCTGACCAAGCAAAGAGCAGGGGGAAAGGGGCCCAACTCACTGCTTCATTTCTGCCTGACGCCGTCTCTTCTCCTCCTCCACTTTCTTCTTCCTCTGTTCCTCAGCCTCCTGCTTCTTCCGGAGATTCTCCAGTCTCTGCCTCTCCTTCTCCTGAAGGGAGAAGAGTTCAGACTGTACCCAGTGCTGGGGGCTGTGTCTCCCCTCAGACAGCCTGGTACACGCAGTCACTGTTGTAGTCATTCACCTGGACACCGGGATGGGGAGTGAGAAGAAGCGAGACAACACATTTGGCAACAGGGATTATCCAATGTAAGTAGAGGTACAGAAGGAAAAACTTCAGTCCTTCAGCTGCAGAAAATATATTTAGAAAATAGGTGTAGGTGTGCTCCTGTCCCAGGAGCCAGGAGAATGGTGGAGAGGGAGCACAGTGCAGCCTGGCTCAGAGGCCAGCAGCTCCAAGCAGTGCCCAGTCCCAGCAGAACACACCTGCACAGAGATCCTGTCACCTCACCACTGGTGTGGCCAGAGGGATGATGGATATCAGCGTGAGGGGAGAGCATGTGAGCCCTACGGACAAGGTGCCATACTTACAACAAAGTCTCCCTGCAGAGAAAGGACATAAAAAACATAATTAAAAGATTTGTAAGTCACACCAGAACTCCCCTTCCCAGCACAGGCAGCCCATTCTCCTCCCACCTCTCAGACATGACGCACCTTCAGGGGGGGCCGGGTGGGAGTGTTGCGCCTGATGAAGTCCTTGATGCCACCCCCTTGTCCCTGCAGGAAGTTCTTCAGTGGCCTGACAGCCTGTGGGGAGAGAGCGAAGGAGCTCAGGGCTTGAGTGGGACAGGGGGCACAGGGCTGTGGCACCACTCACCTTGCTGGCTGGAGAGGGGGATGACGGAGCCTGGTTTGCTGAGCTCTTCTGCTTCTCATCCGAAGGGGAAAGGACCCGGCTCCCCGTCTGCTGCCCGTGCCAGAGGACACCCAGGGCTTGCTTGCAGCCTTTCACCCTGGTGGCATTAGCAGGAGGGACATGAAGTGGCTGTCACACCCTCCAGAGGGATTTACTGGCCATTACACCTTTCTCCCAAAACCTTCCCAGCAACACGCAGTGAGGAGACACATCAGGTATTCTGGGAGTCCGGTCAGGCATTCCAGACACTCACACAGACAAAAATAACCAGATCAGCCACTTGCTCCCTGACCACTCTCTCAGGAGCCCTCCCAGCTCTGAGCTAACCGTGCTAGGGCACCTCTGCTGGTTTGTGCAGGACTTGAGGTGCTCCTCCCCATGCTAGACCCAGTCCCAAACAAGGCTCCAAAAGCCACGAGGGACTTCCAAGAAACAGGATCGGGCCAAAGCATTTTCCAGGAGAGCTACTGGAAGCTGGGAGAGGAAGGCAGGGAAACATTCCCCCCATACACCCCTTTTTAGCACAAATGACTTAAAAGTGCTAAACCTGAGTCCTTCCAGACCCCGGCTCATCCCTGCTTCTTGCAGGGTCTCCTACCACGTGCGGGAGGAATTCTCCAGGGACTTGGCACAGTGGGGCTGCTCCTGGCTCTTCTGGGGTTCACTGTTGGGATTTACATGTCTTCCTGTGGAGAAACCTGCAGTCAGTGCCATGTGTGAGGCATCCAGCTCCCTCCAGGGACTCTTTCCTCTATTCCAGCTCCAGCTGCTTGTCACATCTTGCAGTTCCCACAGTGAACAAAACCCCCTCCCCCAACTTCATCTTGCTCAGAGGCACAGAAAATAATCAGGACCTCTAAATCTTCACGTAATGCAATCCAGAGGGAAAGGACACGACATTCTGTGGAAGACTCCAGCTCCAGGACCTCCTTCCCAAAGGTCCCCACTCACTGCCCAGACTGAAGCTGGACAGGGCAGCGTTTGTCTCATGGCTTGGACACATTTAAAAGTCCTTGCCCACCTAACTCAAGTCTCACCTCTTCAGGAGGTCCAAACTTTACTTGGAAACCTTCCTTGATTGGTCAGAAGTGGTTCAGTTTCAACACGAACCCCTTATTTCCCAAGAACACTCCCCACTGACCCTTAGGTCTGTGTGTGCTGAGGGTTTCATGCAAGGAAAGCAAGACCACTTGGAAGTTACCTGCAGCATTCCTTGCCTGCTCCTCCAGAGGGGACAGGTGCTGTGCAGGAGGGCTAGCAGCTCGTGGACTTGTGCTTGGAACAAGGACATCTCCAGGAGCCTGCAGGGAAAGGGGACAAGCATTCCCTTAGCACAGCTGCTCCAAAGAACAAGGCTAGCAGGGACCTGCTGGCCTGGAAAAGCCAGCTGCTTGTTCAGATAGGGTCTGCTTCCCTCCCAGTGAGGGCTGTGCTGGCTCATTTTGGGACATCAGCCACATTGCTGCATCCAGTGACAACCTCAGCAAAGGAGCTGACTCAGCAAGAAGGCATCCACACAATCCGAGGACTGTTCCTTGGAACTCACCTCTTCCCTCGGGGAACTTGGCTCCAGCCCAGGCCTGTAAAGGAAAAGCTACTTTAATAATTTAAAAACTCTCTCTGAAGGCAAGTTACAGGTGATGGAGGCAGCGTATAGGATTCCAAGGAAGGTGCAGGTTCCCAAGCACATCCAGAGGCTGTTCCAGCCAGGCATATCAAAGCTGAGCCATGAATTGCTCTGAGGGACTGGCCCATTGGCTGCTGAACACCCAATAACCACCTTGGGCCCCATAGCAGGAAAGGAGGAGACTGACAGCCTTGGACTGTCCCTTTCCCAGAGCAGACCTGGCTGACCAACAGTATTCCAGGAACTCCAGGACACACCACTGCCCACCCCAGGGAAGGACTTAATCTCACTGTGCCTGAACAGCATAGCCTGAAATCTCATCCAGCCCCAGGTGACAGCAACACCTGAGCAGTTCCTGACAAAATCTGTGACAGAAAAGCCACCTGGAGAGTGTCCTCACAGGGAGTGCTGGGATCCCTTCCCACCTGCCTTTTGTGGCAGCCTCACCTTGTGCTGCTGGTCCCTTCTTCTTCCACAAAAGCCTCCAAGGAGCTCTGACCTGGAGAGGAAAGCCTAAGTGGAGCTGGGGATTTCATTCCCAGGCTCCCAACAACCACAGGGTGCACATGGAAGAGCTCAGGCTTGCTCCCAGGAACATGGATTGCTCAGCTTTCCCCACCAGCACCACACCTCCCTCGAGTGCCACTGAATCTGGAGTGGGCTGGGAAGGCAGAGCACCGAGGCAGCAGCTCTGCTGCCTGCAGCCTGCTCCAGCTGCCTGTGTCACAGCCAGCATTCCCAGGCCATTGGCTGCAGCTCCTGCCTGCCTGCACGCTCTGGTGCAGAGATCCGGGGGGTTTGGGCTGATTCCAGGCTCATTCCACCCCCCCATCACACCCCTTCGCTCCAAGTGTTATAACAAATGCCTGGATACAGCGTGACTCAAGGCTGACAAAGCTGAATTCCAGAGCCCTCCATGCTCCACCACAACCCATTTGCCTGCAGCAGCAATGGTTTTGGAAAGCCCAAACAGCCAAACCCTGTCAGGAGCAGTAGGAATAGCAGATACAAGGGATTCGGAGCTATCAGGAACAGCCTGGGCTCCCTGACCCCTATTGCTCTGGTGACACAGCTAATTTGTCTCTTCTATCCTCACCCAAAAAGCATTTGAGCTCCTCTGCCCATTTCAGCCTAACTTCAGGGCTGCACTTTCAGCCCTATTGATTTTTTGGAGAGCTGGTAGATGCCATAAATTAAAGCCCTTCCCCAGGGAATGCAGCAGTTTCTCCTAATCCAAAGGCACACATGGCTGGAACCAGCCTGGCCACACTCTCTCTTCTACAATTGTGTTTTCTGCCCATTCCCAACTCCACCTGCCCCCCAGCCTTCACCTGCTGCAGCAACACCCTGCCTTGAAGCTGCACCCCAGGAACCCACAAGGACAAGGGGACTCGGGGGAGCTGGAGGCAGGGATGAGCCGCTCCACACCGCTCCATTCCCACATGGAAGCAGTGCAGGGACTCACAGCTCACTCTGCTGGAGGCTGAGGAGGATTCTCGTGCTGCTGCCTTCCTGGCCATGGCCCTGCCGATGGATCTCCGGATCATGTTCTCCCTCCTGCTGGCCAGGGAGCACTTTTCTGCCAGGGAAGCCCTATGGCTCTTGCGGGAGGCACCCACCCCACTCCGGCGGTGCATCCTGGATTTCTCTGTTGTATTTTTACTGGGGGAGTCCTGGAAGAGCAGTGTCTCAAGGCTTTGAGAAGATCCATCTCCTTGGAGTGCAGCAGGATCACCATTCCGAGCGGCCTTGGGAGTGGAGGTGCTGGCTCTCCTGGGGTCCTGCTCCCCATCCCTTCCTGGTTGTTCAGCTGGGATCCCAGGGACCTCCTGGAGCTCGGCTGCTGCATCTCCCTCAGGCAGCTGCTCCCCCAAAACTGCTGGAGGGGCTGCATCACCCCCAGCAGCACCCTGGGGACAGGGAACTTGTGCTTCCACAGGCTGCTTCTCAGGCAGAGCTGGGAGCTGGGGTGTGATGCCAGCCTGAGATCCCAGAGCACAGCTGGGCACAGATACATCCAGCCCCTCACAGCCAGGGCTCCGGGGCTGCTCCTGGCCCTGCTGGGAATTCAGGCTGGAAGACAGCAGCTTAACACCACTCCTCCTTCGGGATAACCTTAAAGGAAAAGAATTTTGAAGGAAATGATGAAGGAGTCACTGGCTCCCAAGTTAAGTTTCAGAGGGAAAAGCAGAGGGTTAAAAGTGAAACTGCTGCTGCTTCCTCCCTCCACCCCATCCTATCCCTGGGGAAAAGCACATGGACACAGTCCAGGTGGGAGCTCACACAAACTCTGTGCCACACAAACACAGCCCAGGCTGGGTATCCACAGTCAGGTGTGCAGAAATGGGAGTGGGAAGGGTTTATTTAGCCCTACACCAGGTCTGGATTTAAATCCCACCCTGGGAACAGTGCATGGCAGAGGACAGCACCTACAGAGGGACACACTGTGTCACCTTCCTGCTGACAGGCATCAGCACCTCTTCCCAAACCAAGTTTAAAGGAGGGAAAACACAAACAGGAGTTAGCTGAGTTGCTCCCCTGGTGAAGGCGTGACCTGAACACCCAGAGCAGGGCCCAGAGCTCTCCCTGCTCTGATCTGCAGTGCTGCTTTTCCTGCTCTCCCTCGCACACACACAAACCTCCCACACTCCCGCTATTCCTGCTGCTCTCCCCACCCTCCATGTCTGCTTCCTGACAGTCTCCCAGCTCTAACTCTTCCTCCTGTGGGCTTTTCACCACGGTTAGCACGATTTTAGTGCCCTAACACACCAACGGATCAAGTTTGGCCAGCTTTAAAAGTGTGGGGGGTTCTAAGCAAATCACTTGGAGTTTCCACTTCAGCCCCTCCATAAACCCTTGAAGCCTCCCTGCCTGCCAAATTGAACAGGGTGCTGGGAACAGAACCCTTTCCCAGGTTTTCCAGGCACTGACACAGAGGCTTAGGGAGTGAACACCAGGAGCAGCAAACTCAGATCAAAAGCCAAACACAATGAGACAAAATCCAAATCTAAACAGACAAGAAAATAGTATTTATTATTCTTTAACTATAACCAGAAAAAAAAAAATGAAGGAAAGCAGCCAACTTTATGCTGAACTCTCACCAGAATTCAAAGAGAGATCAATCCCAATGTGGACCTCTGATAACTCAGGGAATGCAGGCACTGTTTTGTTTCATCCAAACACCATGAGGCAGAGCCAGAGCAGGCTGACCCACCTACCTCCTCCTGCTTAGCTCCTTGTTTTCCTCCCTCATCCAGGAGGACTGCCTTTTCCTGAGCTTCCTTCGCTGCGATGGCGTTTTGGGCAAGAGCATGGGCTCATCCCTGAAGCTGCTGTGAGGCAGAAGAGGCAGAGCACAGATTGCTTCCCCCACTGCCCACATCAACCCTCCCAAAACAAGTGAAGGGCAGGGGTTCAAACCCACCCACACCCCAATCCAGCCACACCCAGCTAGCAGCTCAGGTGGGCACAGAAGGGTCCCCTCAGGACCAAACCCACCCACACCTGAGTCCACCCATAACCAGTTGGCAGCTCAGGTGGGCTCATAGGGGTCCCCTCAGGGCAGCCCCTACCTCTTGAGCATCCTCATGCCCTGCTCCTCCACCTCCCGCAGCCAGGCGAGGTGCTTGTGCTGGGCATCGCAAAGGAAGCGGGACAGGCGCTGCCCACACACTTCCAGAAGCTGCTGGGGACCCGCCGCCATTACCTCGCCTGGAACATGGAGGGAGAAAACAAGGCTAGCGGGCAGCCAGCGCGTCCCTCAGTGGGAAAGACAGAAACAGGCACCGGGGCGCTCCCTGGCATGGGGGCTGAGGGCATAAGTGTTGGGGGACTCCTCTCCACGCCCCAAGAGACCCCTCCCAAACTCCCAGGGACCCTCCAGAACATTTGCTCGCCGCCAGACCAGAGCCGCACCTGCTGCTGCCACCGCCTCGCCTGCTCACCACACCCTCACAGCATGGCCCGTCCCTTCCCACCCCGAGGTTATCCCCGGCCTTCGCCAATCACAGCGCGCACCTCCCAATCTCCGGACTGTTATTGGTCATTTCGCCCGTCCGTCACCACCAGCAATTAAAGAGACTGTTATGTGGCTCCGCCTCCTCAAGCCACGCCTTCTGAGCCGAGTCCTCCAGGACCATAGAGACGGGCAAGCAGAGCAGCCCTTCCTGTGAGCCCTTCCTCTGGCAGCCAATGGGAAGGGAAGGCCATGGGGGGCGGCTGGCGGTGATTGGCTGCCCTGGGGGGGCGGGGTTATGTTTGAACGGCGTGCCGCGCGCGCGCGGCCGTTGACGCTGAAGCGATGGCGGTGAAGGCGGCCGCAGCGGCGATGGGGCCTGCGGCGGCCGCGGCGCGGACGCTGGAGCTGCCCGCAGAATGCGACCGCCGTCTGGCCCAATTCCTGCGGCAGGTGGACGAGACCGATATGGTGTGGCTGGATGAGATCTATGAGGAGGCAGTCAGGATGTTTGTCAGGTACTCGCTTCCCGCTCCCCGCTAGGCCCCGGCCCCTACCTGCCGTCCTTCGCTCTGATCCCTTCTTGATCTCCCCTTCCTCTCTAGCAACTACAGCGAGGAGCTCGAGCTGATGCCCAAGACGCCATCGCAGAAGAAACGACAGCGGAGGAAGCGGCTGTCAGCCTTGCAGGAAGAGCAGGAGCCCGGCAGGAAGCGGTGAGGGGCGGCGGGAGCGGGGATCGGGGAGCCCCGTTCGGCGCGGGCCGCGGAAAGCGGGAGCGCAGAGGGGGTCCTCGGCGCCTGGAGAAGGGAGGGAGCCCGTGGGATGCCGAATAGACCTGCTGCCGAGGGTT
The DNA here is from genome assembly GCF_052056855.1 of Sturnus vulgaris. Classification (NCBI taxonomy): domain Eukaryota; kingdom Metazoa; phylum Chordata; class Aves; order Passeriformes; family Sturnidae; genus Sturnus; species Sturnus vulgaris. The sequence continues at coordinate 4,855,467 of NC_142260.1, forward strand.
CATGGAAACAATACCCTCCACGGAACGTGTCCTGGCGATCCCCTCCTTTGTCCATGGGAGTTCCCCTTCCTTCGTCCCGCACGTCCCGCTGGTGTTAAAGGTCCGGTCAGACCCTGTGTCTGGAGCACTCTCAGCCGAAAAACATTGGATTTCAATGCTCATGAGAAGTGTTTTTATTGTTACCTGGTTCTGTGTCCCTGTGCCTCTGTCTACTGTCTTTCTGTTTTAAAGTCATTGCATCCCTTAATTACTGTCTGTATTAACTGCTTTATGCAGCTTTGTGTCTCCTGGGCCCATCCCAGGTGTTTTTGCTCCATGCCTGTGTATGCACAGAAGGAATGGGGGATGTTCCCAACTCCTGTTCCTATCTAACCCACTGTTCCTGTCATCAGCCTCTCTAGGAGGAGGAACAGCAGCATCAAACTGGTGCCTTCTGTGCGATCTTCTCAGCGACTCCAGAACAAAGAAAACCTGGAACTCAGCAGGGCCGAGGCCAAAGAGAACTCTCCACCACAGCGAATGACACGATCCCGGGCTGCAGCCTCTGCCAGAAGGTCCAAGGTGGTTCCTGAGACCCCACCTGCCCCGCAGACAGCAGGGAAGGATCCCTGGGTGGAAGCTGACCACGTTGGTACTGCAGTGCCTCTCCAGAGCAGCGAAGCAAAGCTGGCAGAGCTGCTCCCCACGAGCTCAGGGAATGGCTCTCCCGAGGAACATGGTGTTCCCAAATCACCGCTGGTGCCCACAGCCCCTGAGTTGGTGGTGCCCTGTACTCCTGAGGCCCGCCAGGCTGTGCCCGAGCTGCAGACAGAGAGGGCAGCCAATGTCACCATGATCCTGAGCCCAGGGGCTGGGCTGGAGGAGGGGGGTGGCTCCCCTAAGGAACACAATCAGGCTCAGGAGCCCTCCCAGCCCTTGAGGAACAGCCCGGGGACTCCGACCGGCTCCAGGCTCAGCCGCCGCTCCGTGCGCCGGAGTCTGATGGGGAAAGCGTCCCTGAGCCACAGAACCTCCCTGGCAGAGAAATACTCCCTGGCCGGCAAGAGGGAGAGCATGATCCGGACATCCATCACCAGGGCAGCGGGCAAGAAGAAGGCAGCAGCTCGGAAGAGATCCATGTCCTGTAGCTCCATGGATGGTGAGTTCGGGTGTCATGGAGAGGTTCTGCTGCTTTCTGCTGCTGAGGAAAGCAAAGTGCTGGGGCTGGGTGTTCAGTGTGGGGGCTAGACAGGCTGCAATCCCTCATGGAAGTTTTTCCTGGCTTTCTGGAGCCCCTCGTGAGCACAGAAACCTAGGTAACTGAATTTAGCCTTGTAAATCACCTGGGAGATCAGCCTCAGTGTCTCCATTCCAACGTAGCTTTAACCATTGCTGATTTGCTGGGAGAAGTTGTTAATCCTGGAATCCTAGGATGATTTGGATTGGAAGGACCTTAAAGATTGCTCAGGTCACTCCAAGCAACCTAACCTGTCCTTGGACACTTCCTGAGCTGGGGCAGCCACAGCTCCTCTGGTCAAGTGGTCTTCCCAGTTTCTGTGGGGACAGCTGGCAAAGCTGAGAAGGATTTGGGGATCCAAAAGGGGTGATGGATTCACCCGTGTTTCCTGCAAGGTGAAATTCCCACCAGCTCCCTTCTCAGCAGGATCTGGCTGCTGGTTCTAGAGTTTGTTTGAGACGGGAATTTCGAGGCTGGATTTTATAGATTAAAAGTCTCACACAGTTTTACAGTTGGTGGCAAAGGCAGATTTTGGCATGGACAGTATGATCTAAACTACTTGAATTACTAAACAAACAAGATGGACTCTTCACGAGGAACTGGAATGACAGAACAAAGGGAAATGGGTTCAAACTGAAAAAGAGGAAAATTAGATGGGATATATGGAAAGAATTCCTCTGTTTGAGGGAGGTGAGGTCCTGGCATGTGTTGCTAGAGAAGCTGTGGCTCCCTCACCCCTGGAAGTGTCCAAGGCCAGGTTGGACAGGGCTTGGAACAACCTGAGATAGTGCAAGATGTCCCTGTTCAAGACAGGGGGTGGGACTGCATGAGCTTTAAGGTCACTTCTCACCCCAGCCAGTCTGTGGTTGATTCTGTGGTTATTCATGGCAGGTTCTGGCTGTGTTGGAGCTCACTGCAGCAGAGCCATCTGGAATGGTGGCATCATTCCCACTGTAAATAAGGCTGGCTCTAACTGTTAATGTCCAGTCCGGGCCCTGCAGATAAGCCCGAGGCCAAGCCTTGCCCTATTAATACCAGCTCATGGAATATTGCCCTGAACTCATCCATAATTGAAAAGCACTTTCCTGCACAGGAGCTGCTGGCCAGTTCCTGTATTGTCACCTGGGTTTGCTCCCGTGCCCCACCCTGCCTCAGCACAGGACCAACCCCTCTGCAGTTTCTTATCCCATCAGATCCTTGGCTGCACCCCAACCTTACAGCTCAGGTGTGTTTTTTTCCTCTCCTACAGCCTCCAGCTCCATAAGTGTGCCAGAGGATGAGGAAACTGTTGTCAAAACTGGGTGAGAATACTTTCGGTTACTTATTTGTTTATCCTCACTATCCTGCTTGCAGGACTTTTTCACTGCCATTCTTGGTGTAAAATCCAAGTGGCTTCCCAGTTTCCTCAGTTTTGTTAAGCCCCTTTTGTCTTTCTTTTTTTTTCTAGGCCTCCTCCTGGACCCTCCACTCCTTCCAAGTTGGTAAGACTTTGGCAGGGATTAAAATTATTTGTGCCTGTGTGGATTTGGGAGAAAAATGTGTGGAATACACGTTATTGGGAAATTTGGGAGCTCTGGTTGTGGATTGTCAGACTTTGTAACCTGTCCCATAGCAGTGAGTGAGGAAGGCACAGAGGACCTGGCTTAGAGATACACGAGCCCATCTGAGCCTCTGTGGTTCTGGTACTCAGACTAGGGAAAGTCTTAATCACAACATTCCAGAACCAGAAAAACTAAAACCAGCCAAGTTTTCTTTGGGAAATGAGCACGTATGATCCGTGGCTTTGGGTGCAGGTGGAGGTGTTCTGTCAGAAGGGTGTTACAGTCTCGGATGCTTTCCCAGATTCTCTGACTGAAACACAGCCTTTCCTCAGTCATTTTCCTAAATCTGTTGAAATTGTTTCACTCCACCCTGAGCCTGACCTCAGGGTTGAATCTTGCTTGGCTCTTCTCTTTTGGCCTCTTGCTAGAGATGATTGTGTGAAGATTCAGTCCCCAATCTTTACAGAATAAAAAATCTTCAGGTAGTTCAGAGAAGTTTGGTTCAGCTGGTGTCATGGTTTTCACACTGTATTTTTAAAGATTTTTTTGACCTTTTGGTCAGTTCTGCAGGTAATTCAACACGTGTTCATTTGGACACACACAGAAATTTGTGAATATTATTGAGGTCAACACCTTTTGCTCCACAATCCTCACTGAGGAAGGAATCCCAGGATCATGTCAGTGCTTTGTCCAGAATAAATTTCAGTGAGCAGAGCCTGAATTAATGGAGCAGAACAGTGACCTGAAGCACTTGTGAAAACAAGGAGAGCTGTTATGATAGCTGTGCAGAAACTCAAACAAAGTCAGTTTCCCTAGGCCCTGCAGAAACAATTGGGGAGGATGAGTTCTCCATCAATCCCTTCTCTTCCCAAGGCAGCACTGTGAAGTGCTGACCAGGAGGTAATGCTGGTGCTGCTAGCAGAGAGCAATTCCAGAACCACAACCCATTATCCCAGCAGAGCGTGCCCCAGCCTAAGTGCAGAGGCAGGGAGCAGCGATGGGCATCCCATAACAAACAGATAAATCATGGAAATGAGCCATTTGCCTGCTGTCTCCAGGCTCCCCATTCGTCACTGCTCAGGGAAATGGGCATGCTGGCTCTGGCTAGAGCTCTGGCAGCACAGATTTACAGCTTGGAAAGCTCCTGGCCTTAATAGTTGATGAGCTGGTTGAGTTTAAGCAGTGCAGATGCTCATGTTAATGTCCCTGCCTCTCCTGATAATGCAACATCCAGGGCTTTGCCAAGAGGTGGTTTGGCATTCCCTGGTAACACTGCTGACTGTACTCGTGTCAGAACTGAACCAGGAATGGGCTGTTTCCATGTGTAATTGTCCTGAAACCCTTTTGCTTTTCCCATAGGATATTCAAAGCCCTCGGATGTCCCTTCGCTCCCATACAGTCAGCAAACACGGGCAGCCGCAGGAGCTGAAGAGCAGTGGTAATTCCAGAGGGTTTTGGAGCAGCACTTTGGGAAGTTATCATTTTGAGAGGCTGGCTGGGAAGCTGGAAAGATTGACTGGTTAATTTGAGAGCTCAGTTTGAAAGATTAATTAATGTTTGATGAGCAGGGATTTATTTCAGACAATTAGCAGTGAGAAAATTCTGTGCTGGAGATATTTCCATCCTGGCAAGCACATGGAGATAGATATAATGAGGCTGGAGGGTTGTGGGAGGCCCAGTTGAGCCCTGTTGCTGAAGCTGTGCAGAATCCAGACAGCTTTGGGCAGCTTTGCTTTGTCTAGAGTTTCCAGGTGGGAACGGTGCCATGTGAGCCAGGTCCTGCCGTGCCCGCTCATGCAGGTGGTTTTGCTGTTCAGTGAGCTGCTACATCCCTTCTCTGCTGTCAAAACTGTCTTGGAGGTGACTTTTCCTGCTAGAGCTCACTGTGTGACTGTTCTCTTCCAGAAAACAACTCAAATAAGAATGGGGAGACCCTGGAACCACCCCAGAGTGCCAGGTATGTCCTGGTTGGAAGTGTCTCGGGCGAGGGCTGTGGTCCTGTTCCAAACAGTGCTGGGATATTTTTCACCGACCTCAGTGTTTGTGACTGTGAAGCTTCTGCATAAAAGTTTTCCCTGCCTCCATGATTCTATGATTTAATTTTTCATTTTCTATTGCATTAGGATTTTATTTTTTTGGCTACCATGCATGCACAATCTTAGAATCACAGACTGGTTTGAGTTGGAAGGGGCATTAAAGCTCAGTTCTACCCCCTGCCCTGGGCAAGGACACCTTCAGCTATCCCAGGTTGCTCCAAGCCCTGTCCAATCTGGCCATGGACACTTCCAGGGATGGGGCAGCCACAGCTTCTCTGGGCAGCCTTTGCTGGGGCCTCACTATACTGGAACCTCTCTTAAGCCAGGATAGTTTATAGCCCTTTCCAGCCCTGTCTTGGAGGCAGGAGCAGGATTTGCCCGGTGTGATGGGCTGTGCTGTCTCACAGGAGGAAGCCGAGCTACAAGAGAGCCGTGGACGAGCGCTACGACCACCAGCAGGCAGAGGAGGGTGGGCTGTCTCCTCTCAGGAGGAAGACCCCATCCCCAGTCCTCCCAGCCAGCAAGGTGAGATCCTGGTAACCCTGGAGTGCCTCACCAAGACCTTTTTTTTTCTCACCCCCACTCACACTTTGCTGTTCCTCCCACAGGTGGTGCGCCCGTTCAAAACGTTCCTGCACACTGTGCAGAAGAACCAGCTCCTCATGACCCCGAGCTCCATGGGGAGGAACGGAGTCATAAAATCCTTCATCAGGTACAACACCCCTCTCCAGGCTGATCCCAAGGTAAGAGGAGGCTCTTCTCTAAGCCAGTACACGGTGGTTTCATAAGTGCCTAGCTTAAAGCACAGTAATGGGAGGAGCTTTGCAACCCATTTGAAACTAAGTGATTTGAAGTGGTCTGTTTAGACTTAAATAAATAAAATTGGGTTAGTCAGCTTCCTGAAGAGTTCCAGTTTGAACTCCAAGCTTTATTCCTGCATCTTTCCCCTGTGCTATTGGCAAGTAACAGAGATGAAAACAGGGAAACAGAAATCGAGTGGATAGTGAATGTTGAGTTGTATTGATAAATGAAGCATGTAGATCCCAGGTCTCCTTTCTAGGACTTCTTTCATGAGTGAGATTGAGCAAATACCTCTTAAATGCAAACTTTGGACGTTTTCCAAACCCTTGAGGCAGGAGTGAACATGAGGCTGTCCTGGATGTGGGGCCAGTCAGACAACTGCTGGTGTCCAGATCGAGTGGGCATCACTGTCACTAAGGGATCCTGTTGGGACCAGCAGTAGGATGGTCCAGCAAGGGATCTTGGCTGGCTGCAGGCAGGTACTTCTGCACTACCCCAGGGAGCTTTCCAAGCCCCTGGTTTTCCAAGCCAGGAGTAGTTTGGGAGGGGAGGGATTTGAAAGCTGGTTCTAGACAAGGGTGTAGCTTCCTGGATTCACTCAGAGCCATGCTGGTAGCCATATGCCAAGCAGGAATTGCTCATACTTCTGATACCCAACAACTCACCTGCAAAGTAGGCAGCTCTGGGGCTAGTTTTCCCTTGCAGGAAAGCTGAGATGGAGAAAGAGGAGGGCAGGATGCAGGAATTGGTATTCCTACATCTAGCAGCCTAATGGCAGCGCTTTGCAGAGCTTGCTCAGAGGCTGGCTGTGCTCCAGCAGGTCAAGGAAGGCCATTGGGAAGCAGTGAAGGATTCCAGCTTCCATCTCGCTGGGTTCCTGCTGATGTTAGTGTCAGTTCTACCAAGGAGTTAATAGGATGAGAAAAGGGTCTTGTGGCTAGGGAGTGCTTCCTCTGCTGCTGTCAGTTCGTGGAATGTTTTAGGTTTCATTCCAGTGCAGGCAGCTCCCCCTCGGGAGTTTTTCCGTGTGGGAGCTAAACATAACTAAATAGCAGCAGAGCAATAAGATATAATTGTGAGTTTCATATTAACCAGTTTAGATGCTGACAGCACCAAGCATTTACAGCACAGAGCCCAGTATAAGGGATTCTCTTGAATAATGCCCATGCTGACCTGTGGGCTTGTGCTGAGACCAGGCATGGAGTGGGTTGATGTTAACCCATTTGCTGTGGCTGTAGTGGTGGCTGGATCTTGCTCCCCTGGCTGACAGTGTGCCTAGCTGGGTCAGGAAAACGAGGAGAAAGCCCCTGTTTCTGGCTGGCACATAGAGCTGGCTGCATGCCAGAGCACGCTGGGAGCTCTCGGAGTGCTGGTGGTTCACCACCAGATTGAGCCTCACAGGAGGCCCAGGCGCCGGTGGGAGCTCAAGGTGTTTCCTGGAGCACCATCTGTCCCCACGCTCGCCGCAGGGAGCGGGAGCCGTGCCAGGCATTAGCGCTGCTTGGTGCCTCCTTTGCACCAAAAGAAAGCACGGGGCTGGCTGCCTGCAATCCCTGAGGATGCTGCCTGGGCTTCCAGAGCTGATGCTCCTGTTTCAACAGTCCAGCTTCTCCTCTTGTTCCCTGAGATTAACACCAGTGTTTTCCTTGCATTTGTCCATTCATGACCAGGTCACAGGCTGCCTGAGCTCTGCTCCAGGGTTTTCACCATCCCATATGGGATGCATCATTCCTGCCTGAAGCTCCGTGCTCTCACCTCTGGGTCCTTGCCCAAAGCAGCTGAGTTGGGAAAGAGTGCTGGCCACTGGGTACAGTGACATTTCAATTCCCCTCAGGAAAAAGAGAGGCAGAAGCTGGAGACTCTGCGGAAGAAGCAAGAAGCTGAGCAGCTGAGAAGGCAAAGGCTGGAGGAGGAGAAGAAACGGCGACTCGGAGAGGCGAAGCTGTGAGTAGACGTGGTCACGCTGCTCTTGGCACCTGTAGATTCCTGTGTCCAGGTGTTGCATCTTGCAGGAACTGTGCAAGCAGCAGAAACTCCTGTGGGCACAGGCAGTGTTTGTCCTTGAGGTATCTCTGGAATGCTGATACAAAGCATTGATTGTCCTTGCCGCCCACTGCTGCAGCTTTTTGTCTTGAGTCCCCACTTTCTGACAGAGCTTAAACATGGCTGGTGCTTAAATGAATGGGGAACTTGGGCCATTGAATTTCCTGCTGTGTCTTTTTGGCCTTGTGCTGAGCTGGGGGGAGCTCACGTGGCTGGAACACGATGATGAGCTGGGCTGTGTCCTCAGGAAGCGCGAGGAACGCCTGCGCAAGGTGCTGCAAGCCCGGGAGCGTGCAGAGGAGATGGAGAAGGAGAGGAAGAGGAGGATTGAGCAGAAGATTGCTCTGTTTGATGAGAAGACTGAGAAGGTACAGCCCCTGTACAGCTTATTTGGGACAATCAGTAGCCACTGAGGCACTTAGCACCACACAAATGTGCTCTCTGGAAAGAGGGGCACGGAGGCTGCTTGGATTCTAGAGGCTGAAGCAAAGAGTCGTTGAATAAAGAATTTTCCAGAGCCTTGGTGATCCTCAGGAAGAGCCTTTCTCTGGCTGCAGCAAATGGCAGCTGAACCTCTGTTTTTCCATAATCACCAATCTAAATGGGCTTTATTAATGCTCTAGTAGATGAGAAAAGGACTTGCAGTAGATAAAGGTGGCCTAATAGCCTCAAGGTTTTATCTGCTGCTTCTCCCAGCTGAGTAATAGCTGGATAGGGGAAAGCAAACATCCTTCCTCCAGAGCTTTCCTCAGATCCCAGACTTCCAGGCAATTTGTGCAGGGGCCTAGTGGTCATTTGTCTGCTTTAATTATCCCCAGCTGCCTGTCTGATTGCATGGCTCTGAGGTTATATTCCAATGGCTTTGTGAGACTGGATATGTAAACCCCAGGATGGGGTCAGCTCTTCCTAGGAGGATGTGAAACAAGGTCATTGCCCTAAATATGACCTTTATAAAACAGCACAGGCCCCCTTGGTTGGTGGGGGAAAAGGAGGGAGGGTTTGGCCTGTGAGGGGTCCTGCTATGCTGTCCTACCTGAGACTGGGTCTGTGTGTGCTCCAGGTGCGGGAAGAAAGGCTGGCAGAGGAGAAGATCAAGAAGAAAGTGGCTGCCAGGAAGATGGAGGAAGCTGAGGCCCGGCGCAGACAAGAGGAGGAGGCCAGGAGACAAAGAGCTCTGCAGCAGGTGTGTGTGTGTGGGCCTGCTCCGTCCCAAAGGCAGAGCTGGACAGGGGATCCGCCTGCCTTGGGCACTGGGAATTTACCCCTGAGATGTTTCCCTGCTGTGCAGTGATGGGGATTTGGGTCAAGTGAGGGGTTCCTGGTGCTGTACCCTGGAGCCTGCTCCTGTCAAGTGAGTAACTTCTACCTGGGCTTCCAGGAGGAGGAGGAGGAACGGCGGCACAGGGAGCTAATGCAAAAGAAGAAGGAAGAGGAGCAGGAGCGTGCCCGGAAGATCGCTGAGCAGAGACAGGCAGAACAGGAGCGGGAGAGACAGTTGGCTGCAGAGAGAGAACTGGAGAGGAAGAGGGAGCAGGAGCGGATCCAAGCAGAAAAGTAAGGCAAAATCCCCATTCATGTACTAAATTCTGTGCTGGGATTGAAATGCAGCCAGAGCAGAGGGCAGGAGTGGAAGATGAGCAGCAGGGAGCTGCAGTGACCTGGCAGCACAGCTCTGGACTGTTGCTGGTGCTGAGCTGCCAAGGAGAAATTCTGGGCTTAGGGATGTCAGGAGTGTGGTGGGGAGTGCCTGAAGAGCTGTAAGCAAGGGAGGGCCCTGGTGTGGTTCTGGGATTGAGGGCCTGTGCTGTGGTCCCCAGGCTCCGGGAGCAGCAGGAGAAGGCTGCCCGCCTGCAGAAGGAAGCAGCAGCTGCTAAGGAGCGGCTCCGCAGGGAGATGGAGAAGAAGGAGGTAAGTGATGGATTTTGGGAAAGGATAGAGCCACGCAGTCTGGCCTCAGCAGTTGTTACTGTTGGGATGCTGTGGGGAGCCCTGAGGAGTTACTGTTGCACTTCTCAGCAGGAAGTCAGACCTGTTTGGCATGGTTACAGTACTATGGGGAGACTTGGGCTCTAAAAATACTGTTTACTAGTCTAGAAAGCGGCACAGATCAGTAGCTCAGACTTCTGCAGATGGTCAGCTGGTTTCTGGCTTTTACAGCCCCAAGATAAAGTCAGCCCCAAGTTTTCCAAGGCGGGAGGTCCTGGCTTTGTCAGGGAAAGGCAGCTGATGCTCGGCATGGGGGTCAGTGGGTTTGTGCCCCTCTGAGGAAGCTTCACCATGTCCCAAGCACTCCTCAGCAGCACAAGGAACAGCTATAATGATGTTCTTGGATATTTTGGATATTTTGCTGGCCACAAAGATGTATGGTTGGGTTGGCAGTGTAGTCCCTAAGGGTAATCCTGTGGATGTCCCTTGGCAGCAAGAGCAGAAGAGGCAGGAGGAAGAGCAGAAAAAACTGTCAGAGGAGCAAAAGGCCAAAGAGAACGCCCGGGCACCACTCCTGGAAAGCAAAGAGGTAACTGGAGATGGGTCCTTAGGGGTGACAGCACAGTTCAGTCCCAGCACTGACCCATTCTTGCCTCAGGCAGTTCCACCCTCTGCTTTATCTGCCTTTCCAATAACACGGGAATTCTCTAAATCCTGAGCAGAGTTATCTGGGGTTGACTCCACGAATATTTCAATGATAAAGAGAATGGAAGCAGGAGGGACTGGACAGGGTTCCTGGCTGTAAGACAGCAGCTGTTGGAGCTGTCTTAAGAGCCTCTTAAATTACCAGAAGGACCTCAGGGGCGGGAAGTGCTGCAAGTTTTGCTTCGGATCAAATTTGGGAACAGCCAGAAGGTGGCAGCAGAGCCTGCGTTTGGTTTGCCCCTGGTTTGGCAGGGGAGAATCCTGCGGCTGTGCCTTCATGTCCTGAACATTGACAACAAACACGTGGCTCTTGTCTCCTTGCAATGCTCAGAATCTTAGTCTTTAAGTGCAGAAAGTGGGTGGGAGTTAATGTCACTGGACACAAAGCCATGAAGGGGATCTCTGGTGAGGAAGGACAACTGTGTCCAACTCTCCAGAGACTCATTTCCTGATTGAAAATTGAATTCGTACTGAAAATTTCCAGTTGAAAAACCTGAAATTCGCAGTTGGAGGTTTTCTCCTGCCCTTACACTTCCCACCCGTTCCACTCCCATTAGTGTGAGCTCAATTTGGCTGAGCTGGCCAGCTCTGTACAGCAATTTGCAGTTTCATATCATTAATCAAGCCCAGAAGTTGGGTTGCAGAGTGTTTAGAGCATGTGAGTCTGCTCCAGTGACATAAAACCTCCAGTTAATTTCGGCTTGACTGGAGTGGAGCTCTGTTCTATTAGACCCATTAGATTAATCTACTGCTGTGTGTTCATGCCACAGATGGCAAATTAATCAGCCTAATTAAACAAGAGAAGGCCATGCACAGCCGTTATTGGGTCACAGCTTTGGAACTTGGGCCAAACTCTCAGGTCCAAACTTGAGAACTGCCAGACTCAGGGTTTGCCATGAGGTGACAGAGCAGGGGGTGGGGACCACCTGGTCCTACTGCAGTTTGGAGCCTCATGGTGCTGCTGCATCCACCCAACACCTGTGGAATGTGTTTCCCTTCTAGAATTCCCCTGCCTGCAACTCGTACGAGATGACTCCGCAGAGCAGGAAGGAATTCAAGGTGCCTGTGACAAGCTCCAATGACTACGGGATGGACCTGAACAGCGACGACTCAACAGATGATGAGAGCCAGCCCCGCAAGCCTGTCCCTGCCTGGGCCACTGGTATGTGTGTGGGGGGATGTGTGTGTCCAGGACCCCCGGCAGACTGGGGGACCTGATGTGAGGTTTTGCCCAGTTCCTCCTGTCTGGAGGAGTGTAAAGTACTCCAGCATAGATTGACTGATTTTGTGTCCAAGACTGGACAGGAGCTTGGAGCAGCCTGGTCTAGTGGAAGATGTCCCTGCCCATGGCAGGGGGTTGGAACTTGGATGAATTTTAAAATCCCTTCCAACCCAAACCGTCCCATGATTCTCTGTGGAATGTGGAATCATGGGCTCCTCCACCACTTGAGGAATCTTGTCACAGCTTAATGGGGGACAAAAACACTGCTAAGCTGCCTCGGAGCAATGAGAGATGAGCAGAGCGGGGACACGCCGCATACAGCAGCTTACTCAGCGATCTCAATTAACAAAATTAACACAACCCTTGTCTGTTCCCACAGGGAATCAGCTCAGCCAAGCTGTGATCCGGCAGTACTACAATCCCCCTGATGTGGATGCGCTGTTTGGGGCCATCCCCAGCCCCAGGCTGGAGCACATCTTCTACAAGAGCAAGCCCCGCTACTTCAAGCGCACCAGCTCGGCCGTGTGGCACTCGCCACCCACTGTGGCGGCCAAGCCAGCCCTGGGGCTGCCCTGCAGCCTCAAAAAGCCCTGAGGTGAGCGCAGGTGTGCAGCAGGTGTGCCTTCCTGTCTCCAGGTGAGGAAGGAGTCACTCTTCAGTTTAAGTATTTAGGTTCTAGCATTGAATAAATGGCAGCTTTTCCTGGGTTCCTGCACCTCAGTTTGCGGGGCTGGTTTCTGGCAGGCCAAGCCACAAGGTGCTGCCCCGGGAAGTGCCTCTCTCTTACCCTTAGCTTGGAGCTGGCATGGACTCAGACCAGCCAGGTGAGGGGAGTCACCTGAAGCTGTGGGATTCCCCCTCTCTGTCAACGCAGACCTGGCAGTTGTACATTTGTGCTGCCCTCGAGGTCAGTGACAGCCAGGGACCACTGCACGAGGGCACAGTCCGGCCTGCTCCACTGCCCTTCTCAGGAACGTGTTCCCAGGTGTGCTCTTCATCTCCTGCAATCCCGAAGGGATTCATGGCTCTGTTTCCCACCTGGGTGGTGGTGTCTATCAGCTGGGCACAGCTGATGTTGGCACAGCTCGGGTGGGAACACAACGAGGATCTCAGTGACATTCCATCAGCTGTGGAGAGATGTGACCAAGGTGTGACCATGTCCCCAAGGGACGCGCAAGTGTGTGAGCCAGCTCTAGGCCTCAATAGGAGAAACTCTGCAAGTGTTGTGGCAGACTTTTTTTGTTTCTCAGTGGAATTCCGTCTGTGAGGCCAGATGGGATTGAGAGGATGTTTTAACCTTAATCCCTCTTGTTCACCTTTGGCTGTGGCTCAGCATCAGCTCATTGTCTCTCGGCCTGTTTAGCACTTCCTGTTCAGTGAGCCACTTTTAACCGGAGTCTGGCCAGCCCAATTTCATTGAACCAAAAATTCCAGCTCAGCCTTCCCATTCCAGGAGCCTATGGTGGTTTAGTCATTCCTTCTGCACCCAGCCCAGCCCTGTAAAACTCCTGTAGATATTATGCTTTGTATGAGGGGACATGACCCTGTCTGTGTGTCTGTAGCCAATGCACTGTTTGCCAGCAAATATTTTTGAAAAGATGTGGGTTTTGTATTTAAATACACTGGTGTCTGTATTCTGGGGCTGCTCTGTATGTGCAGATCTGTATCTGTGGAGTGTCTGTGCTTTTGGGGTTGCTCTGTAGATCCAGGTCTGGCTATTGGTGTCTGTACCCATGGAGTGCCTGCGTTTCCATGGCTGTCCTGTGCTTCCAGCTCTGTATTCATGCGACCGCGATTTCTTGTACAAAAGCTTCTGAGCTGGCCAAACATTGTTGGATAAAGTGAGTTTAATCATCTCTGGGCTCCTCGCAGCATTTTGTTACAGAAATTGAGGGTTTGTGCCGATTCCTTGAGGCAGGAATGTCCTGTCTGGGGAGAACTTCTGATCTCCAGTGGAAAATTTGGGGTTCCCCCAGCACTTTGTAGCACGAATGGAGGCTTTTGGTGCCTGTTTTAAGGTTTGGGGCCTTTGTGGCTGTGGGTCTATTGGGGACATTGCTCAGTGCCCAGCCCTTGTCCCTGTGCTGCCAGCCCGGCTGCAGGACCAGCTCCCACCTCCCAGGCACAAAGACACAACACTCAGTTCAACTCACACATAATTTATTAGTGACAATGGGGCTATCTCCAGGCAAAAAGGGATGTCACCACGGTGGGGGGGAATGACACTCTCCCTGGGTTGGGGAAGGGGGGGGGTTTGAACAATGTGGTGTAACCCAGTGTGGGGACAAGGTTGGGAAGGACGCACAAAGCATCCTCATGTATGTGTGGGGACTCACAGGGTCCAGGTTTGTCCCCAGAGATGTAATAGGCCCCAGGTGTGGCACGTCCCTGTCCTTCACCCTACCCACGCTCGCAGATGAGCTCGACGACGCTGTGCTCCATGGGGACGGGGTCAAGGCAGCGGTGGGCGGCGCTGGCGGCCACCTCATCCAGCAGCCCCTGCACCACGCGCTCGTCGGAGGCGAAGCGCCACAGGTAGAGCTGCAGGTAGTGCCCGTCCACCTGCACCTGCTGCAGCCCGAAGCGCCCCAGCGTGCGCAGCCGCACACACTCCAGCAGCGTCTTCAGGCTGATCTTGATGATCCCCGTCAGCACCGACACCTGCGCCAGGGGACAGTGGGGACACGTGGCACACGGGCACAGGGATGGTGTCCACACATGGGGGATGTGGGGGCCTTTGTCCTGGCTGCCATTCCCCAGGAACTCCTCAGGAGTATCTGGCACAAGGACACCCTTGGCCTGGTTGCTACACAGATCCCCCTCCTCTCACCAGAGTCCTAGGGGACACTGAGGACACTCTTGTCCTGGTCATCAGTTCCCAAGCACCCCCTAAATTCTGACACCAGGGACATCTTGCGATGGGAAGGTGGGCAGTTTGGGCCCTCTAGGGATGTTTAGGGACATGGTAGTGTCCCCATGACCTCACCTTGTTGAACTCAACAGGGCTGAAGATGTCGATGCGCTCAGAGAAAAGCTTCTGGATGTTGCTGAGCAAGTGGGTGTCCATGGGGGCACTGAGGACATGGACACAGGGACAGTCAGGGACTTGACAGGGCCAGGGATGTGGGGACAGGGACACAGGGAGCATTAGGGGCCATGGAGAGGGTTCAGAGGATGCAGGGATGGTTTGCGGACAGAAAAGTAGGGCAATGTGAGGATGGTCTTAGGACACAGAGGGACGAGACAACTGAGGGACAAAAGGACCAGGGGATTCCGGGACAGTTGTAAGGAACACTGGGATTGTTGGGACAGTCTGTGGATATGGGGATAGCTAAGGGCTGTCAAGATAGTGGAAGGGCATTGAAACAGTCTGGGATCATGAAGAGGGTGACAGGGATGATGCAGTGGATATTCAAGGAGTCACAGGTGGCCCGGGGAGTGGCAGGGTGGCCCAGGCAGTGACGCAGGGATGCCAGGGTGACCCAACCAGTGACACAGAGCGCCCAGGGGTGCCTGGGTGGCCCAGGCAGTGACACAGGGATGTCAGGGCTGACCTGGGGGTGTAGCTGGGGGCATAGCGGCCAGGTGCCCGAGAGCTGCTGTAGACAGAGAAGGCGCGCCGGCTGGAATCGCTGCTCTGTGCCCGCCTCACCCCCTCCTCGAAGAGCTGCCCCACCTGTGGGTGGCACCACAACCTCAGCACCCAAAACCCCCTCCTGGGACCCCCCAAACCATCCAGCATCCCTCTCACACACCCTTCCAGGATCCCCAAAGGGCCACACAGGGATCTTGGGCAAACCCCCTAGACCCCTCTAGGGCTGTCCAACCCCTCAGCCCTGGTGTCAGCCCGACCTGGACATCGATGGCGGTGATGTCCTCCACCACGCGCTTCATGACGGCGCGCACGTTGCGGGGCTCGACGGTGCCCAGCCAGTCGCGCGTCTCGACGCTCTTGCGCAGCATCTGCGCCACGGCCGCGCCCTGCACCTGCACGTAGTGGTCCAGCAGCCGCTGCGCCGCCGCCCGCGCCTCCGCACACAGCGCCGGCCCCGGCGTCACCGCCGGCCCCGAGTCCTGTGGGACATATACAGGTAGGATCAGCCCCACACCTCCTCTGCAGCACTGGGAATGCAAGGGGCATGGGGATATGTGGAGATGCCTCCTCTCCCTGTGGCTCTACATCTGATGTCCTGGGGGTACAGGGACATTGGGGACAGGTGGGACACACTGCCCCTCTTCCACGTCCTTGGGGCTTCAGGGACTCTTGAGGCCATGCAGAACCCCCCTGAACATCCCTCGGGGCCATTTAGAGGCTCACCTGGGGTGGAAACTGCTCATCGGTGAGGGTGAGGATGTAGCTGATGGTCGAGTTCTCATAGTCCAGGCAGAGACGGGCGAGGAGCAGCAGCAGGGCTGGGGGGGCGGCAGGAGCTCCCCGCTCAGCCGGGCCATCAGCAAAGCCACGGGCGGTGCGGCACAGCCAACGCACAAAGGCCACCACCAGCCCCTCACGCACTGCTGTCACACAGAACTCCCCCTGTGCCACAAATAGAGGGGTGGGGTCACACCCCCAAACCCTCCAAACTGCCCCGTATGGCCTCCAAACCACCCTGTGTGATGTGCCACCCACAGACTGCTCCAGTGACCCCCAAAGTGCCGCACCCCACAATGCCCCACCTTGAAGTAGGGCAGGCTGGCGAAGGCGACGTCCCTGGCAGTGAAGAGCTGCACATAGGCCAGCACGGCCTTGAGCTGGCCCAGCACAGAGGCAGCGAGTGTGGCCAGAAGGTCGGGCAGGCCAGGCCCCTCTTTGCCGGGGGGCCGAGGGGCAGCCAGCGCCTGGCGCACATCACCCAGGCAGCCCAGGAAGAAGGTCTGCAGGGCTCGCAGGTAGCGATCCACACGCTCGCGGGCGGCCCGGGCCACCAGCTCGGCGGCAGCGTCGGCGCCCGCGGGCAGCAGCTCCAGCAGCGCGCGCAGCCGGCGGTGGAAGCGGTCGAGGGCCCGCACCAGCAGGGACGTGTCGCCCAGGCCGCGCTCCAGCGCCAGCCGCCGCTCCAGCAGCGCGAAGTAGCGGGTGGCCAGCGCGGCGGCAAAGGGCTCCAGGCGCTCCGTGTCCCCGCCGAACAGCGCGCGGTACGAGCCGGCCAGCTGGCACAGCGTGCCCACGAAGGCCGAGCTGCCGCGGTCCACGAAGTCCAGGATGTCAGAGGCGGGTGGGGGCGGCGTGGTGGCCGTGCCCGAGGGATCGGCCGCGGGCAGCTCGGCCTCCAGCGCCGCCAGCTCGGCCTCAAGGCGCGCACCCGCCTGGCTCAGGAACTCCTCGCTCAGCTCCTCAGCCGGCTCCTCCAGCTGCAGCAGCATCTCCACACACTCGGTGAGTTCCTTGGGGTCCAGCGTCTCCTCCCTGGTGGTCGGGAGGGCCCGGATTAACAGTGGCATGGCAGAAAAGAGAGAATAAGCAACAGAAGTCATCAGCAGGCTGCAGAGTGAGCACCCCCAAAGTGCATTTCCCAGCGCAGCCATCAGCAGGCCCCAGGGTGAACGCACCGGAGGCGTGTGCGGAGGCGCTGGGCCAGCTCGGCCATGATGGCGTGGCTCTCGTCCTCGATGGCGCGGAAGGAGGGCAGGTGGCGGTAGTGGCGCAGCACCGCACGGGCGCGGGCGTGGCAGCGCAGGGCCCGCGCCGGTTCCGTCCCCGCCCAGCGCCGCAGCCGCCCCGGCACCTCCACCAGCGCCTGCAGCTTCCGCAGCAGCGCCTGCACCCCTGGGTTGGGGACACGGGGTCAGGGTTGGGGACACAAATGGAGCAGGATGAGACATGGGGGTGGGACCGTCTGTTGGATCTGCCCCCCATGGGGGACACCCACCCCCTAGATATGCCCCTCTACTCCACATCCCAATAAATCTCCCTGGATCTGTCCCCTGGATGGACCTGCTCCATACCAGCCAGCTGGGCCCCGCGGCGGTGCCGGTCCTGCAGCGCGGCGCTGACGCGGGCGCTCGAGGCGCTGATGGCCGCCATGTTGGCCGCCAGGTCATCCATCTCCGCCTCCATGTGCCGGAAATCCACCTTCATCTTCCGGATGGTGTCTGGGGAATGCGAGTCAAGTGCCAAGTCCCTCAACTGCCCAGGACCCTCCTGGCCCGCCCAGGATTAACACACCACAACCCTAACCCCCTAGAGAAGGCTGGATACTGAAGTGGCTGTCATTGGTCTCCAGAGTGAACCACCATGTCCCCCAGGGCAGCTTCCCACTGCTGCAAGAGTGAACACCCCCAAATCCCCGTTTCCCATTGCTGCCATCAGTAGATTTCAGAGTGAACACCCCCAAATCTCCACTTCCCATCACTGCCATCAGTAGGCTAAGAGTGAACATCCCCAAATCCCATGCTACTATCATCAGTAGATTTCAGAGTGAGCATCCCCAAATCCCCATTACCCATTGCTGCAATCAGTAGGCTCCAGAAGGAACAGCTCACCGGTGGCAGAGATGAATTTGTTGTAGTTCTCGTAGAGCAGGGTCTGCATGTCACTGTCCAGGGCACGGATCTCCCGGCCCAGTGCGGCCTCCCGGGCCAGGAGCTGCCCCAGGGGACACTCGCTGCGCACCTGGGGGAACAACGGATGCACATGTGGCCCTGGTTCCCTCCAGTGCCCCCTCTGGAGCCCCCTAATTGAGATTATCAACTGCCCTCCATAACTAGTCCAGGAGCCTCAGGTGCCCTCCAGGATCCCTAACTGTCCCCCCCTGGATTCCTCCCGAGATATGGAAGTGTTTCTCATGAGCCTCCCCCTGGCCTCAAGGATCTCCCCCGCGCAGTGCTAACTGCCCCCGATCCAACTGCTCCAGAGCACCTCAGTACCATTTCCATAGGGAATCAGCGTCCATAGGGAAGCATATCCATAAGGTCCCCGAAGAGGCCCTTTCTGGGATCCCCACAGGATCCCCTGCGGTCCTCCCTCGCCAGTGTCAGGGTCACCCACTGAGATCCCTCATGACGTGGCCCCGCGGGGACCTCCCGGAGCCCATCGGAGTCCCGGAGCCCTCGCCAAGGTGGGGGTGCCCGCGGGAGGGGTCTCCTTGGTCACCTTGGTCATGAACACCTCCGGGTCGAAGTGGGGCCCGTTGATGTCGGTGGGGTCCGGTGCCGCCTCGGCGGCCTCGGCAGTGGACGGGCCATAGTAGCGCTGGAGGGGCCCGTGGGGACGCCGCCATCCACCGCCCCCGGTGCTCCCGCCAGTGGCCTCGGGGCTGCCCGCGGCCCCGCTCCCGGCCCCGTTCCCCGCTGTCACCGCCGCCATCGCGCTGCCACTTCCGCCCCAGCCGCCACTTCCGGCCTCTCCTTTACGCCAGTTCCGGTGAGACGCCCGGTTGCCAAGGCGACGGGGAAGCAGAGCCGGACATGGCGTGGCCCAGGTACCGGGGCCTGGGGTGGCCACGAGGGGGACGGAGCTGCAGCGGCCTATGTCCTGCTGCGTCCCGGGGACAAGGACCCCAGTGAGGACGCAGACATGGGTGGAGACACCGACACTCGAGCCGTCAGCGGCCGCTGGCACCCCCAACCCTGGCTCCGTGTCTTCCACTGTTCCTTCTCACCACGGATCACCTGTCCCCAGGCCTCCCCAGTGTCACTGTGAGTCCCCATGAGTCCCCCCATCCCACCCGAGGGTCCCACTCCAGCCCCGGGGTGGCTCCGGGTGATGCTGGAATTGGGCTGTGAGGCCACAGGTACAACCAAGTGATCAACCTTGCACCTCGCACAAGGAACAAACATTTGGGCTAAAAGGTCTAAAATCAGCTTTATTTACAGCAGGAAAGACAAAATAAACCCCGCCAGGATGAGGGCCAGGCTGCTTCAGGGGCTTTTCATCGGGAGTCACCTGTTCCAGGAATTACAAGCCATTGATTCTTCCCAAGGGAAAGAGTCAGAGCTGCCATGTTGCACCAGGAGAACAGAAAGAGCCAGAGAAGTTCCTGCTGGCTTCTTTCTCTTTGCCTTCCCTGCACATTTTTTCCCCATATGGGAAAAAGAACACACCTAATCCAGCCAGGGTGTGTTTTGTGAGCAGTTTGGTACATGGGACAAAATTCCCTTCATAGCTGTGGACCCGAGTTAGCCCAAGGGCAAAGGAATTCCCAGTGGGAACAGGGAGAAGGCAAAAGAACACCCAGCCATCCATGAAGAGGGTTTGCTGGAGTCTGAATCAGAGGAGGAGGAATGGCTGAGCCCTGGCTGTTGCAGGAAGAGAGAAGCAAATAAGCAAAACACCCCCCAAGGCAAGGCAGGGGTTCCTTTTGTACCTTCCAAATTCATAAACAAATCAACAAATCCCTCATTGATTCCCCCCAACTCCTGACTGCGGGGGGAATTCCACTTCAACCTCTGCTTTATTGGCACAGCATCTCCCCAAAATGCTCTAAAACCAGGGTGCCAAGGTAACCACAATTAACTGGACCTCCTGCCACCAGATTTCTTTACCCTGATTTAGTAACTTAGTTTGCACATGTGTGGGAAGGTTCCACACAGCTGCAAATCCATGTGGTTATCCTTTCCCACAGGGTCCAGCCTGGCTTGCCCACAAGGATGATAAAGACAACCAAGCCAGGATTTAATGAAAGTCCTGCTCCCCTGCATCTTTTCCCTGCCACAATTTGAGAGTATCCAGGCCCAGATCCATTGCTAATTCCATCCTAAAGCAGCACAGCACAGGTTTCCTTTCAGCCCAGGAGTATGATCTGCAAGTCCCAGGGAAATGGAGAGCGGCCACATGGAATGTAAGTCACACACTGGTACTCCCAAATCCCAATAAATCAGCATCCTAAATCCTACAGCTTGCAAAGCTCAGATGGATTATGGAGTATCCACAAGTCCCTGGATTTGTTAGTTCCGGGTTTTCAGCAAGAGAGGTGATGTGGAAGTGGCCCTTAAAAACAGCCCACGGGATTGTGGACAAGGCAGGAGGTCACGGCCTGAGCCATGACCCCAAAATCATGTTCGACATGAAGATCCCTTTGGAGCCAAACTTGTTTTGGAAGAGCTGTCTGGGCCCAGCAACAATGAGGAGCTGGAGGGAGGAAAAGTCACCGGGAAGGTGAAGTTGTGGCCGAAGGCTCCTCTGGAAAACGTGTGGACAGGTCTGCGGATGGTGGGGTCTGGCCTGTGCCACCTGCCCTGCTCGGGGGTCTGTGACACCTCCCAGCCCGGGCTCAGGTGCCTGCCCGGGACACCAGGTAGTAGAGGATGAAGAAGATAAGGATGAGGGCCACGGACACGGCGAGCAGCAGCCGGCGGTTGTCCCGGCCAGAGCGCGCCATGCCGGAGAAACGCTTCACACTGCCCGACAGCAGCCCCGTCACGCTCAGGAAATCCGAGTCCTGGTGGGAAAAAACACCTTGGATGCGTTGCAGAATCATGGAACGTCTTGAACTCACAAGGAGGGGCTCACAAGGATGAGCCAGTCCAACTCCAGGCCCTGTACAGGACACCCCAACAATCCCGGTGATGATTTAGCCCCTTAAGGGATTTTGCCATCCCACCTCTCATCCCAGTTCCCTGATTTGTGTCTATTTCCCAGGTCCTTACCATGCCATCCAGGTAGCGGTTCTGTTCCTCAGCATCCTTGTCAATATCCAGAGCCAGCTGCAGGGCAAGGAAGGAAATGGGCATTAATGAGCTTTTAACATCCAGAGAACCTTTAAAATCTGAAATGCAAATATTCAAACAAACTGCTGCTTTCCTAGCTCCAACAGACACAAAGGAGCTTATCTGCTGCAGGAACAAGGAAAATAATTCGCATTTCCCTGTCAGGCAGGTGAACTTTTCCAGGTCTGAAAATAAAGCCTGTCTAAATCTGCCAGGTAGAGAGGGGAGTTGTTTAAACTCTGGGACACAATGGTAAGAATTCAGTCTGCCCTTTTACACAGTGACTCATTGACTTCTTTCATGGTTTGTATGAAGTTTTTAATAACAATTTAGAGCTTAAAGCTCTAAATCAAAGCATTTGATGTTAACAGGAGCAAACTAGCTTTAAGAACTGTTATATAGAGACATAGGCATTTTCCAAAATTAATCTTCCTGCCTTCCTTTCATTATTTTTTTCCCCCAAGGAGGTGAGTTTAGCAACACCCCTGGGTTCAAGGCTAGGTCAGACAGGGCTTGGAGCAACCTGGTCTAGTGGAAGGTGTCCCTGCCCATTGGAAGGGGTGGGACTGCATGAGCCTTATGGTCCTTTCCAACCCAAACTTTTCCATGGTTCTGTGATCCCCTGCAGGACTCCTAGGCAATCAGAGCCTGTCCTTCACCTCAACACCTGATGTCACCTCGGGCACTCACCGACTTCAGCCTGGTGACCTTGCTGGCCAGGCTATCGGCCATCCGCTTGTTCTCCACATCCAGCAGGTCCTCCATGGCGCTCGGACTCTGCCCTGGGGAGAAGAACAAGGAGCTCACATCATCCCTGCCCCACCACGGCACAGCTCTGTTACCATCACAGCCCCTCCTCGCATGGTGTGAGCAGTGGAACCCTCCGAAAACGTGACCAAAACACCCCAGGCTGCCTCCAAACAAGAAGTCAGACTGGCACCCTGAATTGCCATCATGGCCCAGCAACACCCAGGGATGAGATTTTGGGTGAAACCCGGCAAACCCGGGGCCCTTTGCCCCTCGGCCGTGTTGGGGTCTCGGCACTCCCCCCCACTGTGGGGCAGCGGGGGGTCCGGGGGAGGAATTAGGAGTCCTGGGAAAATTAGGGGCTCAAAGGGGTACTTAGGGTTAATGGGGGGGCACTTAGGCGTTCAAGGGGACGATTAAGGATTAGGGGGGGCAATCAGGGGTTCGAGGAGAGCAGCCGAGCAACCCAAAAGGGGCCCAGGTGGGCAATGAGGGCTTACGGGGGGGGGCGGTTCCAGGTCTCGAGGGGAAAAATCGGGGCACTGCAAGACTGCCCGTGGGGTTCAGTGGGATCGGGAGCTCCTCCTCCTCCTGACTCGCTCCAGCCCCTTCTGCCCCCCAAACCTGTCCCTGTCCCTTGTCCCCTCACCTCGGCCCCGCTCCGCCATGGCCGCCCTGGCCCGTCCCGCCCCGCCGGGCGGAGCCGCCACGAAATGTCCGCCCGCTCTTCCTCCTTCTCCTCCTCCTCCTTCCCCCCGGCACCGGGACCCTCGGGCCGCTCGCCCGGGCCGGGGAGGAAAGGCTGGGAGTGCCCCCCGAGGGATCCCGGGCCGCAGGTACGGCCAGCGCCCTGACCGGGCACAGGGGGCTGCGGGAGAGAACAGGGGCTTGGGGACAAAAAATGGGGGGGATTGGGGACAAGTACAGGGCTTTGAATAGGGGTCTGGGGATAAAAAGAAGTTTTGGGGAAATAATTATGGGTTTTGGGGGGGGAATGCAGAGGTTTTGGGGAAAAAATAGGGGTTTGTGACAAAAATAGAGGTTTGAGGGGGGAAGTAGGGGGTTAGGGATATAAATAGGGGTTTGGGGATAAAAAAGGGGGTTTGGAATTTACTCCAGTGGTGGGGAAGGAGGTGGCAGTGTGAGGAGCTATTAGGAGTACGGAAAAGGGGGATATGCCCGATGATCCATTGGTTCATGTCATCGCCCCAAAAGCAGAGGTGGATCCCCTCCATCCCAGCCCCTGGGCATGGAGATGCTGTGTCCCTGTCCCGGACCAGCCCAGCCTCCTATCTCCGCATCTTTTCCCCTTCTAAAATGCAGGATCTGCCTCTTTTGGTCCCCCCAAAAAGCCCCTCTGGGGCTGGGGAGGGGACAAGCCGTGTGATTCCCAAACCCCTTTGGGGGCTCTGGGCCTGGGGTCCCCGTTTGTTGAGGTTGGTGTTACCAGCTCAGCCTCATCCTTATGGGGAACACGGAAGCCGAACACATGTCCGAGCCCAAATCTGGTGGATTTCCCTCCGCTGGGAGTCACGTCGCAACACCGTGGGCTGGCGTGGCTCCGTGAGCCGCTAAACTGGTGCCGTGTCCAAAATAATCCCGCGGTGCTGCGCATCTGCTCGCTGGCAGTGTCGGCGGGGACATCCTCCTGCTCCGGACGAGCCTTTTGGCTGTGCCTGCAGGGATCGGCCATAATCCAGCCCGCCACCAAACCCTCCTCGCTCTGCTTCCCACCACCTGCCAAGGTAGCTCCGCCTGGAGCCGGAGGATGCTCTCCCGCCTGACTGCCTCGCCGCTCCATCCCTTGTCACTCCACGGGAATGTTTTTGGCTTTATTTGTTATTTCCCCCCCTGTGCGGCAGCAAAAATCAGGGCAGGCGGGGAGGAGGAGGAGGAGGCAGGGAGCTATTTCAGGGAGCTGCTGTTATCTGCTCCACGTTAATCCTCAGCTGGTGGGGGGAAGGTTTTCCCTGAGTGCTTTCCTGGGAGGGCATATATTAAACATTGAAAAGCAAAGCGAGGAAGAAGAGGATTAGCAGGAGAGAGAGAGGAAGCTGGCTGCTGGCTTTGCTCGGGTTATCCATCTGCTCCACTTTTATGGATGCAGCAGTGTGAGCAATATCACTCGGGATTTCTTTGTGTTGCTTTTTTTCCCTCCTTGCTCTCTCCACCTCTTTCTCTCTTCCCTCTCAGAGATCTGTGTGTGCCGAGGTGCTTTTCCATCACCCTGGAACTCCCCTTCCTCTGGGTTGTGCCATAGCTGAGCTGTTGGGATAATGGAGCTCCAGGCTGTGGTATCCACGCTGGAAAGCGGGGAGCAGGACACCGTTCTCAAGGTGCTCCAGGTCTACAACCAAGAGGTAAGTGATCATCAACCCCTCCCTCAGCTCAGGGACTCCTAAAAAAATTATTATCCAGATAATAAATAAAGTGAAACCTGGCCGGGAGATAAAGAGTACTGAGTAGGAGGAGCTTTTATGTTAAGGCAGTTTTGGAGGTGCTGAGAGAGTCCAGGGAGGAGCTGCAGGTGAAATGATGTTGAGATTTGCAAGTCAAAGATCATTAGAGGTGACTGCTGGGATCTCATATGGGCACGGCTCTGAAAGCAGTAGATGGCAAATAATGAAACCCCAATGATCTGGAAGCAGAGATGGGAGCGTTTCTAGCCTTAGAGTAGGAAAAGATTATCCGTGGTGGTGAATTTCTGCTTGGAGAAAGGAGACTGAAGGGACACCTGAGGAGCAGCAGAGGGGCAGCTCCAGTCTCTGCTCTCTGTGACCAGTGACAGGACCCAAGGGAGCAGCTGGAGAGGTTTAGGTTGGATATTAGGAAAAGGTTCTTCTCCCAGGGGGTTTCTGGGCACTGAACAGGCTCCCCAGGGAATGGGTGCAGCCCTAAGGCTGCCAGAGCTCCAGGAGCGTTTGGACAATGCTCTCAGGCACAGGGTGGGATTGTTGTGGTGTCTGCACAGGGCCAGGAGCTGGACTGAATGGATCCTGTGGGTTCCTTCCAGCTCAGGATATTCTATTCTGTGAAAGCCTGTTTGAAACTGACTCTGGTTGTCAGGGAAATTTCCTTCGGAGGTTTCCCCTGGGAGGGGCTGGCCCTGTGGATCACTCTGACTCACTCTGCACCAGGCTAGAGTAGGTGGAAGCCATCAGGGAAAACCTGAGGAATATTTTGCAAGAGTGTGAGAGAGAGAGAGAGTGTGTGGAACTATTCCTAACAGTCGAATTTGGAATGTGGAGCTACTGGCCAAGAAGGAGCAGGTGTCTGTTAAGGACAGCATTGAGGATTAACAGCACCAGCAGCAGGTGCAGCGCTGGCATCCTCAGGGTGCAGACAGTGTCTGTGTGCCCCCAAACCACAATATTTCCTGTTGGATTCCCCCAGCTGGGTCCTTCCTGGGGTATCAAGCTTAGGGAACTGGAACCACAGGGTTTGCTGGCCCGTCTGGAGGAAATGGAGCAGTCAAAGAGGATTATGAAACTGCAGATAAACCTGGCACGGCCTGGCATTGCTTCTGCTGCAAGACTGATGGTTCTGTATCCTTTTCCTGCGGATTTGTTTTAATTCACTGTTGTGCACTCAGTTTTTGCTTGCTGGGAATAAACTACAGCTAAAGCAAAACCCCAGGTTTGGCCAAAATATCCCCAAATGAGATTACAGCCTGAGGAGAGGATGTGCTGAGGTAAGAACAAGCAGCCTGCTTGTGGAACACAGCGGTGCCAAGACCGAGCCATCAGCTCCTAGTAACGTGGATGGATCAGCTCATGGAGCTCACACACAGCCTGGCTGGAGTACACCTGTCCTGCCCCCACACCTGGGGCTGCTCCAGGCACTGTGTCCATTGCTGCTTCCAGGCTGCACAGAACCAGTTCCATCCCTGGGCTCTTGGTGACTGCACACACATAATCAATGTTTTATGGATTTTAAACTTTTTAATTCTCCAAGCTGGGATCAAACTCTCTCTTGGTATGAACAAGGATTGCTTCAATCACTGTGAAGTGCTGCTTCTCCCCAGGCACCTGTGATCTCCTGTGCTCTCCAGTTCCATGGGAGCAGGTTTGGTCAGGAAAGAGATTTGTCAGTGAGGAACAAACGAAATAGCAAGAGAAACACAGTGAATGGAGATCAGGAGTGTTGGTTAGCATGGGGACAGGATGGAGTGTGGAGTTCACGTCCCTTGTGTTTAAAGAACGACCTGGATAACCACAAGAATCCATTCCCATATACCAATGAGACAGGACTTCTTTTGGTCAGAAAAAGGAATAATAAATATCAAGGGGAGATGTGTAGGCACAGTTCAGTGGTATTGCTGAGCAGGGGAATTACTGGCTCTGATGGGATATTGGGATTGGGATGAATACCCAATGTGCTGCTGCAGTATTTAAACTAAATCCATCTGTCAGCTGGCCTGTGGCATTCCACTGGTGCTGTGGATCCAGGGGTGATACCCATGATGTGGGGGGGGGACTGTCAGGAGATGGTGTGCTTGCTATTGCAGCATGTTTTGGACTTGCTGCTTTCCAGCTGAATGGCTCTGCCCTGGTCCCATAGAGTTTTAACCTGTTCCTCTTTCTGATTGATTTTGTTTTTCCCACAGAAATCTCAGTGCTTCATCTTTGAGGATGAGGAGCGGGAAGAGAGGAAGGTAGGCACATGCTGTTTGCTTTCCTCCTCTGGTCAGTGTGTAAATCTGCTGCTCTGTACTCATATCCAGCTGGGCTTGGCAAGCAGCTCCCATTGGAGAAGAAATGAGAGTTTTCCATTAACTTTGTTAGGGAATGGTGCTTGGAGTGTCTGGCTCTGGTTTTTCCATCAGTAGTTGGTGGTTTTGGATCATGGAACCAACACTGGTTCCATGATCCATATAGTCCCAGCCATGGATGTGATCTCTGGTGCCTCTGGACAGGGATCACAGCAGTGCTGGTTCCAGGGGAGGGTGAGGGGCTCTGCTGGGAGCCAGCAGTGGGATTTGCCAGGAGCTGTGTATTAGCAAATCCTTTGAGCTGGTGTAATCTGGCACTTGGAGGGAAGGAACATTCTGCCTGCTCATTCCCGCTCCTGCAGCTCTTCATGCCTGGCTGTTCTGCCATAAGAATGACTGTTTTCCCTGGATTGTTTTCCAGCTGGCTCAGTTCTGTGGTCAGTTCACAGCCAATGGCTATGTTAGCACAGTGAGTGCAAGCCAGGTGACCCGGGTGGAGAGTGGGACCTCCTTTGGCTGTGCCAGGGCCAGCTGCTGCCATATGGAACATTCCAGGCACAGCCTGAAACATGGGACTGGATCTGATGAGATCTGAGCTCTTTGCTTTGCACTGACCCACTGTTTGAGCTGGGACGGTCACACAGGGCGTGGCTTCAGGCACAGTGTCCCACTTTCAGGGTGTGTGCCATGAAATATGAGATGAACATCACCACTAGTTCCTGGTGCTTGGGTGTTCATATGGTTCAGCTTCAAGTACACACTCTGAGCCAGCCTGAGGCTTTGGTTGCTGGGTCTGGATCTGGAACTCTTGTTTCCCTGTGAGAAAGGATGGTCTTGGAGGTCTTTTCCAACCTGGATGATTATGATTAATGACTAATGATTATGATTAATGATTCCAACCTTACTGATTCTCTGATTATTTCGAAGTGCAACCAATGGGGCTATTAAGCCACTTAAAAACCTCTTTTTTTTGTTCTTTCACTCTTGTAACATCACAGAAAGACCTGTGCTCTGAGCTGTGTTGTGTTTGAGGTCTGGTGGGCTCCCCCAGGGGTGTGTGTGGGTTACTGGTGTAATGTGAAGTGTCGCCACACATGGTTCAGCCTGAGCTGCCCGTGTCTGTGTGGCCTTACCTGTGCTGCTCCGTGACTCACCATTCCCTGTGAGCTTCGCAGCTCCCGTGAATTGTGTTAGTGGGGCTCTGCCAGTCTGTACCCATGGAAGATCTGGGCCAGTAGGTCTCCAGACAGCACTGAAATTAAGGAGATGCTGCTCATTTGAATCTCCTGAGATCTCTTCACCTCTTTCCCAAGGCATCAGGTGCTCTCCTCACCTCCCTTGGGTCCTGTGTCCCTCCCTTGTGCAGTGGGCAGGTCGGCCCTGCCAGCCTGAACCATCCTCATCAAGGCAGAGCTACAACAGTGACCTGTTTGTGCTCTCCCTTTGCACCCAATACACTCTGCAGGACATTTTTTCCTAGTTGTTCTTCCCAAACTGGTCAGGATCAATGGCAGAGCCAGGCACTTTCTGAGCGCTGCCGAGTGACTCTGCCAGGTGACACTGCTGTTGTCCAGGGGAGAGCATGCCAGGGCCACAGGGAGCACTGGGAAGTGTCGGTATCCAAGGCATTTCTTGTTTCCAACTGCACAGAAAATGGCCCAGCTGCTGATCAAGTTCTTGGAGAGGGAGCTGCAGCCATCCTGCCAGGTCACCTGCCTGGAGAGCATCCGCATCCTATCCCGGGACAAGCACTGCCTTGACCCTTTCACCACCAAGGAAGGCCTGAAGACCCTCTCCAGGCATGCCGGCATCGATTACTCGGAGGAGCTCATCCGGGAGGTCCCAGACTTGGATGTAATCCTGGAATCCCTGAAATGCCTGTGCAACATCGTGTTCAGCAGCGCCATGGCGCAGGAGCTGACGGCAGAGGGGCGGCTGGTGGTGGGGCTGGCCCGGCGCATCAAGCTCTACAACGAGCGGAGCCTTCCTCACGACATCAAGTTCTTCGACCTGCGCCTGCTGTTCCTGCTGACGGCCCTCAGGGTGGACATCCGGCAGCAGCTCGCCCAGGAGCTCCGGGGAATCAGCCTCATGACAGACACCCTGGAGCTGACCCTCGGGGTCAAGTGGTTGGACCCCTACGAAGTTGCCACCGAGGAGGGACTTCTCCCACCTTTGCCTCGGCAGGAGACGGAGCGAGCCATGGAGATCCTCAAAGTGCTCTTCAACATCACCTTTGATTCCAGCAAGAGGGAGGTGGACGAGGTGAGCTCCTTGGGCCTATGGCATTCACGTGTCTCTGGGCCCTGGCTTTGCATTTTCTTGTGTACCAGACTGGTCCTTTGCACCCTCAGGGTGGTGAGGGACTCGGATGTCCTTAGGGCACTGCCTCTGTCCAGTGCAGTATTATCCCTTACTTTGCTTGTGCTTTTAGAGCATTCCCAAATGGAGAATTAATTCTGCTTTCCCTGGAGCACCCTGCGTCCATGATCAGGCTGCTGGAAGGGGGGAATAGGTTGCAGGCTCTGGGATGTGTGGGATCCCCTTTGCTGATTGAGGTGTTCTTTCTCCGTGCTGGGGCCAGGAAGATGCTGCTTTGTACAGGCACTTGGGTGCCCTCCTGCGCCACTGCCTCATGATCTCTGCCGATGGCGAGGACCGCACCGAGGAGTTCCACAGGTCTGTGTTGGGAAAAGCTTCACCTGGAGCTTCACCTGCTCCCCCAGGCACTTCCTGCCTGACCTTGGGTGATTGGGAGGGACCCTGCTGACCAGCAGGTCTTGGGTTTAGCCTGCGTATCCCTCACGCTGCTGGAACTCAGAAACAGCCTTTCCTGCCCTGGGAATGCCATGCCTCGTGGCCCCTGAGGTCTTGTTCCATGTACTGTGTCAGGATGTCCCAACGGTCACATCCACGTCAGTGGGCAAGTGGCCAGAGAAGAAGTGTGCTGCTTTAAAACGTTCATGAGGTGGCCTTAATTAGTCTTAAGCCATGCTGAGAAATTGGCTGTGTCATGTTGCCAAGCATTACCAGTGCAGGAGTTTCAGTTTGGAGCAGGTGACACCACCCTGTTCCCAAGAATGCAGAGTTAGGGGGATCCCAAGCAGCACTGGCATGGAACATCAGGATTAGGGGTGACACAGGAGGCTCCAGAGACAGACCTTGGACCACCGAAATTGGTCCTGCTTGGCTCTATGTCAAGATCTGAGGGTTCTCAGATGTCACTAAAGCATCTTTGGACTCTCAGCATATAGTTAGCTCCCCAAAAAGCATCTTAAGTTATCCCCTTTCAGTGGTGTGAGAAGCTTGAGATGCTCCAGGAAAAACTTGGATCGTGGGGTCCTCACATTAATGCAAGTTAATGATGGGCCTTCATTTCTGAAGAGCTGAAGAACTTCTGTGAGCAAAGCTCCATCACTGTGTGTTCACTTCCCTTCTCTTTCACACCTGCAGCCACACTGTCAACCTGCTGGGCAACCTGCCCCTGAAGTGTCTGGATGTTCTCCTGACTCCCAAAGTGCGGCCGGGCTCGCTGGAGTACATGGGTGTCAACATGGATGCGGTCAGCATCCTCCTGGACTTCCTAGAGCGGCGCCTAGACAGGGTGAGTGGTGGGGCTGCTGCTTCCCACGGGTCCAGGACACCTTTCCCTCAGCTTGGAAGAGCCTGGTGGGAGCAGCAGGCTTGGTTTGAAGTTAGCCCTTTGTAGGAGGGACAGCTTTTAGCAGAGCTGTGGTTGGTGGGACTGAACCAACATCCCTGAACTGGGAAGGTGACTGCCACTGCTTCGAGGGCTGCAGGCAGTGAGATCAGTGGAACAGTGGTTGATTAGCTGATGATTAACTGGGTGGTTGACAAATTGGTTCTGTTTCACTCAGCAGTGATGCAGTGGGCAGTTCTGGAAACCTGAGTTCATTTTATTTTCAAGCTGACTACAGTTTTCAGCCTCTGGAGTTGTTCCAAAGGGCCTCCAAATTTTACCACTGCACTGGATGCCCTGCCCAAATATTTCTGGCACTGCCTGTGCCACAGCAAGTGGTGTGGGGAGGAAGGAGGCACTGCATGCCTGTGGCAGAGGTCGGGAAGCTCCGTGTCCATCCATCTCCCTGATGGTCTGTGCTCATGTCCTCCAGCATGAGCCAGACAAGCTGAGCTCAGCGTGATTGACTTCCTTCTTCTGGGCATGTTTCTGCAGGGCCACAAGCTGAAGGAGAGCTTGACCCCTGTGCTGAACCTGCTGACAGAGAGTGCCCGAGTCCACCGGCAGACCAGGAAGTTCCTGAAGGCCAGGGTATGCTGTGCTCAGCCCCACGTTCAGGGCTGCAAAGCCCTGCTTGTGGCCACCCTCCACACACCTGTGCTGTGGGTGGCTGAGGCCTTTGGCACCCACAGTGACCTGTCACCCTCGCTGTGACCCTGCAGGTGCTGCCGCCGCTGCGGGACGTGCGGAACCGGCCGGAGGTGGGGAATTCCCTGCGGAACAAGCTGGTGAGGCTCATGACACACATCGACACCGACGTCAAGCACTGCGCCGCCGAGTTCCTCTTCGTGCTCTGCAAGGAGAGCGGTGAGTCCTGGGAGACGCTGGCATTGGGACTGTCTTGGTTTGAAAGACAGGTGCCTGCTAAGAAAGGCAGGAGCCTCTCTTTGAAATGGAGAATGTAAACCCCTCCCTCCAAATTATTATAATTTTGAAATTAAGGGGCTCTCAGGCAACGATATGGGAATAGGTATAACAGTTCTTTACTAGGAAAATTAAAATAGAAATACAGTATTACAAAGAACAAACCCAAAACACTGACAGAGTCAGAATACAACCTGACACCCCATCAGTCAGGGTGTTGGTAGCAGTCCCAAGCTGCCTGCATCCTCCTCCAGTGACAGATGTGGTTCTGTTCAAGCAGTGCTCCTGTAGAAGATACAGTTTTCCTCCGAAGGGCCAATGATGATTTGGAAAGGGCTGGCTTTCCTCTGGGATGCAGTGGAAAAAGGCTGCTCTGACATTCCAAATCTCAGTTTTTATCTAGGTAGGAAAGGCTTGGCTCCTCCCCCTGGCTTTATCAGTCATGCAGTGGGATTCAATGGCCCATTAACAGAGGATGTGTTCCTGGAGGAAGGATGGGTTGTGGAAAAGATAAGGATGACTGCCCCACCTGATTTTAACAGATGGCCCATTAGCAGAGAATATCTCCCACAGAGATGAGGATCACTGCCCCAGCTGATTTCAACAGATGATGATAGAATTCATACTTTTAGTCACATCCTGTATTGCAGCCTAAGACAGGACCCTCAGCCCCACTGAGCAGGGAAGAGGGGAGAGCTCTAGGAGCTCTGTGGGAATGAGGTGATGCCTCTCAGGCCAGCGGTGAGGGAGGAGCTGTGCTGGAGGACACCCCAGCACCCTGCACACAGCCTGGCCCATGTTCAGCTCCCACGCATGGGCTTTGCTCCGTGTCAGCATCTCCGTGTCTCCATGGCCTGGAGATGTGACACGACAGGGCTGCTGGGGCTGTGGGAACACGGGGCTGGAGGCAGGAGGGGAGCACAGGGTGGTCTCTGTCCCTTCTCCTGGCAGTGTCCCGGTTTGTGAAGTACACGGGCTACGGGAACGCCGCGGGGCTGCTGGCGGCACGGGGCCTCATGGCCGGCGGCCGGGAAGAGGGGGAGTACTCGGAGGATGAAGACACGGACACGGAGGAGTACAAAGAGGCAAAGCCCAAGTAAAGAGATCCTCTCCCCCTCTAGAGCTACCCTTCTTCCACAACTTCCTCTCCTGCTTTATCCCTCTTCATCTCTCTTCATGCACCTCCTGCCATCTCCCTGTTCTGCTCTTCCACGTGCAGCAGAGGTGGACGTGCCCGTTTTTCCTATCCCTCTCCAGAGCTCAGTGTTGCTTGGTTTTGGTTCCTCTTTCTCCCTTCCCTCTCTTTCTTTTTCCCTTCCCTCTCTTTTTTTTTTTCCCTTCTTTCTCCTTTCCTCTGCAGTGGGTGGTATCTTGAGGGTGAGGGGTCCAGGCCTGTCCCTACCCATGAGTCCCCCCCCCACCTCTTCAGTGTCCCTGCAGGTTGGGCTTGGTGGGATTTTCTCCATTAGCTTTTGTCTTCTGCCTTGAGGAGAGGGAGGAAATGTCACCTGCCCTCATGTACCTCATTTCCAGTGGCACTGTGGCATTGGCAGGAGGGGAAGTTAGAGGAAAGGGAGGTGTTTGTAAGGATGTAGGTCAGAAGACCTTGTAGAACTGTCATGGCACTTGGAAGCACGAGCAGCAGTGACAGCCAGTCCTGCTATGCCATTCCTCTGCTCCACGAGGCTCAGAAGCATTGCTAACAGCCCCTTGTCACCTGCTGTCCCCCTCCTGAGCCCTGGCCTCGCTGCTCTCTTTGCAGCATCAACCCTGTGACGGGACGTGTGGAGGAGAAGCTGCCCAACCCCATGGAAGGGATGACAGAGGAGCAGAAGGAGCATGAAGCCATGAAATTGGTCAACATGTTTGACAAGTTGTCCAGGTACTGGGACATGGTGGGTGTTGGGGGATACATCTGTCACACATCTTCTTTTGGCTGTGTTCCCAAGGCCTGAAGGGATCTAGGGGCAGGAATGGCATGGGATATGTGGGGAAACTCTTCCCTCAGTATGGCCCCATGATGTGCAAGGGAAGCGCTGCCAGCTCCTCCAGCTGTGGCATGATGGGACACTGTGGAATTCCTTGCTGTACCTGTGCTCTTCCCAAGCACTTGCTGCTCACCAGGTTTGTCCAGGTGCTTGGGAAGGACAGCAGCCTCTGTCCTGGCAAAGCTGCTCGGGGGAAGCAGCATTTTGGGGACAGACAGAGGGCACAAGTGGCAGGTAGTGACACCAGCCACTTTCCCTGTTGGAGTGCTTTCTCCAGTTATCTCTGACCCAGAGGAGCCCAAGTGAGTTCAGGCTTTCAAGAGTAGGAGGAAGTAATTCCACGTGTGGAGGGAGAGGAACGTGAACACCAGTGTTAGTTTTCCTCTGGGAATCCTGAACCACACAGAACAGGACTCTAGAAAGGAGCCTATTCTAGGGAATAGGACTGTGCATTCCAGGCTATGCCTGAAGTTTTAGAGCTGGGACTGTCCCCACTTCTCAGAAGGGATCTTTAGTGGTGCTAGGGGTGTTCTAGGCCATTTCCACAAGCCCCACATTCCTGCTGTATTCCTGGTCTGTTCCCATGCTCTGCTGCAGCTCTGTCTCACCTTCTCCCTCTCCTCTTGGCTGCAGGGAGAAGGTGATCCAGCCCATGGGCATCACTCCGAGTGGCAACCTGGCACCCATGGAGAACGCCATCCGCAACATCGCCGACGAGCGCTCGTCCTCCGACTCGGACCTGGGGCTGGACTGAGCCAGCTCCCGCCCCAGCCACAGAGAGCCAGGCTCCAGCTGCTCTCCCTCGGAACTGGTGCTGCACCCAGGGGCTGGCACTGCGCCAGGACTCTCCCTGTGGGATCTGGATCCAGCCTCACAGCCCACCACATGGAACACCTGCCTCCTTCCCAGCTCCATAGCCACCTCTCCTTCCAGAGGTCTCCGTGACCTGGCTCCACCTTGGCCTCTCCTATCAGCAGCCTTGAGGATTTCACACTCCACATTGCTTCCAGGACTCTCCAGTAGGATTTTTGGTTTTTAAAATACGTGCTGTTTGGGAAGAAGGGTCAGGGGGAGGCTCTACCTGCCACTTCATCAGGGTTCAGTGATGCACGGAGCCTCCTGTGTGCACGTGGCTGTGTGTGTGCCCAGCCCCACAGTGGGGGCTGCTCCCCAGGAATGCCGTGGGAAGGGGGGCTGCCAGAGAGGGGTGTGGGCCTCCAGTGGGAGTGGGATCTGCAGGGCATGGTGCAGGTGGCTGTATCCATGTCTGTGCACACCCAGAATGTGTGGGTGAGCAGAGCAGAGCTTGGATGCTTCCAGCATTCCGTTGGCTGTAGGAGAGAGCGCTCCGATGTCCCTTCCCTGGCACTGGGCACTGTCCCTGTCACCACCCAGCTGGGTTTGGGCATTCGCCTCTCCCAACTTTCCAGACAAAAGGCCGATACCTGTGCTCTGTCCTTGGCTCCTCCTTGCTGTCCCCAGGTCGCTGTGTCCCCCAGGGGCTGCTGTCGGGCCTGGTGTAGATTTGTCTTTATTTTTATTCCTGTTTTCTTTGGAAAGAAAATCTTCCCATTTGTCTCATGTATCCGAGTTCCCAAACCTCCCGTCACGAGTAGGAATGCACAAGTGATGCTAGAATAAAGCCAACCTGACACATGGGATTGTGGCCGTGATTCCTCTGAGCAAGGAAATCCCCATGGCTGTTCCTGTGGCAGAGGATCCCAGGTGTTCCTGCTCATGTGTCCTTAGGAGCTGGGGGTGTTCCTGAACATGGTCTAGGAGGTGAAGAGCTGGAGGGGTGCTGTGCTTGGTTTTCCAGTCTCCACTGCTGAGGCCCCTCCAGTGCTGTGTCCAGCTCTGGGCCCCTCATGGCAAGGACAATATTGAGGGGCTGAAGTATGTCCAAGGAAGGGAGTGGAGCTGGGGAAGCGTCTGGAGCACAAGGAGCTGAGGGGGCTCAGCCTGGAGAAAAAGAGGCTCAGGGGGGACCTTCTGTCTCTCCACAACTCCCTGACAGGAGGATGCAGCTCCCAGGGAACCAGGGACGGGTCAAGAGCTCTGCCAGTGGTGGTTCAGGTTGAACATCAGGAAGAATTTCCTCATGGAAAGGGCTGTGAGGCATTGGAAAGGGTGACACAGGGAGGTGGTGGAGTCCCCATCCCTGGAGGTGTCCAGGGAAGGCCTGGATGTGGCACTCAGTGCTCTGGGCTGGTGGCAAGGTGGGGATCAGTCACAGGTTGAACTCGATGATTTTGGAGGTATTTTCCAACCTGGATGATTCTGTGTTTCTGTTTAGTTCCTGACTGAGCCCCAAGTGCCATTCCAGGCTGCTGGGCTGGGGACAGCTCTGCTCTGTCACAGTCTGAGCTTTTAGGCCAATTGCATTTTTCTCTCTGTTCTAACTAGCAAAACCTGTCCCCCCCAGTCCTTCTGTGTGCTGACACAGACTCCTGATCCCTTCCCAGCTGTTGCAGCTTTCCAAGCTTTCTGTGAAAAAGGAAAAGAGGGGGGGTCTGGTGTTTTTAATGCAGTTGCTTCTGATGTTGTTTCAATTTTCCGGAGTGCTTAAATCCCTAAGAACAGCTGCCAGGCCTGGCCTGGAATGCCCTGGGGCAAGGGCTGAGCTTGACACTGGGTGTTTTGGGATGTGTCCATAAAATCATGGAACTCTGTTTCGGGGGATGGTTATAAACTAAGTCCCCACCATTTCCAGTGTGGATATGCCACAAAGCTCTGCATTGTGTTGTGGCAGGTTTGGGACACAATAGGATGTGGCTGCAGTGCTGTGACACTGCCACCCCCCAGGATGGCATCTACAGCAGGAAAGGGCATTTGTGTGAGGGGAAAAAAGGGAACAAAGGTACTAAAAAGCAGGTGAAAGAAGCAGTGGTGGGGACAGAAGGTATGACTTTACAGAAACGCCCTCAGGTGACATTCAGAAACAAATTATCTCTCTTTATTATTAAATAATTACCACTCCAGTGATTCAGAAATTCCCCCCCCAGCAGCTTGAGCTGGAATGGGAACGGGAGGCAGCCCCCCCTGCCCTGACTTGTCCCCTGATTAGCAGAGATTTCATGGAAGACTAAACACAGCCTGCAGCAGCTGAGGATCATGGCCAAGGGAACAGTGGCTGGGGAGGAGCTGTGACAGGAACTGGATGCTCAGCCCAGTGGGAGCTGCAAAACATTCTCCAGTCTGTCCTGGCCTGACCTTCATGGCATCCCAGCTCCTGCTTCATGGAACCAGTGCCTCTGAGAGGCTCTGGGATGGATGGATTGGAAGGAGGGAGATCCAAACAGCCAACGACAGACACGGAGCTCATCAGATGTGCTGGCATGAGCCCCCAGGCCCTCGGACACTTGCTGGTGACACCCATGGCTGGATGTCCTCAAGTGACGTGCTGAGGGGTGACAGGAGCACCTTCCTACTTGTCCTTGGCATCCAGCTGGAAACAGAGACCACAGTGTTTTCCAGGGAGCATCAAACATTCCAGCCCCAGCACCAGCCCCACAGGTTTCACAGAATCCTGGAATCCCAGCATGGTTTGGCTTAGAAGGGACCTTTAAGCTCATCCAGTCCCACCCCAGGCCATTGACAGGGACACTTTCCACTAGTCCAGGTTGCTCCAAGCAACTGGTTTTCCTCCATCACTGTTGCATCAGCATTATCCCTCAGGGATTCAGAGCAGCACAAGCATCAAGCCAAGGTCTGGCTGGTCACCAAAATGTTGGTACTGAAAAATCAAAAACCTGGCAAAAAGGCCAAGAATTGCTATTCATTCCTGCTGCATAATCTGAGGGAAGTAAGAACAACCTGGATGTTACAACTGGAATCTTGAAGCCAGATTTTATGAAGTCACGTTTAGGTAATGTATGCTCAAAAAATACAGCTGTGTTTGATGTCAAATGTGGAAAAAACTTCCCAGTGGTCTAAAGGAATGTAGTAATTAACATCAGCACTGAGCTCCGAGTAATTACAAACTTGTTCCCCTGCAATTTCCTGAAGATCCCAGAAGGTTACAGATGTGAGAATGGTGGGGAAAACTATTTAATCTATTTACTGCCAAGTGGAGCAGGATCCCCACTCCCTGTCTGGCCATGGTAGCACTGGTTGGGTCTCAGCACAACTGGAGCCTCCCTTCCCTCTCTCCTACTGCTTATTGCTCCAGAGGAACCTCTGGAAGTGGAAGCACAGCCATGAAGGGACTGTAGGGAGTGAGAGTTCCCAGCCCTGTGTTCACAGCCAAAGGAAGTGCTGCCTGTGGAACATCCCAGTTTTGTGTGGAGGCTCTGCTGCCTCACAGCCTGGCACTGCTGCCCAAGGGGATTTCCTGTCTGCTTACTCCCACCCCCTGGAATCTGCACCTCCAGCTACATCTACAGGGCTTGTCTGAGAACAAATCACACACCAGGTAACACCAAGTGAAGCTTTTAAGTCCCTGAGAGTGTCACTGCTTTCAGCCCAAATCCTGTCCTTTTCCATGTTCCTAATTCATCTGGGACTGGCAGATCCATATTTTCCCATCTACCACAGACACATTCAGCCCACAGCACTCTGCCCTGGCACACTGGTTGTGAAACAGCACTCAGGTTTGGGTTGGTTTTGGTGTTCTTTTCACTTTTTTGTGCAATGTGACCCCAGCAAGCACAAACCCACTCCCCTGCATAACTCCAGCACAGGGAACACGGGCTGAGGGGGGAGTTGGGGGGTCTGAGCCTCTTCCCACCTTCTCATTCTCCTTCTGGATCAGCTTTTCCATCTCTTCCTTCCAGCCCAGCAGCTCCACCATCTTCTCGACGCCGCTGACCACGTCCCCGAGCTGGGCCACGTCGTTGTGGCGCTGATACCACGCGAAGGGCCCCACCAGCTCCCGGTTGATGAGCACCCGGGGCACGGAGCTGCGCACGGCTCCGGCCAGGCTGGCAAAGGGCTCCACCTGAGGGGGCAACCCAGGGGGCACAGGGACAGTCACCCTGCCAGGGGCACCAGTTCCTGGCACGCTCGGCTTGGAACTGCTCAGTCACCCCGGCTCTGAGCAGGTGACAATGTCACCAGTTACCTGGTGGCCTTTCCTCACCTCTCCAGGTGCCCACCTGGTCTCCAGAGGGACTCTCAGAGCACCTCCACTTTATTTCTTACCCTCCACCTCAAATTTCACCTCTCTAACCCATTTTCTCGCCTTCTCTAAGCTTTCTCTCCCCTCTGGAGTCCCTTCAGGCCCCGTTTTCCATGTGCCTTTGTCCCAGGGGTATCCCTTATTCCCAGACCTCCAGGGATGTCCCGATGACGAAGAGCAGGTCTGCCATGGGGAAGTCTGTGAGGTGCAGGAGGAAGCGCTGCGGGAGCTCCTCGCCGAAGAACACGATGTCAGGCTTGACAACTCCAGTGCAGACGGGGCAGCGAGGGATCCTGTCCCCCATGACATCTCCCTGAAGGGAGAGATCCCAAAACTGCCTGTCACAGGGGTTCAGAACCACCACATGTCCTCAGAGCAACACCCAACCCCAAACCCAGTCCCCTCCATAAACCTCTTGTCCCTGAGGGCAAAAGAAGAGGTTTGGACCTGTCATTATGATAATAATTAATGCCTCCTTGTGTTAATTGTGCTGGGCTCACTCACCCTGAAGTCCTCTCCAGGGAAGTTCCTCCGACACACGGTGCAGGTGGCAGTGGCAAAGGTGCCATGGGCTTCCACCAGCCTGTCGGGAGGGATCCCAGCCGCTGGAATACAGTGTGTGGGAAAGGACTGAGCCAGAGCCTCCCTGTGTGCATCTCCCCTATCCTGCTTCTCCCCTCAACTCCTGTTGGAGATGGGAAGAGGGAGCTCACCTCTCTCCAGCCCATCGATGTTCTGGGTGTAGAGGCGCAGGAGCAGCCCCTTGTCGTGCAGCAGCCGGAGGAAATAGTGGGCGGAATTGGGGCGGTAGTTGCCAGGATAGAGCTCCTTGGCCAGGGTGAAGAAGGGCTTGGGGTTGACGAAGAAATAGCCCAGCTCAAAGATGGCCTCGGGGTAGGGGATGTCATACTGCTCCAGGTTGCTGTACAGACCACTCCCAGGGGATCTGTGGGGACAGGGGTCAGCTCAGGGGGGCTGCAGTGGGACCTGGGCTGGACACAAAATCCCAGGATCAATGAAGTTAGAAAAGACCTCCAGGACCATCAACCTGTCCAACCTGTGATGCGTCATCACCTTGTCAACAAGAGCACTGAGTGCCATGTCCGGTCATTCTTCGGACTCCAGCACCCTCCTGGGCAGCCCCTTCCAATGTTTAATCACCCTTTCCATGGACAAGACCTGAACCCTCCAAGGACACAGAGGATGGAGGCATCACCTGAAATCTGGGATGCCGCTGGGTGTGCTGATCCCAGCGCCGGCCATCACCACCACGCGCCGACATTCCTTCTTCTGGAGCAGCTCGGCCACGTCCTTCAAGGTGAGCTGCTGCTTCTCCTTGTCACCTCCCCGCTTGTCCCAAAAGGCTCTGGCAGCTGTGCTCAGACAGAAGGGCCTGGAGCTTTGGATCCTGCTCGGCACAGAGGGAAGCACAGCACTGAGAGAACCGACAGTGACTTTGGCTCGGGGGGGGGAGAAAATCACCCAAAAATTCCACAGAAAGCTCTTCCCTGGGAAGGATTGTGCTCAAGCTTCACTAGGAGAAAACTTGGCTGTTAGTCAGACCCAAACCCTGGATGAGACACCTCTGCAATTCCTTATGTGGATCCAAAATACCAAATCACCAGTATTCCTGTGAGAGGGTTTTTTGGACAGGGATGGACACAAGGCTGGACCAGCTGGGAATCACCAGTCTCAGTGTTGATTTACACTCCTCTGGGATCCAGGAGACCCTGCTGTGTCCTGAGTTCTACAAGTTTATCTCAAGGTGATGACAGACACTGTCATTTCCCTATTCCCCCCTTGTCCTCATCCAAAGGAATCACAGCCCTGTGGCCAGCTGGGCTGGGAACAGCCATTATCATCTAGGAACAGTCATTAGCAGTTCGGGAACAGTCATTATCAGCAGGGAACAGCTTCTCCCAGAAAATTAGTGCTGCTGGAGCAGGGCATTGTGCACAGTCCAAACCAGGCATGGGGAGAGCCAGAAGAGCTTGGCAAGCCCGAGGAGCAAGGACAGAGCTGGAAGTGTCTCCAGGCCCCAACGTGGTCAGCTCTGTCTTCCTTGGGATGTGACAGCTCCTTTGCAGGGACATGGCATTGCTTTCCCAGGGATGTGACACTGCACTGCCTTAGCCTGCTGTCACAGAGACGTGGCTCTGCCTTCCAAGGGATGTAGCACTGTCCTCCGTGGGATGTGTGACATTGACTTCCTAGGGAGGTGCCCCTGCACTGCCTTTCCCTGCTGTCAGAGGGATATGGCTCTGCTTTCCCAAGGATGTGACCCTGGCTTACCCTGCTGTCACAGGGATGTGACAACGCCTTCCCACAGATGTGACATCGCACTGCCTTTCCCTGCTGTCACAAGGACACGGCTCTGCCCTGTCAGACCGAGTTCACGGGGAGCTGAACTCACAGCCTTGGAAAAACACTGAGATTTCCCTGGCAGATCCCTGCTCTCCAGGCTCCCAGGCCAGCCCTGCCTCACAGAGCGATGTCCCTGCTTAGACGGGGACGGGACATCCTCCATCACGGGAGCACATCCCATCCCAACACCGATTCCCACCCTCCTCTTCCCTCAGGGATCCTCCAGCCCCCAGCCGGGCATTCCCTACCTACCTCCCGGCTCCGCCGCCGGCCAGCCCCTTCCCGTCCCCGCCGCACCGGGCGCCATGGCAGGGCCCTCGCTCCCACAGTCTCCTCCAGGCTGCAAGAGAGCAGAGCGGTGCTGGGGGCGGCCCGTGGCTCCCGGGGCTCCCCCCGGCCCCGGCGCTCACCGGCCGCCAGCAGCGCCCGCGCCCCGCGCTCCATCGTCGCTACCGCACTGCCGCGAGCGCGCGCGCCCACGCTCCCACCACCCGCCGCCGCTCACCCCTCCCGGGGCCGGTCCGGCGGTGCGGCCGCTGGGAAAGGCGGCGGGGGAAGGCGCGGGGGTTGGCGGCGCGGCGGCGTTGCCGTGGTGACCGCGGGGGCGCGGCGGGACCGGCGCGAAGGGAGTGCGCGGCGGCGGCGGGCTCGGGGCGTTACGGTACCCGGCGTGCCCCGCGCGGCCGGAAGTGAGTGCGCACCGCGGGGACGGCGCGGCCTCCTCACTCCGGTCCCGTCCGGCCCCGTCCCGGTCCCGGCCCCGGCTCCGTCCGGGCTCCGCCGCCACCATGAAGGACGTGCCGGGCTTCCTGCAGCAGAGCCAGAGCGCGGGGCCGGGCCAGGCCGCCGTGTGGCACCGCCTCGAGGAGCTCTACAACAAGAAGTGAGCGGGGACGGGGTGCGGGGGGATCGCCTGCCCAGGGTCCCGGAGCCGAGTGCGGCCGGGCCCGCCCGGCTGAGGAGCCCTCACGGGGCCCGGCTGGACCCGCGTCCCTTTAGCCGCCTCGTTTGTCGCCCGGGAGGTGATTCTGGCGGTGGTTGTCCCTGTCAGGGGGTCCCACCCCCGTCAAGTCCCCTCACGGTGCGCTCGGCACGTCCCGGGATGTGGCACGGTTTGGCGGCGTTGGGCTCACGGGGATGTTCTGTGTCCCCAGGCTGTGGCACCAGCTCACTCTGCAGGTGCTGGACTTCGTGCAGGACCCCTGCTTTGCCCAGGGAGATGGGCTCATCAAGGTGAGCGGATTCTTCCCAGCTTTCCTGGATTTTTGTGCCAGGAAAAACTCAGCCTGGGGCTTCTCTCTTTGCTAATTTTCTTGGAGAACTACTAACCAGGGTGGGTTCAGCTCCTGGAGTGTTTGCACTGGTGACTGTGTGGAAATTGTGCTAAAGGCAAATGTCTTGGGTTCAGAAGCTTCAAAGTGATTCTTTACTTCACTCACCTAAAATTTTTATTTTTGGGAGTTGCGGAGGGATTTTATCTTTGCATTCTGTATTTTAGCAAGAGATTTGCAAGTGCAGGATGGGTGTTCGCTGGAAGAAGCCTGTGGGGATAGAATTAGATAAGATGAGCAGTTCTAGGTTCTGAACAGTGCTGGAACTCCTGTATGGGATGCCCAGGTTTTTGGAAAAATCATAAGATCCTGGAATGGTCTGGGTTGGAAGAGACCTTGAGGACCATCATGTTCCACCCT
Organism: Sturnus vulgaris; assembly: GCF_052056855.1. Classification (NCBI taxonomy): domain Eukaryota; kingdom Metazoa; phylum Chordata; class Aves; order Passeriformes; family Sturnidae; genus Sturnus; species Sturnus vulgaris. The sequence goes on from NC_142260.1 coordinate 4,897,849, forward strand.
CCCTGGAAGGGACACCTTCCACTGCTAGCCCAGTTGGGTCAGAGCCCTGTCCAGCGCTTCCAGGGATGTTCAAATGAGCTGGAATAGAGAGGAAATACGGTGAGAAGCTCTGGACAGGGGTTTGCCCTTTGCCCTGAGTGTCCCTGTCCTTGTCCCCGCAGCTCTACGAGAACTTCATCAGCGAGTTTGAGCACAGGTGAGTTACTGGGGGTCACCTGGGGCAGGATTGGGGGTCACCTGGGGGGCTTGGGGGACCTGTGCTGACTCTGAGCTGCTCCCTGCAGGGTGAACCCCCTGTCCCTGGTGGAGATTATCCTGCACGTGGTCCGGCAGATGACAGGTGTGTGTTCTCCTCTTTTCCCTGTCGTTACCTCTGGAATATGGCCAGGCATGAGTCAGTCTTGGATAGAAAGTTGTTGTGCTTCTGCTGTGTTGGGAAGCAAAAGTGCTGGCTCAAAAAGTTTAAGTTATTGTTGAAGTCCACAGCTTCTCTGGAGAGGTGGTTGGTGAGGAAGAGACTGGCTTACCTGGCAGCACCTGCTGCAGGTTGAGAGTACACCATGGAAAACCCATATTCCAGCCTTCAGGAATGCTTTCAAAGGTGCCTTGGTAGGCAAGGTTTAGCTCCATGAGAGCTGCTCATTTAAATCTATTTTTCCCTCTTCTCCAGATCCCAATGTGGCCCTGACTTTTCTGGAGAAGACCCGGGAAAAGGTATGTTGGAAGTTGCTCTCGGTGTGTTTTGCCTCTGAGCAGGCCAAGAGTCACTGCAATGTGTGTCACTTGTGCTGGAGAAGAGCAGCTTTCCATGGGGATTTGAAAACAGGAATATGGTCACAAGTGACATTTATCCAGCCCCTGGAGCACACCTGGCTGCAGGTGACACTCTGAACAGATCCATGTGTCCCTGCAGGTGAAGAGCAGTGACGAGGCCGTGATCCTGTGCAAAACAGCCATCGGGGCTCTCAAGCTCAACATCGGGGACCTGCAGGTCACCAAGGTGAGGAGTGGCTTGGGCTGGGGAGTTTTGGGGTGCTGTGACATTCCTTGGTTATCCCAGCTCGCAGCCTGAGGGGCGTGTGAGCTCACCTGGATGTAGGAGCTGCTCATGGTGACCTGTGGTGGTGTTGCCTGAGCAAAGCACATCGGGTTTGTCATCCCTGGCTGGTTTTAAAACGATCTTTTAAACCTGAAATTATGCTTTTCAGGCATGGCAGCTTTGGTTGTCTTAGAGCAAGTGCAGAGGGATGGGTTTGGGTGATGGAGTCCTGGAATGGTTTGAGTTGGAAGGAATCTTGAAGATCACCCAGTCATGGGCAGGACACCTTCCACTAGATCAGGTTGCTCCAGCCTAGCCTTGGACACTTCCAGGGATCCAGGGGCAGCCACAGCTTCTCTGACCAACCTGTGCCAGGGCCTCACCACTCTCCCAGGGAAAGGTGGGGGAGTGATGGTGGCTTTGCCCGGGATGTCAGTGGGGATCCCTTGGGAAGGCTGCCATTCTCAGAACTGAGAGCTGTAAGAGCCGGGTCTTGTCCTTCCCAGGAGACCATTGAGGAGGTGGAGGAGATGCTGAACAGCCTCCCTGGGGTGACATCAGTGCACAGCCGCTTCTATGACCTCTCCAGCAAGTATTACCAGACCGTGGGGAACCACGCTGCCTACTACAAGGATGCCCTGCGCTTCCTGGGCTGCATCGAGGTCAAGGACCTGCCAGGTACCTCCTCTCCAGGGGAAATCCCACTTGCCATGCTCAGCTTCATCCCCCCAACCCAAGTAAGAGCCCTGCCTGAGGTTTTCCCTCCATGGGAAAACCGCCACAGTCATTTTGGCTGTGCCGTGGTGGATCCGAGGTCTGGCTGGGCTGAGGAGTGACCCCCCCAGGACCTGCTCCTGAGTTGCACTGAGGGGAAAAGGGAGAATGCCCCTGTCAGAAGGACGAGTTTGTTCCGATTCCCCAAAATCTTCACTCTAGATTCAAGAAGCAGCCTTTTTGTGCTGTGGTTACTGCAGGCTCCTGAATTTCAGGCAGTGTTGGGAAGATGAGGGCTGGGAATAGTTTAATGTAGGTGGAGGAGGGCTAGATGGAGCTTAAAGTGGTGCTTTATCTAAATTATTTTTGGCTTGGTTATTTTTTTCATCCCAATTACTTTTGGTTAGGGTGTTTTTTATCCGTAGTGGTTTTGGTTTGGGTCTTTTTTCATCCAAATAATTTTGGTTTTGTTTTTTTTTTTCCAGTATCAGAGCAGCAGGAGAGAGCCTTCACCCTGGGGCTGGCCGGGCTGCTGGGAGAAGGCGTCTACAACTTTGGTGAACTGGTGAGTGCTGCCTTCATCCCTGGAGCTCCAGGAGCTGGTTTTGCCCTGCTGACACCCTCCTGCCTGTCCCCTGCAGCTGATGCACCCCGTGCTGGAGTCCCTGCGCAGCACAGACCGGCAGTGGCTCATTGACACCCTCTTCGCCTTCAACAGCGGCAACGTGGAGACCTTCCAGGCCCTCAAGTCAGCCTGGGGGCAGCAGGTGAGGGCTCTGGGACTCTGCTGAAGGCCCAGGCTTGGGATTTCCTCCTGACACTTGGAGTCTGTGGACTTTTTCTTAATCCCCTTTGCCTCATTCGTGGCTCTGGAGCACTGATATAATTCTGATCGGAGCCTGGGAGTGGTTATTCCATCTTGATACACATCATTAGTTTTATTTTGGCTTCCCTCTGGAAGCCACTGCTTCCAGTAGAAAATGGTGGTTTTCCCTCCTGTTCTGGGAAGCGTGAGGGAAAACAGTGATGTTGGATGTTACTTGCACTGGCTACACCAGGAGTCACTGGCATAGCAGTGGATTTGTGAGTTCACTGGCACTTGGATTGTTTTCTGGAACCATTCCTAGCTGGTGGGTGGGCTGTGGTGCCTTCCTTCCTTCTAAATGAACCCTCCCAGGGATTTATTCCTTTATGTGAAGCTGTTCTGCCCCAGGATGGGGAGAAAATATAATCCTGACCGGATTTGGTGCCTTTTCTCCCCTCACAGCCTGACCTGGCTGCGAATGAAGCGCTCCTGCTGCAGAAGATCCAGCTGTTGTGTCTCATGGAGGTGAGCTGGGATGTGCTCAGTGTGTCTGGTCACTCACCTGCAGGAACTCCTGGATACAGGGAGTTCAGTGTGGAATTTGCCTGTAGATGGAGCCACAGGGAGGTGCCATGAGGGAAAACACTTTGTGCTGGACTGCTTGTCCCTAGGTCCAGGGGGGCTCTTGCATGGAGTGCCAGGACACAGGGGGAATGGCTTCTCTGACAGAAGGTTAGGTGGGATATTGGGAAGAATGTCTTCCATAGGAGGGTGCTGAGGCCCTGAGAAGCTGTGGCTGCTCCTGGATCCCTGGAAGTGTCCAGGGCCAGGCTGGACAGGGCTTGGAGCAAGCTGGGATAGTGGAAGGTGTCTGTTCTGTGACATGGAGGACGGAGAGAGCAATCCTTCAGGGATGGTGTCTGGAGTATATTCCAGGATAAAAAAAGACTTTTAGAACACAGTTAGAGATCCTTGTTTCCCAAGGACTGAGGGTCCTTTCCCTGATGGATAACCTGAAACAGTCCCTTCCTGTCACGGGAAGGCTCTGTTGTCAGCACACCACACTGGTGTAAAACATTCTTGTTCGACTTATTTTGATTAAACGTGAGAAATGCAGTTGCCAGTGCAGAGTGAGACTGGGCAGGGTAGCTTGGTGGAGGTTCTGTGAGCTGTGGGAATCCCTACAACCCTGTGGGGGTTGTTTATTTTTGCTTTGTTCCCCTGATGCAGATGACTTTCACCCGCCCAGCCAACCACCGCCAGCTCACCTTTGAGGAGATTGCCAAGAGTGCCAAAGTCACTGTCAACGAGGTGAGTTTGGGGTTAGACACCCTCGGTAATGTCCAGGTTCTGGAGCTCTGAGAGTGCCTGGATAGACCTGAACCCCACAGAATCATTCAGGCTGGAAAAAAGCTCTGAGATCATCGAGTCCAACCTGTGCCCAGAGCACTGAGTGCCACATCCAGTCATTCCTTGGACACCTCTAGGGATGGGGACTTCAGCACCTCCCTGGGCAGCCCCTTTCCATGCCTGACAGCCGTTTCCAGGAAGAAATTCCCCTTGATGTTCAACCTGAACCTCCCCTGGTGCAACTTGAGGATGTTTCCTCTTGTCCTCTCACTTGGTCCCTGGGGGAAGAGACCAACTTCCACTTACAACCTGGGGACAGTTGGGCTCTTTTGGCTTTTCCCAATAGCCTTATTATTCCTTTGATTTCAGAGAAAAGAAAATAAATCTAGTTTTAGGGAAAAAGAACTAAAAAAAACTAAAAAACCCTAAAATCCAATTTTGCAGAAAAGTTTTAGGGAGAAGAACTCCTCTATATTGAGGTGCTGAGCCTCGAGGCAGTTCTGTTACCTGAAAGGGGACAAGTGTGAGAGCTGCTGCCCTGGATTCTGAGGGGATCTCGTGTGAAGACACCAAGTTTTATTCATCTCAGGGGGAAAACAGGGTGATCTGGGTCATTTCCCAGGATTGTCTGTGTTCCCAGGTGGAGCTGCTGGTGATGAAGGCACTCTCGGTGGGGCTGGTGAAGGGCAGCATCGACGAGGTGGACAAGAGGGTGCACATGACATGGGTGCAGCCACGGGTGCTGGACCTGCAGCAGGTAAAGGCCACCAGCTCCAGCTGGGCTGGATTGAGGTGACCTGGGAGTGACACTGGGACTGGGATGAGTCATGGCTTGGGAATGAGCTTCCTTGGAAGCTGGGCTTTGCCCCAGGGTGTTTCACCCAGAAACCTTCCAGAAGGTGGGACAGGGCTGGCATGTCCCTTGTGGAGGCCACACAAACACCATGGAACACAGAAGCCATGGCTGTGTTTTCCAGAAGGATCCAGGTCTCATTCCTAAATGCCTGAAACAACCTCTGGGAGTTTCAGGGATGTAGGAGGCACATTCCTCTTGGGAAGAGGGAAGTCCAGGATGATAATGGAGCTGTTGAGCTTCTCAGGTTCATCCTTAAGGAGACTGTGCAGGGTGTCTTTACTTCAAAGCCAAAAATGAGTGCCTGGAATTCCAGCTGCAGACAATTCCTTTGGTGCATTTCAGTTTAACCCTTGCTGATTAGTAGAAGCTGCTAATCCCATGATGGTTTGGGTTGGGAGGGACCTTAAAGCCCATGCAGGGACACCTTCCACTGTCCCAGGTTGCTCCAAGCCCCATCCAGCCTGGCCTGGAACACTTCCAGGGATGGGGCATTCCCTTTCTCAGTGTGTGGGGCTCTGAGGAGTGAGTTGTGAGAAGGAGCCTGTGAGCATTCCCAGGAGCTGAGGCACCGTGTCCCTGTGGCCTTGCCTTACAGATCAAGGGGATGAAGGATCGCCTGGAGTTCTGGTGCACGGACGTGCGGAGCATGGAGATGCTGGTGGAGCACCAAGCCCACGACATCCTGACATAGAGGAGAGAGTGATTCCTGCTGCTCCTGAGGCTGGCAGCACTCAGACCACTGACTGCACTGAATCCCTGGAGGGGTGGGTGGGCAGAGCTGGAGCAGCCTGGGATGTGGCAAGCAGGAGGACGAGGACGTGGCCTTTTGCTGTGTGACCCTTTGGTGCTCGAGCCAAGCTTTCCCTCTGCTCTGATCCCTGATCCCAGAGCTCTGTCCTAGGGGGACAGATCACTCCTGATCCCTCCTGCCTCCAGCTGCTGCAGTAGGGTGGGATCCTAGTGCAGGATTCATTGGCCTTAGAGGACACAGCCTGTCCCACTGCCCTTTCCCCCTGCCCTGCAGCAGCCTGAGGCAGCATTCCCCAAATCTTCCCCAAATCCTCTTCCTCCCCTTGCCCCGCTTCCTTCCGCCTCTCCTCATCTGCAGCAGAAGGAGTAAAGTTTGCTCCATCCGAGGGTTTTCCCGGGATTCCTGGTTAGTGGGTGTGTCCATACACTTGAGGGGGTGGTTGTCTTTCACCAACGCTTAGTGCTCAGGTGAGGTGCAGTGGCATTGCCGAATAAACGTCTCTGCCTTCCCTTTTTGGGAATTCTGTGTCATCTCCATCCCTGGCAGCTGAGCTGCTGCTGATTTCTTTGAAAAGATGTTCCCACGGTCAGGCCTTACCACTGCTGGGATTCAGGAGCTTTCCTCACCAGTTTGGTTCTCTGGTGTTATTAACAAATGGCACTGCTGGAATTTTTGTATTTTTCCTGCTTTTCCTGTCTTGACTGGGGAAGAGAAAGTGGGGGGGAGCACGTGGCTGATGCCAGACTGGTGCAGAGATGCCTCACACAAGGGAGACAAACTTTGGAAAACAGGACAGAATGGAATTGCTGGAATCTGTGCCTGCTCACCCTCTTCCTGCTGCTCTCCAGGCCCTCCTGGCTGAAATTCCCTCCTGGATAGGGGTTGTTCAGTGCCCAGTGCCTGCCTTTTCCCTGCCCAGCCATTGGGTTTGATTTTCCCAATTCCTGCTGCATCTTGTTTTCCAAGACTTATTCCTGGTGCCACTTTTACTGACTTCAGGAGAGCGTGTGGGAGAAGTAAGTGTTCCAATCAGGAAAATAATCCCTTTATTTGATAGCTGAGGACAGGAGAAGGCTTAAAGAAGCCCAGTCTACTTCCCAGTGCCATGTCGGATGCCACCCCCATTCCCATGGCTGTCACTACACTTTAGGGAATAAAGAAAACCACTGGAGTCACTGAGTTGTGGGGCTGTTGCTGCTTGAGATCAGCATCCAAAATCCAGAATGTCACTGTGGGAAGTAGTAACAGCTTTTCCCAGGAGCATTCTGACAGCCCCCGTTGCTGTGAAGCTCTGAGCTGCTCCTGGGAATGAGGGTCAGATCTGTGGAACTGTGACAGCTCCAGAGGCTTTTCCAAGATACCTGGAAGTACTCCTTGCTATCCAAGCCTTCCACATGCTGACTGCTTCCCTGGCACAGGTAATTTGGGATGTGGTGGGTGGAGAGGCCCTCCCTACAGGGAGGGGAGTGGGCAGATGTGGCACCCTTTTAATGTCACTTGCAGCCTTTGAGTGTTTTCCTGCCAGGACTTTACCTTGGAATGGCTTCCTTGCTTGCACTGGGAGATGTGACTGGGTGCACACAGAGGGTCCAGAGGGAATGTAGCTTCCCACTGAAACCTGCTGCCAGCCCTTGAGGGAATGCTGCCATCAGGATAGCAGAGATCTGGATCATTCCCTACAGACACTCCCACGGACGGAGCAAATCCAATGAGCCATTGTTGAATGCAAAGGTGGATTTTAATGAGCACCCTCGGGGGGTTCCATCCCGTCAAAGCTCTGTCCCAAAGCCCCTTCCCTCGGGATTCTCTCAGCAGGGAGCAGGCTGCACTCCTCACTCTGGCCTGCTCCTGTAGTAGTGTATGTTGGCCAGGACCCAGGCTGTGGGCAGCAGGAAGGACGAGAACAGCATGGTGAGGGCGATGGCTTGTTCCTGAGGGGGACAAGGAGCGGGAATCAGCAGGATGGCAGCACCACAGCCATGGCACACAGGGCTCCCGGGATGGCCACACACCCAGCTCGCTTCCCTGTGCTCTTCCCTGTCCTTTCCACCCACCCTGAGCCTGTGGAGGGAGGCTTGGGGAGCAGAGCTGTTCCCACTGGCAGTGGATGGAGCTGGTGCTCTCCAGGTTTGTTGTTTCTCTGGGACACTGGAGCAGTGCATGACCTTGAGGCTGTGGCCAGGGCCTGCAGTGTTCCTGACTTTCAGATGACTTTGGGAAGGGAATTGCAGCCAGCAGCAGCCCCTCATTTCCCTGCTGCAACCAGGACAGCATTAACCCCCCACACTGGCACCTTTCTTTGATTTATTTGCCCAGAAAAGGCCTCTCCAGGCTTCTACAGCTCCTTCGTGGAAGACCTTGGAAAGGCAGTGGAGGGGGAACCAGAAAGGATTTTGGTGGAAAACACCTTTTCTCCAGCTTGTTTCACCCTGCCCAGGAGGGTCTGGTTTGGGGGGGACTCTCCCCAAAGGGGAGTGTCAGAGGGACTTTGGGCTCTGTGGTGATGGTGACAGCAGCCCCTGTCCTTGTCCGTGGGGACACCCCTTTGGGGTGACTGTCCCAGGATAGGGGGACAGGCTCTGGATTTGTCCCTGAGGGACCCCCAGTGTCACTGCTGCCCCTTGCCCTGGGCTGCAGGGGACCCCGAAACCCCAAAGGTCACAAAAGGGGCTGAAAGGACAAAATCCAACAGAAGCAGGAGCCAGAGGTGGGGAGCAGGGCATGGACACCGTGGGGGTGTGGGCTGGAGACTGAGGACACATTTCTTCTTTCCCTCTCCCTCCCTTTTTGCTTCCACCCACTCCCAAAATAATTTAGCCCTGTCACAGAGGGTTTGGGCCCCTCCAACTGCGGTGTTCCCACTTTTTCAGCCCCCCCAGGATACTCACCCCGGCGGAGAGTGGGTGCTCGGGGGGGCGGGAGCGGACCTGTGCCTGGGGGACCCGGCTGATCCGGAGTGCAGCTGCCAGGAGCTGGGAGCCCCTCTGGAAACCCCTCATGGCGCTGTCAGGGCGATCCCGCTGCTCCTCGCTCTGCAGCTGCCCAGCTTGTCACTGTCACTGCTGCCACCACCCCTCTGCCACTCCTTGGCACAACTCCAGGGGCGCAGGGAGGAACGGCCTGACACAGCCAGGTTTTCCCAAATTGCTCTCTGCTTCATTTTTCTTCTCTTGTTTTGGGATTTTTTTCCCTTAGCACTGCCCAGGACTCTCGAGATCAAAAACTGTCCCCAGCCAGCACAGGGGACGCTGAGATGCTGTGCTGGAGAGCAGAGACCTCCTCTTGGAGAGGCCTTTTCCCTTAGAGCAAAACTCTTCCTTTGGGCCTCCTCTTCCGTGGGCTTCTACAAACACTCAAAACACCATTCAGTGAGAAAGGACTTTCTGGAAAGGGTTATTTCCAAATTCCTCTGATAAAGGGAATGAGTAGGGTGCATGCCACTGGGATCAGCTGGGGAAGGAACTGCTTATCCCTGTGTGCCTGTGGCTGCTCGAGAGGGAATCCACTGCCTCAGAACCCTGATGGATGCCCAGCTGCTCTCCAGGGGATGGATGTTCCTGCCCTTGCCACAGACTCAGCCTGTGCTGGAATCAGCAGCTGGTTGTGAGGAGCAAACCAAAGGGGAAATTAATCCTGCTGGGGCACAGTTGGGATTAGACCCTGAAATATCAAAGGAGCTGGGAGCAAGTCCTGCTGCTCGGGCTCTGCCCTTTGTCAGGGCATCCCTGGGGCATTGGCAGCTGCAGGACTGACCCAGCCAGGCTCCATGAGGGCTTTTCCATGGATTTACAGTGCAGGACAGATGTGTTATGCCAATCCTGTAAGTACTGGATTGGGCAATAAAACAATCCTGGTGAGCAGCTCGGAGAGGCTGGTGGTGCCCGGCTGCAGCTCCATCCCTGGATCCCTGACCCACCAGGATGGGACAGCTGGAAATGGCTTGGAAAAGCATGCAAAGCCAAAGTCCAGATGGAATTTTTGTCCTCCCTGGCAACAGGCCTGAGGGGAAGGGTCAGATTGTGGCTGGGGACACGGGAGGTCAGTAGGGTGTGCAGCTAACCTGGCTCTCTGCCAGCGGCTTTGGGATCAGAAATCACCCGACTTGTTTCCCTCTTTCAGTTCCTCCTTCCCAGGCACAGGGCAGCCCCAGGACTGCCGCGCTCCCTCCGCGGGCACTGAGCTCAGCTGGACAAACACCTGGATCATTTTTCCAACTATTTATTTTTAAGGAGGAGGGAGGAAAAAAGCGATTTCCTTCCTTCTTTCTAGGTTGGGCCACTTCCGTCCTTCCCCGGAGCAGCCTCTCCCCGCCTGCACAGGCTCAGCCTCGGGACAGAAGGCAAGACCGACCTCCTCCCTTCCGCACCCTGGGGCTTGGGCTGGGTCAGGATTTTTCACTTTCCCGAAGGCAGGATTTTCGTCACAATTCAGTCTCAGTGAGGAAACCGAGCTGAGCCTGAGCGTCCCTGCTGTCAGGGAGGGATTTGGGGGCTGGGCACCCTCCTTGCCCCTGTGTCACCCTGGCTGGATTCCCAGCTCCACTCAGTCTCTCATTTCGTCATTCCTGTGTTTTTCCTGCGCCCGGCATTGCCAGGAGCCAGCTGCAGCTGCCTTTTGTCAGGGGCTGCTTATACGTGTCTGTATCTGTACATATCTTTAGTCTATAATTATATACAGTTTGTACATGACACATAAATATAGTTTTATGTATAAATCAGTGGAATAGAAAGGTGAAACAGCTGGAGATGCGGGAATGAGGGGGAACAGAGGGGTGCAGTGAGCTGGGAAAGGGGGAAACATCAGGAACTTTTCAAAGTGTCACGGAACGGCACTGGGAGGAAGAGGAGGCCAGATGGGGAGGATGGCTCTGTGTGGGAGAAACTGGTGCAGTCACGGCAGCAGAAGAAGAAGAGAAAGGAGGCTGAGAAGTCATGGAGCCCGTGAGCTGTCAGGATTTGGGATAGCTGGAGATGGGATGAAGGAGCGGGGTGGGCTGGGAGGAAGCTGGGATGGGGGGAAACCGCTGGAGGTGACCAGAGGGGACAGCACTTTGTCCCCTCAGTCCCGTCCCTACGGCTCCGCAGGTGGGGCCGGCGGCGATGGCCGATGGCGAGGACGAGCCCGGCGTGTTCACGGCCACGGCCCTGCCCGAGGACCCGCGGCTGCTGCCCACGGTCACCAACGCCTTCCTGGGCACCCGCGTGTTCCGGGACATCCTGCACACCGCCGGCGTGTACAGCGGGGCGGCGGGGGACACGCACCGCGCCGATGTCCCCAGCCCGCTGGGGCTGCGCATGGCAGCGCCCACAGCTCACAGCACGGCCGAGAGCTTCACCCTCAACACCTGGACAGGTGAGCAGGGACTGTTCCCCTCCTTCGCTGCGGGCTCTGCCAGAGGTTCGGCTCTCTGTGCTTTTGCTGCCTCTTCCGCTCTGCCGCATCTTCCTTCTCCTCATTCTCCATTCGCCTCGGGGTGCTGTTCCTCTGGAACAGGCGGAAAATTTCCCTTTTGTGTGGGAATAAGTGATTTTCAGGCTGTAGCTCTGTCCCTGCTGGGGCCAGGCTCGGCAGACACTCTTTAATCACGGAGCCTGGTAAAACTTCGGATGGCACAGACCATCCCTCAGCAGCTTGGCCAGGCTCACTCTCAGCAGTGTTGTCTAGTCCCCAACTGGATCTGGACTTGGGAAAAGCAATTCATTGGCCTGTAGGAACCAGTAGATAGGGCAGAGGTGAGAATCCACGTGTTTCCAAAGGCTGGTGGCTCTGGCTGTGCTTACAGGGACCTTCAGCCATACGATTCAGTCCCCTGGCTACACGGCCACCCACCAGCTCTACGCCCATCACTCCCTGGTGCACCTGATGGCCTTCAGCATCACCATCCGGCGCCTGGATGGCTCCACACATCCCATCACCATCCAGCTCCAGAGCCTGTTCATGCCGCAGAGCCAGGACCTGGACTTGACACCAGGGCCAGACTTCCAGGGAGCGCAGTGAGTTTGGGGGATGGGGATCCCTCCCCTGAGGAATAAAGTGCAGATGTAAGGCTGGAATGGGGTTGGAATGGGGAGGGATGTGGAGGCTTCTGCACACCTGCTTCCTCCTGGCAGGTGTATAAAAAAACCCTGAAATTAAGCAGAGAAACATTTTAATGACTTGCAACTCCAGAATTATCCCTCACGCTGGTGTGTGAGATCAGTGAAGGTGACAGGGGCTAGATGTGATTCCAAAGAAGTGGGGTTGGGCAAAACAGGAGATTTGTAGGAGATGACCTTTAGAACTGTATTCCTGGGACCGGGTGGCGTTAGTGATGGCTTCCCACTGCCAGAGGGTAGGGTTAGATGGGATATTGGGAAGAAACACCTTCCTCCATCGCTTCCCCTCTCCTACAGCTATATCTACGGGCAGACGCTGGTTCCCGAGGTGGAGGGGGGCCCCCGTCCCACTGTCCACATGCTGTGGACCCCCATCCCGCAGTGGCTGACGCTGGCTGGGGAGGAGCGGGAGCGGTGCTGGCAGTTCCTGACGGCCGTGGCCGGGAGCGAGGAGGGGGCGAAGCGCAGCTACAGCGCGGGGCTGTCCCTGCTGGCCGCGGGGTCCCTGCTCCGCTCCCACATCCGCGCCTGGACCGCGCTGCGCCGGGGCTGCTCCGTGGAGCTGGACGGACCCCCAGCCCTGCGCCAGGCGCTCCACGGCTGCCTCTACTACCTGCTGAGCGCCATCCCGCCCCGGGACAGCCCCGCAGTCCCGTTCCACGGCATCAGCCCCGGCGGCTTGTCCAATGGCACCCGCGGCGAGGATTACTGGGGACACGTCTTCTGGGACCAGGTGAGGAGAGCCGTGCTGACCTGGGGGCTTGGCATGGCGAGTGGGGTGGAGGAGACTCCATCCTTCCACTAGGATGGAGCAGGCTATCCTTCAGTAGAGATGGACAATCCTTCCAGCGGGATGAGAGTGTACTTGAAGGGTGGAGCTGGCGGGAGCGTTTGGATGCTTTCCCCTCAGCCAATTCCGCCCCGCGTCCCCGCAGGACACCTGGATGTTCCCGAATATCCTGCTGCTGTATCCCGAGGCTGCCCGCGCCATCCTGCAGTACCGGATCCGCACGCTGGAGGGCGCCAGGCGCAACGCGCAGGAACAGGGATACGAGGTGGCACCGGGACACCGGGCTGGGGTGGCACCGGGACACCGGGCTGGGGTGGCACCGGGACACCGGGCTGGGGTGGCACCGGGACACCGGGCTGGGGTGGCACCAGCGCCTGTCCCCAGGGCGATCTCGGGCTGAGGTGGCACCAGCGCCTGTCCCCAGCGGAATCCGGGGCTGTTTCAGCAGAACACAGCACAAGGTGATGAGCTCATGGATGCATTCTTTCGGCAGGGCGCGAAATTCCCGTGGGAGAGCGCAGCCACTGGCCGGGAGGTGTGTCCTGAGGAGATCTACGGAGCCCAGGAAATCCATGTCACCGGGGATGTCCTGATGGCCTTCGAGCAGTATTACTGCACCACGCAGGTAAAGGGAGGGTGCTCCACTTGATATCCCGGTGGCAGGACACCTGGAGACTGTCACTGTCTCTTCCCTGAGGAACTCTGCTCCACAGGCTCCCTTCTGCAGCTCTGCCTTCTCTGCCCTTGCTCCTGTGGGCGTCTCAGCATCCTGTTGGCTCAAACCAGGCCAGTCTTTCCTCCTGCTCCTTCCATTTCCTCAGAGCTCCTCTCCATCCTCCTGCTGACTTTGGGTCTGGTGGAGTCTCCCCTCATGCCCCTGTTTTTCCCCCAGGACCAGAAGCTATTCCAGGAGGATGGAGGCTGGGAGCTGGTGGAAGCCGTGGCTCAGTACTGGTGCAGCAGGATGGTGTGGAGTGAGGAGGAGCAACTCTACCACATCAGAGGTACCTCTGCCATGGGAGTGGGGCAGAAAGCAGAGGGTCAGAGCCGCCTGGTCTGGAAGAAGGTGTCCCTGCCCATGGCAGGAGTGTGGAACTGGATGAGCTTTAAGCCAACCCAAACCACCCTGGGATTCCATGACTTGAAGGTCTCCTTCAAGATGCCCTCAGGATGAGAAGCCTGCATGCACCAGCCAGAGCTGTATCCTGGGTTGTTCCTGCTTCAGTGAGTGTTCTCCACTGAGCATCCTGCTGGGACTGTGTGGGATCCAGCCAGCAGGATCTGGATGGGCAGGAGGGTCCCCTTCTTTCAGCTGTGTCCCTGAGGAGGGGCCCAGAGCCACGGCAGCCCCTGGGTGTGCTGAGGTGCCAGTGTCCCCTCCTGTCCCCCCAGGTGTCATGCCCCCAGACGAGTACCACAGCCAGGTCGATAACTCTGCTTACACCAATGCCGTGGCCCGGCGCAGGTAACGTTTGGGATCCATCCCGGGGGCACCTGGAAGCACGGCCTGGCTCTCTGCTCTTCCACCCGGCACTCTGCAGGGATGGGAGCAGTGGGGCACCCAAGGGGATCCTTCCTCCTTCTGTTCACACCCCTCTCCCTGTCACCCCTGTGCAATCAGAGGAAGAGTGGGGGCTCCTCCAGCTCCTCTGACCTTTTCAGTGTCCATGTGAGGCTGAGAGATGTCTCCATTCTTCTCCCTTGGCATTCCATGGGGAGTCTGTGCTGTTAGCCAGCTGGAGACATCCACAGCTAGGGGAACAGGCTCCTGGCTCCGTGATGGAAGCTGTAACCTCTGGCTCAATCTCTACCCCTTGTTCTCCCACAGCAGCTTTTTCTGCAGCTCCTTCTGTCCCTTCTCTCCTCTCACCATCACCCGTCCCTGACATAAAACCTTGTTCCTCCTTCTTTCCAGCTTAAATTTTGCCACTGACATGGCTCGGGACCTGCTGCTTCCGGCGCCAGAGGAGTGGGAGGACCGTGCCAGGAGAATCAAAGTGCCCTTTGATGAGGAGAGGAAATATCACCCTGAGTACGATGGCTACAGCCCAGGTGAGTGGGGAGGCAGTGGCAGCAGCCAATGGAGGTGGCCATGGATCACACTTTTAATCCTGGAAGGATCAGAATTCCAACTGGTTCAGATTTGGTAATGGCAAAAGAAGAAATGTGCAACAAGCTGGGCTTGGGGTGCTTTTCCTGCCTCACTGGATTGTTTCTCATCACTGGGCTCAAAACTTGGGAAATTTGGGAGCTGCTCCCTGTCTGACCAGCCCTGTTCCCAGGTGAGCCGGTGAAACAGGCAGATGTGGTCCTGCTGGGGTTCCCACTGATGCATCCCATGAGTGCCGAGGTCCGGAGGAACGACCTGGAGATGTACGAGCCCGTCACTGACCCGGCTGGGCCAGCCATGACCTGGGTGAGGAGAGGGAAGAGCCCAGTCTGGGATTCCCCCCGGGGGGGGGGGTGTCTCCATCCAGGGGACGGTGCAGAGCTGGGATGTGCTCTGGGAATGCTCGCTCTGGATGGGAGGGATGGCGGAGCTGGTGCTGCTCCCCTGCACTGTCACCTTTCCCTCTCTGGCAGAGCATGTTTGCCGTGGGCTGGCTGGAGCTGAAGGAGCTGCAGAGAGCCTGGAGCCAGCTGGAAAAGTGCTTCAGCAACATCACAGAGCCTTTCAAGGTGAGTGGTGGGGCTGCAGATCCCTCCTGCTCCCAGGCAGGTGACAATGGGATTGAAACCCACAGAACTGCCTGGAGCATCTCAAATCAACTCCTGCACCATCTCTTTCTCGTGCTGGAGCAGGTCTGGGTGGAGAACTCAGATGGGTCAGGAGCTGTGAACTTCTTGACAGGGATGGGTGGATTCCTGCAGGTCGTCCTCTTCGGCTTCACGGGATTCAGGTGAGACCAGTTGTGTCAAATGTAACTCCCAGGCAACCACTTATCCCTTAAAATGTTCTTGTTTGGCTGGAGTGAAGCTGGGAACAGGTAAGAGGCTCATTAGAGGTCACATTTGGGAAGCAAAATGCCGTTCTTGAAGCCTGTTCTCTGGTTCAGCAGCAACATCATCCCGTCTCCTCTGGATGTGGTGAGGAAACGCCTCCTGCAGCCTCACTGTGGTCTCCCTGCTCACGTGTGGCTCCAGGAGCCTCCCTGGAGTGAAATACTGAGCAGGGATCACCTCAGCTTTAAAATACCCTGGGAAAACATGGAGCTGTTCATGTAATTTCGGAGCTATGGTGGTTTCCACCCTGGAGTCTCTTCAACTTATTCCTGGTTTAATTGAGGCTGGATCAAGCCTTTGGATTCCCAGTGAAAACTTCCAGCCCTAACTATGTGTTTTCACTCTGTGTGTGTGGCCAGAGCTGCTGGGAAACCCACCCCATTCCTTGGCAGAACTGGGTGTGAGCTGCTGTATTCCCAGATGGAAATCTCAGCTTTGGCCGTGCTGGGATGTCTCCAGGTGCCCAGTGTGTGCCAGCTCAGACCCCTTGTGGCACAGGCTTGAGCCACAGCTTTGGGACTCTGGCCAAATTCCAGAGGCGGTGATGACATTGTGCAGCCACGCTCCCGCTTTTCCTGCCGTAGGACACGGATCCTGCGCAGTGCTGGGGCTCCCCAGGCCCCCCAGCCTCCCTCGAACCCTCTCAGCATTCTGGAGCTGGTTATGGAGATCTCTCATGCGCCAGGATTTGGGTCAGGGACAAGAGGGGCCGTTGTTTTTCCTCACCCAGAGCCAACGCCCACACAGGCAGCTTGGCTGTGGCTCAGGGATGGAGGGAGAGCTGG
The DNA here is from genome assembly GCF_052056855.1 of Sturnus vulgaris. Classification (NCBI taxonomy): domain Eukaryota; kingdom Metazoa; phylum Chordata; class Aves; order Passeriformes; family Sturnidae; genus Sturnus; species Sturnus vulgaris. The sequence goes on from NC_142260.1 coordinate 4,914,037, forward strand.
GATGTTTGTTCCATTGTTTTTGGGGAAGGAGCATGAACAGCTGTGCTGAGCTTCCAGCCCTCCATCCCACGGGTGTGGGAGCTGAGGTGGGTGCTGAGGGTCACCTGCTCTGAGAGGAGCAGGGCATTCCCAGCACAGCTGCTGCTGAAGCCAAGCTCTGAACTGGAGCAGGGAATTGAGCTGCTTTTTTTTTAAATATGAAATCTAACCTCATGAAAACCTCAGGCCCCAGCTGTGGAATTGGAATGTGACAGGAATGTCTTGGGGTGGGCTGTGGAATGACAGTCCCAGTAGCTCCTCACCAGGTGCTCCATCAGTGTGTTCAGGATTTGCCCAGAGATCCCTGGATGCACCAAGGATTTCAGACTCCTCTGGTGTGCCTGAGGTGGTGATGCCTGGAGAGGTGGCTGCTCCCCCACCCCGAGCTGGGCTCCTCTGTGGCTCCTGCTGTTCCCACCCTGACACATTCCTGTCTTTCCAGGATTACAAGGTCCAGGCTGCTCTTCGATCCCACCTTTCCTGACGATATCACCAAGCTGCAAATCTCCAGCATCTCCTACTTGGGCAACAAACTGGAGGTCACCATCACCAGGGAGGAGATGAGGATGCAAGTGACTGAGACCTCCCAGGACCCTCCAGCATTTCCCCTGGAAGCTGTGCTGGAATCAGGACAGCGTTTTCCCCTGTGGGAAGGTATGGCAGCAGTGCCTGGATCTGCTCCCTGAAATAATTTGGGAAGAAACCATTCCCATCTCTCACACAAAACTTTTCTGTGGCAGGGCAGAGCATCTCCTTCCCCACAGCACCTGGATGGATCCAGAGGTCACCCAGCAGGACCCCCTAAACCCCGACTGATCCGAGTGCTGCCCACTGGAGCAGCAGATCTGGGATGTTGGTGGGTGGAAAGGGGGTGTCAGGCTGTGCCAGGAGGCCTTTGCCCCTCCGGGACTGTGTGTGCCACCTGTCCTTGTGTGCCACCTGTCCCTGTGGCCCTGGAGCTGTCACTGCGTCTGAGCCCCCCACTCCCCTCCACACATCTCTTACTCAACACAGGAGAGGAAACCAAACGTGAAAATGACCATTTCGAACTGTTTGCTAAACGCTCAGGAGTTGTTTATGCTCACAGCATATTTGTGTTTGTAAGTAAGCCCATTCCTGACTCCAGGATCCTGACTCCAGCTCCTTCAGCATGTCCTGCCCTGGTCCTTGCCTTCCCCATGTGTTGCTTCATAGGCTCAAGGGGCTCAGCCAGTGCTGTTTCCCCAGATGAATGATGTTTTGGCACTAAATATTACTCCAAAATATGCAGCTGAAAGACTTTTAACCCCGTGTGGGCAGCACACAGCTCTGTTCCTGTTACTTGGTGTGTAACATCCCTCGTGTTTTTTAAACCCTTATCTAGGTTCTTCCCTCTGTTTTCAAGCACTTCTGGAATTAAATCCTCTCTCACTTGGCGTCTGAAGGGCTGCAGGAAGCCTGGACATCGTTGATCTGTAGCATTATCCTGTCAGATGGTGACAAACATTTTTCCTTGCCTGAGCAGCAAGCAAAGAGCTGCTGTGGGTTTGCTCAGGGCGTTTCCTAAGGAAATCCCCAAGGAATTCCTGTGCCTACACAGGGTGGGCATGGTACCCCCAGCCCCTCGCTCTGGGCTGCAGAGGATCCTCCCCTCCACACCCTCCCTGTCCCCGGGGCAGCTCTGGGTGGGAGCAGGGAATGCCGAAGGCGTTCCCTGCCCTGAGGGGTCTGTCCTGGCCAAACCAACCCCAGGAATCTTGGCCCGGTTTATAAAAAGCCCCGCGGCTGCTCCGTGTCCCGAAGCATCTGGGAATGTTTAGGGCTGGAGCAGGGACTCTCCCGCTGCCGTGTAATTACTCGGGTCCTGCTCCGGCCTCATCAGAGCCACCAGCCCCTAATTAGCGGCAGCTCTTGGCACGACAAAGGGACCACGCTGTCCCCAGCCCTGTGCACTGCACCGGGATTGGGATTTGGATGCGGCCGGGATACAGCCCCACTCTGAGCCAGGGCTAGTTGGCAATAAAGGGGTTTTATCCTCAAAAAAGGGGTCCTTTAGTGCCAAAATGAGCCATCTCCAGCCCAGGCAGGGAGAGCAGGGAGCAGTGGGGGTGCATCCCTGCTCCCCCCCTGTCCTGGCTGGGGATGTCTGTGTTGCTGTAATGAGTTTGCAGGTCTCAGCTCCCCTTTGGGTTGGGGAGGGGACACCCTATTTGCTTCATCCTGTCCCCTCGAGGACCAGGAGCATCTCTGCTTGCTCCCCTCCTCCGTCCTGGGGGTCCCGGTGGCCAGAGGTAGCCCTAAAGGCTATGGGAATGATGATGTCTCCTGGCTGCCAGAACCCCATCAGAGCCAAAATTCCCTCTCTGGCACCTCCCTGCCCCTTTCCACACGCAGAAACTCACACTGTGTGAAGCGTTTAATGATTTAAATAGTAACAACAGAAGCCGGGGCTTCACACGGGATAATGGGAGGTAAAAAACCCCACAGGATAAACAAAAATAACTGTGCCTTCACAGCAGGGCGGGGAGCAGGGTGGCAGAGAGGGGTGGTGGCCTTTTTGGGGGCCACCAGCGATGCAGAGGAGGTTCCACCAGCCCTTCTCCCAGGGTCACTGGTCCTCATCGTCGCTCCCGCTGAACTGGTAGGTGAAGAAGCCGACGGATTCCTGGGCCAGCTTGGAGAGGTGGATGACACCGGTGACAATGAGGGCACCGAGCAGGAGAGGCAGCAGCACGCTGCCTGCCGTGGCCAGGGCGTTGTAGCACCGCGCCTTGGAGCTGAAGTGCCGAGCAGCTTCCACATCCCCGGACACTTTCCGGTCCCGAGCCTGCAACAGCCCAGGAGAGACCCTTCCCTCAGCCCCCTCCTGCACCCCCTTCCCTCAGCCCTTCCTGCAGCCCCTTCCTGCTCCAGGGTGTGTCCACCTTGCAACCTACAATTTATCCATCCATCCATCCATCCATCCATCCATCCATCCATCCATCCATCCATCCATCCCTCCATGCCTGCTCCTCTCTGGCCCTGCATCCTTTCCCACTTGTGTTTTCCCTCCTGCTTCACCCAGAGCCTGGCTGGCTCCAGCCCCTGCCTGTCCCCATCTTTCTATTCCAATCCAATTCAGCTGGAGCTGGGATTTTCCCTCCTGCTTCCTCCGAAGCCTCTCTGACTCTGATCCCTGCTTGTCCCCATCTTTCCACAGCTGGACCTGCTCCTGGCGGGGGTTAGGGGCATCACGGCCCCCATGGCATTTTTTAGGATCAAACAGCTGCTCCTCGGGTGGTGGGCAGGGGGCTGTGGTTGTCCAAGGCTGTCCCACAACCTCAGTGGAATCAGTGGCAGGAAAAGCAGGGAGAATTCACCAGCGGCAGGTGTCACCCGCCTGTGGAGAGTGTCGGGATCTGCCCGCCCCAGCCCGCCCGGGAGTTATCCCAAGAACTTGGTGCCTCCTTGGGGATGGGAGGGATTCCCGGAGCCCCCGAGCGCTCCGGTGCCGTACCTTGATGGCGAAGGCGAGCGCCACGAAGCCCAGGCAGCAGAAGTTCATGTAGAGGGTGTTGAAGATGGCCCAGACGAGGTGGTCGCGGGGCGCGGGGGGCGGCCCCCGCTTGGGGGGCGGCCGCTCCTCCCGTGGGTACGAGGTGTCCATGGCCACGGAGAGGGGCACCCGCGGCTCCGGCAGCCTCGGGGCAGCACGGCCGGAGCCCCTTTTATATCCCTGCTCCGCTAAATATAAAGCTGGGAAATTACAGCCCTGAGAGATGCGGTTGTCCCACAGAAAGGCTGGGATGGCGACGAGCTTTTTATAGGCAGCCTTCCTCCCGGGATGAGGAGCACACGGGTGGCCCCAGCGTGACTGACACCGCAGGAGGGTCACTCCAAGGCGGACCTCAGGACCACCACGGCGCTGGCTGGCACAGGTATCTCCGACACCACCCTCCAGGTGTGCTGAGCAGGGCAGGGCCGACCCCCCCCCCACCTCTCGGCAGCACTTCTGGGCTGCCCGATGGATGAAATGGGAAGTTAATGTGGAAAGGTGGAAGAGCCACATCCATGGGGTTCCCTGGCAGCGGGGAGGGGGAGGCAGGGCTGCAGGGTGGGGGGCGCGGGCAGCAAAAAACACACGGAAGGGCTTTAATTTTCTTTTTCTGCCATGCCAAAGATGTTGGGAAGAAACTTCCCTAGGATTTGAGCTGGAGGCGGCAGGATGAAGGCAGGGAGAGGAGCAGGAGGAAGAGGAGGAGGACGTCACAAAGATGCCCGAGGACTCTCCGCGGTGAATGAGGAGACAACGAGGGGGTTTGGCGGGACGAACTTTATTGGTGGCATCGGTGACCGACAGGTGTGTCACAGGTGCCAGGACGCGCGTGAGAGGAGCAAAGGGAGGTGGCTGTCCCCCACGCCCCAACCTGTGCGGCCACACCCGCGGTGTGGTCAGCGAGGGGACCGGGGGTCATTCCCTTCGCCCCCGCGCCCCGAGCGGGCACATTTTGGAAGCAGGGGAGGGGGGAAAGCACCCCGCGGGTGGGGCCAGGCGGGGGTCAGGTGGCTCTGAGTGTGGAGATGAAGATGGCGGTGATGATGATGAAGATCAGCCCGACGACGGCGACCACCACGGAGCAGATGATGTTCGCCACCCTGGCGCGGTCGCTGTGACGTCGGGCGCCCTCCAGGTCGCCCACCAACTTGCAGTCACGAGCCTGGGGGGCAAACGGGGGGCTCAGGGTGTGGGGGGCACTGGCTGGGGGGCCAACCCACCCGGGAGTGGCCGCAAGGTTGTGTTGGGATCACAGGGATGTGTCACCCAGGGCACGGGGTGAGGCCATCGGGGGGTCCCCGCAGTCCCGCCACTCGGGGGGTGCAGGCTCGGAGGGGGGCACGAAGCATTGGGGGTCTCAGGGTGGGGTGGTATGGGGGCATCGGGGATGGGAGACCAGATTAGGGGTCCGGGATGGGAGACTGGATGTGGGAATCGGGTATGGGAGAGGGGTTTGGAAGGGGCTAGGGAGGGGGGAGAGGGGTTTGGAGGGGGGGTAGGCAGGGGAGAGAGGAGCGGGGTAGTGCCAGGGAGGGCTGGGGGTGAGGGGGACGGGACTGGGGGATCCCGGGCTGAGGGAAAGGTCCGAGTCAGGCTTGGTCGGGGGTCCCGGGTGGGGCTGGATGGGAAGTCCGGAGTTAGGGAGGCAGTCGGGACATGTCGGGGGTCCCGTGACAGGCTCAGCCGAGGAGTCCTGAGAGGAGCTGGCTGGGGGTCGGCCTGGCTGGGGGTCCCGGCGCCGATCAGGACTAGATCCAGGGCGTCTGGCGGGAGTCCCCAGTCCCCCCCTCACCTTGATGGAGTAGACGAGCGCGGGGAAGCCGAGGCAGCCCAGCCCGCCCAGCGCGCACCACAGCAGCACATTGAACACCGACCAGAGCACGTAGTCCCGGGGCTGCGGGTCGGACCGGGGCCCGGGGGCGGCCGCCCCCCATCCGGAGGACTGCAGCGGGATGGACACGTCCGCCTGCCTGGGCTCCATGACCGGGAATGAACGCCTGGAACGGGGACGGAGCGCGCTCAGGGCGGGGGACCGGCCCCGCACCGCCCCGCAGAGGGAGGGGGGGCACGGCCCCCGGGACCCCCACCCCACGCAGTCTGGGGATGCAGGGCAGCTCTAGGGGGGACTTAGGGGGACTTGGGAGGTTCTGAGGGGATCCTGAGGACTCCGAGGAGGCTTGAGGGCCGTTGGTGATGTTGGAAATGATACAAAGTGTAATGTTTTAAATGACATATTCAGGGGTTTGTTCGCCTTCGCCCAGGGGGAAGGGAATTCAAGTTTCTCTTCGAAAGGCTCTGTTGCCGATGATCTGAATATCCACAGCTCGGGAGTAACCTGAAGATACAGAGGTGATCAGCGACCATTAGCGAGCATTGACCAACATCACCTCCCTGGCGTGGTTGGAGACGCTAGGGCTGGAAAATTGATCGGTGAGAGAACCGAAAAATGAGGACCAAATTAGCATCGAAGGCCGACGGATCATAAACCGACAGGAGATAGAATGCTAAGAATTGTGTAATTTAAGACCAGTGAATGAGAATTTCTTTGGGTTTTTGTCTGTATAGATATGGGAAACATCAGGTAAGGAGCTGTGTGTGGATGGAATGTTTTTCATTCCTGGCCAGAACAAAGTAAAGCCTCATTCTCTGTCGCTAGAACATCATTCTTGAGGGTTTTTATTCTCTTCCCGAGTTTAGGTGACAGACGGGCTGTGGGGGAGCTGTCCATGGCAGCCTGGAGTGGTCACAGGCTTAAGGGAGGTTTTGCCAGTGACTGGTTTGGGCTGGGAAAGGGTAAATTTCTTCCGTATTGGCTTGTGTGGGGCTGCCCTTTGGAATTGCACTGGAAGCTGTTGATAAAAACAGGGAGGAGGAAGAGGGGATCTTGACCTTTGTTGGCCTGAGCTCCCATTGGATGTTCTGGGGTTTGGGCAGGCCAAGCCTGGAATTGGGCAGGCAGCAGATCCTGTTTGCAGCAAGGAGCCCGTGTTTTCCAGGAAAAAAGCAGGGCAAAAAAATGATTCACCAGAGGCTCAGTGCCAGATATCCTGCAACAAATATCCGCTGTGATTGTGAGTGGGATTTCTGACATCTTACGAGCGTGGTGTCTTGGCAGGAGCCTGATGTTCGTGGGGAAAGGGAAAAACACGGTTTTGTTCCCATCCTTGCGGGGCCCCAGCCCCGAGCACCGGGGCCCTGCCGAGGGTGAGGAGTGTGAAGGGGAAGGCCAGGCCAGCTGCATAGCTGAGGCTCTGCCAGATGGGCTGAGGCCAGGATTTTCCGTGTCCCTGCCGGGGTCGCTCCGGACTCTGCCGGAGCCGGGCAGGGAGTGGCAGGTGTGTGAGGCAGCAGGGAGATGAGAGGATGGCCACCCGCTGCTCTGCCACTTCCAGCCGAGTGACAGGCATGGCTGGTGCTTGGTGTGGCTTCCTCTGGCCAGAGCTCCCTCCCTTGCAGGATGAGGAGCGTAAATGTGAGGAAACCGGTGGGCTGGGATGAGTCTAATAGCGAAAGCAAAGACTGCGCACGCCAGCGAAGCAAGGCAAGGAATTCATTCCCTGCTTCCTGTTGCAGGCAAATGGGCAGCGCTCCCCAGGAAAATCCGGCTCTAGGCAAGTGGGATGGGGCCTGTGAGTCACAGCAAGATCCCAAATCACCTGGCTGCAGGGGAGAGCTGTGGAATCCAGCCCTAGTGAGGCGATCCAGGATGGAGCCACAGCACACACCAGCCCCTTCCCTCTGGGAGCCTCTCCAGCCCTGCTGACCCCACTCAACCCCGCTCCAGCTCATCCTGCTCAAGCCCTTTGCACATCCCGCTCCACCAAAGCCACCTTGCCCTCAGCTCTGCTTGCTGCCAGCCCTTCCTGAGGAGGAAGAGCTTCATACCCCGTGTGGATGCAGTATCCGGGTTCAGGGCCCTGGTGTGTCCCCTGATGAGTCTCTGTGATGAGGCACATCCCACGGGCTGATAGTGCTTCTCACCCGGCCAAGCTGCTGTGGAGGAAACCCCAAACCACTTCCTCACTATACGAAACCAAGACGGACCAAAAGTGAAATAAACTTTTATTTCAGATATCAGAGTTTCTCTGAACCAGGTGCTCCTCCTCGGAATAACTGTGAGGCAGTGGGGGCTCCAGACCCAGAACAAAACAGCAAGCAAGCAACAGTGGGGTTGGGAATGCTCCGCTCCTCTCTGGGGAGCAGCGTCCATCCCCAGACACCTCCAGTGAGGACAGCCATCAGCAAGGGCTCCACAAAAGAGGGAAGGGACAGCAGCAGGCTCCCAGGAGGGGCCTGTGGATGGATCAGTTTGCAATTTTCATAACAGGAAGGAGCTCCCCGGCTCAGAGGGGTGAGGGGAACTCTCCGGGCAGGCTGGGGTGGGAAGCACAGCCCGCGGGGCAAGGAGGGGACTAAGTGCCGCCGGAGAAAGGGTTCGGCCCGTACGAGGGTGGGGGCTGAATGAGGACCCCGGATACGGCCAGGGCGACGATGGTGACAACGATGATGACGATGAAGATGTTGATCACCAGGGCCGTAATGTTCAGACACTTGGCCGTGGAGGCGTAGCTCTGTGCCCCGCTGTAGTCACCCAGCACTTTGCGGTCCCTGGACTGGAGGCAGGCAGAGGAAGAGTCAGGGGTGCAGGAATGGGGCATCCCGTGGCGCTCAGAGCTGTGGGAGGAGGCTGGGAGAGGGGCTGGAGGTGCCGGATTGGGCTGAATCCCCCCAAAACACCAAGGATACCCTGAGGTGCTCACTGCCCTCCCCTCCTCAAACCCCTGCTATCTCTAGAGCTTCCAGCTAGGACTCTGTGGGGTCAGGGGTCTGTGAAGAGGGGATTCTGTGGGGTCCCTGAGTCACCCTAGGGCCAGGAACTCAGTGGGATCCACGTGGGCTCTGTGGGGTCCATGTGTCACCCTGGGGCCGGGAGCTCAGTGGGCTCTATGAGTGTCCCTGAGGTCAGGGACTCAGTGGGATCCCCGCGGCCACCCCCACCCCTGGTATCCCCCCGTGCTCCCCACCTTGACGGAGAAGACGAACGCCATCAGGCCGAGGCAGCAGAAATTGCCGTACAGGGTGGTGAAGAGGGACCACACCAGGTGGTCCCGGGGCGGCGGCGGCGTGTCCTCAATCAGCATGGTCGTGCTCCGGGGCAGCTCCTCCATGCTCACGTCTGCCGGCAGCACCTCGTAGGGCGGCAGTGGCTGCTGCATCCCTTGTGGTTCGGCGGTGGCGGCACCTGGGGAACGCGTGGGGTTGAGGAGGTGGAGGCACCGGGGGAGGCGGGCGCAGCGGTGTTAGTTTCGTTTCCCAAAGATTTCGGACGGAGCGGGAAGAGGCCGCCCCTCCGGACGCCCCTGCAAGCACGAGAGGAGACTCCTCCTCCGCGGCAGGGAGAACCCCCGACCCGCTGTCCTTGTTCCTGATTTATCCCTCTCTTTACCCCTTTTGCCGCTTCTTTCTTCGCCCCTTCATTGCCGGCTTTTTTCCTTGTCTCCATCTTTGCCTGTGCTTTGCCCTCTTTTTGCTTCATCCTTTTCTCTCTCTACCCCTTTGTTTCCCTGTCCCTTTCCTTGTCACCTCTTTTGCCCCATATCCTCCCTTCATCCTTCATCCCATTCTTTCCTTTGATTGTTTTTTTTTTAATCAGTTGTGTTGTCCCTTTCTTCCCTTTCCCCCTGTTTTGTCCCTTATTTGCCTGCTTTTTTCCTTACCTTGTTCTTCCGCTTTATTTTGTCCTCATTTCTTCCTTTCTTTGCCTTCTTCATCGCCCCCTTTTTCTTTCCTACCCCTCCCTCTTTCTCTGTCCCTAATTCCTGTGAAATCCCCAAATCCTGCTGGATCCCCAAGCCCACCTCCATCTCCCAAAAACACAGGGCTGAGGCCAGGAGGTGACACTTTTCGAGGGTGCTATTTGGGATGTCTGGAAAGCTCTGGCTGCGCCTTAAAGGAATCCCCCCCTCAGGCTTTACGATGTGCGAGTGCTTGAACTGTGTTAGTGCAGTCCCAGGATACGCTGTCCTGGAAACTTTTAGTGGCAACTTCGGGAATGTTCCTGATTAACTGAACCGAACAAGCATGGTCCCGCCCTAGAAATTGGAATTTGATTTCTGGGAATCGCAGCCCAGCGCATTGGTGCCCTCTAGTTTTCCCAGCCGTGGGTGTATTTCTTCCTTTAATAACGGATTTCTCCCGTGTGTTTGCCCCTATCCTGAGCAGCAGCAAGGAGGGGAATTCCCTCAACCTGTGGGATGGGAGAGGAGTGAAAAAATCCCATTGTTTTCTACCCCTGCGCTGCAGAAGGAAGAACCAGCCCTCACATCAGTGCCGTGAGTTGTGGCCGGTCTCAGCCCCGAAATCTGTGCATCCAGCGAGGGGGATCCTGGGGATCCCGGCGCCCAGCAGGGAGGATTCCGGGAATGCGGCCCCCATGGGACTCCTGCACGCAGCGAGTGGGAGTCGGGGGTCTCAGTCCCCATGGGATCCCCGCATCCAGCGGAGGGATGATCCCGGGGATGCCCTCACTCTTTATCCCGGGATAATCCCGGGGATCCCGCCCCTGATCCCGTGGGGTCCCTGAGGGTCCGGGCCGGTCCGTGACTGCGGGTAGCGCCCCCCAGCGGGCCGGGCTGGGAGCTGCAGCCCCCGCCGCTGCCAGGCGGGAACGTACCATCCTCGCCGCGGGGGGGGGAAGGGTCGGGGGGCGGCCCTGCCGAAACCCACGTCACCAATCGTGTCGATCTCTCCGTCCCCTCGGCACGGAGACCCTGTTCGGTTCCGCTTCGTCGCCGCCCCTCTCTCCCGCCGCACAGACCGGGGGGCAGCACCAGGGGCACGGCTTCCCCCCCCGCGCCCCACATGGCCGCGCCCGCGGAGCCCCGCGGGGATGCCGGACCGTTGGCGTGGAAACGCGCGGCACCACCCAGGCCCCGCCCCCAAGGCGCGTCCATTGGCGGAGAGCCCGCGGCTGGCACTCTGCGATTGGCCGAAGCCGCCGTCGCTCCTCGGTGGGGGCGTGGCTTCGAGCAGCGCCCGCTCATTCATTCCCCCCGCGGGCGCGGCGCAGGGGGGGCGATGCACCGGCGGGCCCGGGGCCGCCGAGCCCCGCACCGAGCCCCGGCCCCACGAGCCGCAGCCGCCCTACAGCCAGCCCGGAGCACGCGGGCTGGAAGGGCGGGGGACCCCATGGGCCGGGGTTAGCCCGGTGGTGGCGGCGGCGGTGGTGGCGGCGGCGGGGGCGATGCGGGCGGCAGGATGCCGCGGCTCCCGGTGAAGAAGCTCCGGAAGCAGCTGAAGCTGCTGCTGCTGCTGGCGCTGCTCACCTCGGCCGCCTGGTTTACCTACCTGCACATCAGCCTGGTGCGCCAGGGCCGCGCCCTGCGCCTCCCCTTCGCCTATGGCAGAGGTAACGGGGATGGGGGGGGTCGCTGGCAGCCTCGGAGCGGTGCCTCGGGGGGCTCTGGGGAGCACCCAAGGGATGGTGGTTCCCCCCCTCCACTCCGGGGTACCGGAGCACCTGGGGTTTGGGGTCCCCCAGAGGGCGCCGGAGCTCCCCCCTGCACTGTGCTCTCAGAGCACCTGGGGTTTGGGGGTCCCCCTGCCACGCTGGGGACTCGGAGCATCCCCTCAGAGGTGAGACCCCCCCCCCTTTCTAGCGCTGGGTTTCTGTCCCGCATCACCCGCGTGGGTTTGGGGCGAGCGGGGCCCCTCCGTGGGCTCCGCGCCCCGGCTTTGGACCTTCGGGAGGAGGGAACACCCAGGAGGGCCCCCAAACCGGCCGGGACATTCATTATCCCCCCTCGAGCCGCTCCGTCCTCATTTTTCCTCCCGCTGCCTTGGCTGCGATGACAAAGAGGCCATTTATAGCCGCTCGCCGCTGCTGGAAGGGGCAATCTCTTCTTTCCCATCCCTTCCCGACGTTCCCATCCTTTCCCAACCCTCCTCATCCCATCCCAACACTTTCTCAGCTTGTGGTTCTCTGCTATAAAAAAAAACCACCAAAATTCCTTTCTTCTCCCGCCCTGGGATAGCGGCCGGGATGGATTCCGGGATGCTCTGGAGGGACAGGTGCCCTAAGGCTCGGCTTCGTGTCCTTTCGCTCCCGGTTTTCCCGTGGCAGACATCCCTGGTATGCCCGGGGAGACACAAAGAGGCTCGGAATATTTGCTGGGTGAAACTTGAGCCGTAGCGTTCCTGCTGGGACTGACCTCGCCCAGCGCGTTTTGTCCTAAAAAAATGAGAAGGGGACGGGATTTAGTGCCCGTGGAGCACTAAAAGGAGGGAGGGAAAGGCTTTCCCGAGCGGGTCAGAGCGGTCCCGGCGGCTGGCAAAGCCTCTCGGCTGGAAAACCCAAAGTTTCCGAGCGGAGCAGCAGCATGATCCTGCAAATTTTTGGGCCTTATGGTAAAATCGGGATAATGCGAATGAGAGAGGCAGGAAATGAGGCTGCTGAGGGAGGGGGGGCACCGGGGGCTGCCGGCTCCCTGCGGGATCCTCCGTGGTGGGGAAAGCCGCAGGGTCTGCCTGGTGTTCCCGAGGGGATTTTCCTTATGTTCCCACCATTATCCCGAGGCGCTTTCCCCTGGCCCTGCTGTTATCCCGGTGTTTGGGAAACCATGTCTGGCCTCTGAGCCTCGGGCAGGGGGGAATTGGCATGGGATCGCTGTCTCTGTTCCTGGGAAAACCATGGATCGGGGTCCCTCTGGGGTTTGGGGTGCAGCAGTGCGAGGGTGAGCCGTGTTTTTCCTGCTGGATGCTGTGTGCTGGGATGTTCCCAGGTGCTGAGCCTGGCAGGTGCCTCTCCCTGCGTGCCCTACATCCCAGCTGGCTCCTCAGGATGCTCCAGGGGGAAGCCATGGGTTTTATTGTAGAAGGGAGGGGGGGTCCCAGCGAGTTTGAAAGGCTGGAAACTGGGAATGAGGGGTGCTGGGATTTAGTGGGGAATGGGGTCTGGGAGGTGGGAAGAGATATGGGAAAATGCATTGGGTGGGGGCGTGTTGTCCCTTGGGAACATGGGTGCCTTCCCTGGATGAGGTGTGAAGAGGTGGGTGATTCTCCAGGGAAAGCTGGATCCAGCTGTGCAGGACAGGACTCCAGGGAGATACTGATCCCTGCACTGGGATTTTCCAGTGGGTGCCTAAAACCCGGGTGAAGGTATGGGAAGGGCAGAGTTGAGGTCTCACTCGACCTTTTTGGACATGAAGGGGTTGGGTGGAGATTGGGGAAGGGTTTGGCCATGCACAGATGGACCCTCATCCTGCTGCTGCCAGAGTGGGAGAGGCAGGGAGTGTTTATTGAATGGAGTGGAAAAAAACTAAAACCAAACCCCCCTGAATAGATAATAGGAAATAAACCATAAAAGGAAAAAAAAAAAAAAACTTGTTACAAGGGTTTGGGGGAACAGCATCTCCCCAAGGGTCTGTGCACCAGAAGGAGTTGGGAGATGACTTTTGGATTTGGCCACCATGAGCCAGGACCTGTCTGTCTGTGCCAGGGGTGCTGCCTGGTTAATTAACAAGGAAAAAGGTTAATTACTCATTAAACAGGATGTCAGTGAGCAGTTGGATGCTCTGCAGGTGCAGGGCATGAGGATTTTTGGGGGTGTAAAGTGGGGAAGACCGAGCACAGTGAGATTATCCCAGGGCTCCCCGTGTCCCCGTTGGTGACACCAGGAGCTGGAGCATCCAGGGGCTGGGCTGGGAGCTCTGCTGATCCCTGATAAAACACCCCCCTCTTTTCCTCATCTCCTCCAAGTAGATAATTACCCTTCTCTGGCTAATTGAACACGCGGATTCCTCATTGGAAATAACGAGGCCATTACGGTGCTCTCCCAGCTGGAAACCCCGCCGAGGCAATGGGGTGGAAACGTGGATGCACCAGGTGGAAAGGGAAAGGATGAAAAAGCAAAAAAGAACTGGGGAAAAATGATAATAAAGCCCTAAAGTGGCTCTCAGTGGGGGTGTGGGGCTTGGGGTTTGCTGGGATTTAGCAAGGAGGATATTGGTGGTGCCAACAGTGAGGTTTTGGGAGTTTGGGGAGCACAGGATGGGTGCTGAAGCCAGTTCATGGATGAAATGAGGCTCTCTCTGCCTGCTGGACATGGCATGGCCTGGGTCACCCCTCTGCCATGGTCCAGAGGGCTCCCAAAACCCCCTGATCCCACGGCAGTGCTGGGATGGATGCTCTGTGTCCTGTCCTTGGCTGTTCTCCTCCCCTCCAGGGACCTGTCTTTTGGGAGAGCAGGAGGGAGAAGGTTTGGGATAAGGTGTTCCTCTGGGATCCATCTCAGCAGATCCTTTGATTTTAATTGGGAGCCTGGAATGCTGAGCCCTGCTCATCCTTTTTGTTGGGGATGCTGGGAGCAGGTAGGGAAGGGGATGAGAAGAGCCCTTTGAAGATGAAGGGCAGTGGGATTTGGGATTTGCTTTTTCTTCTCCTGGCATCACTGCACTCTCCTATCCCTGCTGGGAAAGGCTGGTTTCCCTGGATGGACCCACGTGGGGTCCCAGTGCCAGGGAAAGCAGGTCCCATCCCTGCTGCTGAAAGGGAATTTTGGAGCTGGGGGAATGGGCAGGTTTGGGTGTCACTGGAACCCTTTCTCCATATGGGAAGCCCTTCCCAGACTGCCTCAGGCTCGATGTCCTGCTCCTGTAGGGTGCCCAATGGCAAAAAAAAATTTGGCAACTGCCTATTTTGGGTTTTTCAAAGGAAAAATGTGACTCTTCAGAGTCATGAGTGGCTTTGAGCCACTCCAGGGTGGCCCTTGCCCCCAGTCTGGCTGTGACACGGTCCCCTTGGCACCTGGAGGGTCCCCAAAACTGTCCCTTGAAGCCTGGGGAGGTGAGGGATGGCTTTTCCCAGGAGCTCTCTTTGTGTTGGTGTTTGGGATCCTTTTCCTTCCCAGCACTGCCCTGGATCTCCCCTCCATCCCTTCCCTGTGCCTGCACCTGGGTTGTCAGTGGCCTTGGCACTGGCAGGACACAGGGATTTTGGCTGGATGAGGAGCCAGGTGGGAGCCAGCTGCTGGAAGAGGCTGGAAAGCTGGAATTGGGATGGTGACCCCACAAATCTCAAAGGCTGGAATGTTTATAGGATGAAATGCACCCTAAAATTCTCAGCATTTCACAGTGGCCTTCTCCAGAAGCTGCGTCCCAGTAAACCAAATCTTTGTGCTGAGGGCTGTGAGTGAGGATCATCCCTGTTTTGGGATGGAGCAGGGACTCGTGGGAGCTGCTCCAGCTCTCTTTGGGGCTGGAGCAGGTGGGACTGAAGGGCATTGGATGCACAGTGAGGGAAATGGGGGAAGTCTGGGAGCTGTCCAATCCCAGGAAGGATTTGAGATCCTGATTATGAGCGTGGAAGTGTTTGAGCCGCCTCTCCTGGTAGGTGTTTGTCAGCTGGAGTGGTCTCATGGCAGCTCCATCGCCAGCCACAGTGATTCCTCATCGATTTCCATGGCTCCAGCTGAGAGGGCTGGCAGGGAGTGGGAAAACAGCAGCAGACGAATGAGGGAGGCAGGAAAAAAATCCCCCTTCGCTCCTCCAGTTCCCTCAGCAAAGCAGTGACAGGTCCCAGCAGTGCCCGAGAGCAGGGCAGGGGTGTCCAGGGATGGGCCCTGTGTCCCCATGGTGGTCACAAACCCCATTCCTCTCGGCCCCATTGGTGCCACCACCCTCTGTCCTGGGGTTGTGGCCAGGATTTTTGTCCCTGTGGCATTGACAGGGGGGGTTTGTGGTATTGATTCATTTCTGGCAAATTATAATCACTTAACATCTCGTTAGGAGGCTCATGCAGGGATGCTCCTGCTCCGAGGGAAAATTTGGGAATGGAACCTCTGGGTTTAAGGAAGGCGCTGCCACCACCTCTGCTGCAGCTGTGTCGGGGTTTAAATGTCACCTCCCTCCCTCCACGTCGAAGGGCTTGGAAAAGGGCCAGGAGAAACCCCGGCATGGAAGAAAGGGGCTGTGTTTGGAGCTGGGGAGGAGGAGGCGGGAGGTGGGGATGTGAAAGGCTCTCTGTGCTTCCCAGAGGAGTTACAGGGCCGGGAGGGACAACAGGGAGATGCTTCTCCCATGGGAGGCATCGCTCTGTGCCCTGCGTGGGTCCCTCGTATCCATGGCCTCCTCCCCAGGATAAGGATCCTGGCTCCCTGTCTGGAGGCTGCTGTGACTCAGAGCTGGTTTGTGCCATGGTTTGTGCTTGCTGCTCCCAAAGCATCGGCGTGGCTCCAGGGAAGAGCTTTTAGTGCTTCCATCCCTTCCCTGAGCATCCCCATCCCACAGGAAGTGGGTCCCTGCTTGACCTCAGACCTTCCCCTATCCCTGTCCTACCCTCTCTGGTCCTTAAGAGAGGCTGGCTGAGGGAATGGATTGTGCATCCTGGTGGGATGTTGGGAGGAACTGGAATCCTCCTTCCTCCCAGTGCTGCCTTCTCCTTCCTCTTCTTCTGCTCCTCCCGCAGGGCTGTGATTGGGACCAAAGGAACTCGGGATTTTTGGGAGCAGTGATGCTCACTGACAAAAGGCACTGCCCTTCCCCACCCCTTATCCCATGGCACTGGTTCCCAGTTCCCCACAGCTGACCAGAAGTCACTTTCCTGTATTTAAATTGCCAGGGAATTGCATGGAAGCCCAGATGCCTTTTCTGGAGCCTTGCTGGTGCTTTTGCTCCTCCCTGGATGTGGGAGCCCTTTGGAAGGGATGGGGAGCAAGCAGGAGGCTCGTGGCTTTGGGTCCTGAAAGCTCCAAGGATGAGCCTGCCCAGCTTGGATTAACTCCTGTTTTTTACCCACTTTGCTCCCACCAGTTCACAATCCTGACATGGAGGAGAGTGAAGCAGCATGACCACATCCATGCTGGATGGATACAGCCAGGGATGCTGCTGGCTCAGGTTGCCATCCAGGGAATTTTGTCCATGGCAAATCCCACGGGAGGCAGGTTTATCCCCTCCAAGGCCGGGAGAGATTCCCTGAGTGGGTACCACAGAGCCACTCCCCTCTCCCAGCCCCGGGCAGGTCCCTTGGGAGCGCTGAGCTCCTCGTGGCCGTGATGAATGCACAGATCAGTGTGGTGGGAATGACGCTGTCCCTGTGTGGAGGGAGAGCTGGCTCCGGTCCCACTGCTCCCCATTTCGGAGGGAAGAGGGATGCGTGCGGGAATGAGGGGAGGAGGCAGCCTGGGGAGCTGCCAGGAGCGAGCTGGGGCTGCCAGGGGCTGAAGAATGGCTGAGAGCAGAAGAAGGGGCTTTAGAGCTTAATTTCCTGTCCCTGCCGTGGGGATGGGATTTGTGCTGCCATCTCCAAGGCGACGCCGGCTGCGCGGCCGCTGGAATACTAATGGTGTGGGAAGTGTGTGCCCGGGAGCTCCAGGCACCCCCAGCCCCTCCCTGCCTGTGGCAGTCACGTTTTGGGGAGTGGGAGCCCCCAGCACTTGCTGGTGGTGGGAAGGAGGGTGTGGAGGGACAGGGATATCTTTCCATCTTTCTGTTGGGACTGAGTCAGTGACCCCTTTCCTGCAATTCCCGTGGTGTGGGGGTCACTGCTTGGCACACCCGGGGCTCCCCCTCATTGCTGCGTGGGAGTGGCTGTTTTTGGGGACCCACGTGTGTTTGTGGAGGTGGCTCTTGGACACCCACCTCTCCATCATTCCCTTGGCTCTGGATTGAACCGTGCATCTATGCACTGGCAGCAATGGCTGAACCCCAAGCTACCCCGGTCCCCTTGGATTTTGGGGTGGCAGAAAAAGAGGATTTCTCCCCCCAAAGTAACATTAACATTTTCCAAGTCTGCACCATTGTTTTGGGGGAACTTTAAAATTCCCTGCCCAAGGAAAAGGAGCTGCAGAGGGGAGTCAAATGTTGGGGATAATTAACTCAGCACAGTAACGAAGCTGATGGATCTGGGAGCAAGGTTTTGATATGAGGGTGATTTTGAAGAGGAACATAGTTTGAGGGGATGATATCTGGGGGAGTTTGGGGCTGATGTGCTCTTGGCAGAGCTGTGGGATGCTTTGGAGAGCTGGGATTTGGAGATGCAGGAAGCAGGGATGCATCCCTGAGGATGGAAGGGGAGCAAGACCCCAACAGCTTATCCCAGCATCTCTTATGTAAAGGGCTGGGAGCTGTGGGGGGTGTAATTAAACCTGCTGATGATGAGCTGCTGCAAAGCTGCTTAGCGCAAATGGAATGAGGGGAATTGCAGCCCTGTGTCACCCCCCTTTCCGTGTCCCTGTCCTCTGGGAGCAGAGGCAATGCCAGCACCTCTCCTTCCCGGTGCCGGGGAGAGGGGTGTCCCCAGAAGAGGTGCAGGGATGGGGGGGCTGTGGTGTGACCCCTCTCTGCTCCCTCACAGATGGAGAGAGGCCGGGGGAGGTGACAGATCCCGGGAGGCGGCCGGCGGCAGCCCCGGTGTCGGCGCGGCGCAGGAAAGCCGAGGATTCCAGCGAGAGCCACGAGGAAGATCCGATGGTAACGGGGCTGGGAAGGGGCCTGGGGGGGTCACTGGTCTGGGAACAGAGTGCTCCAAGCGTTGTCCAGCTCAGGGTACACCAGAACCTCTGATTCTGCCCTCACAGTGGATAAACCCACTAATATCCCATTGAAACTGGGTGGGATACTCCCCCCCCCCCAATATCCCACACCGTGCTCCAGGTCACAGCTTCCCTGAGAAGGGCCCAGCTTCATCTGCTCTGCAATTCCTGCTTTTCTGGGCAAAGCCACCTGCTCCTGTGTGTTCTGCTCTGTCCTGGACTGGAGAGCCACTTTAGACCCCAGAGGGAGCACACTGGGAATTGTAGCCACGAGGTCGCCCTGCTGTCCCCTGTCCAGCAGGTCACCAAGCCTTCCTGTTGAAGGTCCTGCTGTCCCTGTCCTTGTTGTCATCAAGAGGCCTCCTAGCAGGGCAGCCAGGTGGGATGGCAGGAGGGGGAAGCCACGAGGTATTCCCTGCCCTGTCCCAGCAGTGGGTCACTCCTCAGAAATAAGGGACAGATGGACAAAGGAGAAACCTCAGGAACCTCCCAGAGGAGGCACAAGCTGGTACTGGGTAAGGACAGAGGGTACAGCAGGAATGGCATCCTGGCTTTTCCTGGGAGAAGGGAGAATCCTTCCAGTGAGCCTGGCACAAAACCCTCCCTCGTGAGGTCTTCCAAGGGCACTGCTCCCTCCTCCGGGGCTCTAATGAGTTAGTTTAGGCAGTTTGCTAATTATTTCCCTGGCACTGTGCATGCAAATGGGCTGTGCTGTGGTGACAGTGCTGTGTCTGCCCTGAGGGGTAGAGGAAGAGGGGGATGATGCTCTGGGGAAACTGAGGAAGAGGGGAATACTCTGGAAGGGCTCCAGAAGTACCTAGCTTTTCCTTGTCATCCATCAGCAAGCTGGAGGCAGGTGAATGCTCACTTAATCTCTCTAAATTACAAGACACAAGCAATGGGATTAACCTAATCCCCTTTAAAGTAAGAGGGGGAGTGGAGAGATATTCGGCTTCCTCTGCTCGGGATGTAGGGATCACCTCTGTGCTTTTAGAGAGAGAGAGAGAGAGAGCCCAGAATTCCAGCAGCCCCCAATACTGGCGAAAACCCTTTGGATGAACAGAAAACTCACTGTTTTGGAGCAGTTTTGGCAGAGGAAAGGAAACAAGTTTAGCTGGAACATTTTGAAACTACTGCCTGTGACACCTTGCCAATATTTTTGTGCCTCCTCCTGCTTTCCTTTGCCATGAGCTGTGAAATCTTTCACCTTGGTTTGGCAACACTCAAAATGAAGTGTTTAGATCATGGAATCCTGGAATGGTTTGGATTGGAAGGGATCTTAGAGCCCATCCAGTTCCACCCACTGCCATGGACAAGGACACCTTGCACTAGCCCAGGTTGCTCCAAGCCCTATCCAACCTGGCCTTGAACTTTTTCAGGGATAGGACAGCCACAGATTTTCTGGGCAGCCTGTGCCAGGGCCTCACCACAGATGCACTGAGACATCCCACATCCATAGGATGTGCTGGCCCCGATCACCCATCCCATTTCTCCCTCTGCTCCTCCACAGAACGATGGGCAGGATGTGGATGGCTGGTTTTCCAGAGGCCAGCGTTCCAACCGAGCCAGCGGCCAGCCCAAACTCAACCTGACCAAGCAGGCCTTGCCCTGGAACGAGCAGGTGGGTGGGCAGACAGCAGCCTGGGAGGTGATGGAGGAGGAGGAGGAGCCCCACTCAGCTCCCTCTTTTCTCCCACAGTACAAAGGGAAGGCAAACCTGCACGTCTTCGAGGATTGGTGTGGCGGGGCTGTGAGGCACTTGAGGAAGAACCTCCACTTCCCACTCTTTCCCCATGTGAGTCCTGGGACAGGTGCTCAGGGGTTGGCAGAGGGGTCTACCCGTCCCTCCCTGGGTCTCCACTGGTCCTCAAGACCTTGGCTTGGGGAGGTGATTCCCAGCTGGAGAATGGTGGGTGGTAGTGCAGACATGGAGGAGGTGATCCATGCCCGTCTCCTTGGCAGACCCGCACCACGGTGAAGAAGCTGGCCGTGTCTCCCAAGTGGAAGAACTACGGGCTGAGGATTTTTGGCTACATCCATCCCTTCAAGGATGGTGAGTGATGGAGTGTGGCCTTTTTCCCCATGCAGCAATGTGGAGATGCTGTGTCCTTTCCCTTCCTGGCCACAGAAGGGTAGAAGGGCTCTTGGAGATGGTCCCCAAATCCAGGCTCCTGGGCAAGAGGGTCCTTCTGGAGCAAAGCCCCTTTTTTCCTGTGGCTTTGAAGGGAGCAAAGCCCTGCTCCCATCCAGGACAGAGCCATGCTGTAAGGTCTGGGGTGGCCCCATCCCTCTTTCCTATCTCACCACGAGACAGCAGGACTGAGCCCACACTACCATGGTCCCTGTGTCCCTTGATGGTGACCTTCTCCATGGCTCTCTGCAGGGGATTTCCAGTTTTCTGTGGCATCAGACGACAACTCAGAGTTTTGGCTCAGCTCTGACGACAGTCCCTCCAATTCCCGACTGGCTGCATTTGTGGGCAAGGTATGGCATCACCTCTCTGCCTTGCCCTGCTCCAGGGGGAAGGATCCATGTGTGGCTCTGCTGGGGACAGCTCTCCTGCCTCTCTGCTCCTTTGGGAATGCCCTGGCCAGGCCTGCCTTGGCTTGGCTTCTAAAAGAGCCCCTTGGTTCCTTCTTGGTTGGAGCTGGCGAAGAGCAGGAGATGTAACATTTCTTCCTGGATTTTCTTGGGGTTCATTCCTCTAATGGGAAGCTTTGGTGTGGTGTCCTGCTGCTCTCATGCTTCTCCTTTCTTTCCCAGCTGGGCACCGAGTGGACAGCACCAGGAGAGTTCACCAAGTTCAGCTCCCAAGTCTCCAAGCCCCTGCGGTGAGTATGTCCTTGGGGATCATCCCATGGGAATGGAGTTTTTGGACACAGAGCTACTGGCTCTGACCTCCCTGGGCCATGGTTCTTTTCCAAAAGGCACGTGGGGCTGGGCTGGACCCCAAATCCACAGTTTGAAGGGGCAGGTGATGACGTGGGGACAGGGATGTCACAATGTCCCCGTAATCCCACAAAACCTCTCAGCAGTGGGATGGGGGAGCAGATACCCTCCTCAGCTCCCTGTCTCCTTGCCTCAGGAAGGTTTTCTTCACCCGTGGGCAGGACAGGGAGGCTTTCCCAGGCTGGCCCTGGGCCCTGACTGCTGTGTCCCCTCCCCTGCAGCCTCATGTCCTCCCGACGTTACTACTTTGAGCTGCTCCACAAGCAGGATGACCGGGGCTCGGATCACGTGGAAGTTGGGGTGAGTAAATGCTCACCCCCCGCCATGCCAGGCTCCTTCCAGGAACAGAGAGCCAGTGCCAGGGCTTTTCTCATGTGTGTTCAAGTGCTTTATCCTGGAGCAAAGCCGGTTTCCCCCTCCCGTGGTTGCCAGTGGGGACAAGTCAGTGTCGCTGTTTCCCTGGTTATTCCAGGGAATAACACTGGGACGCGTGGAGTGCTACTCTCCTTTCTTGCTGGTGGTCTTTGGGCAGCTAAAGACCCTGCCATTGGACTCCCATGGGCAAGAAGAGTCCAGAGCAGGCAGGTCCCACCTTGCTGGCTGTATCCCAGCAGTGGGAGTGGTGGCAGAGGTGATGGAGTGATTCCCTGTTTTCTTCTTTCGCCCCCTTGGAATTACCACGAGTTTCAAATCTGAACTTGCCTGCCTTGGCAGCACAGCCCTGGCAGAGCTTGGAGCTTGTGTCAGGGGCTCAGGCTGGCTGAGGGGAAGATGTTGGCTCGTTAGCAAAGGTTTCCTTTCTCCCAAAGAGCTCATTAATCACTGGAGTCAAACTGGTTCCAGCAAAGCATCAGGGAGGCCGGGCAACACCCCTTCCTTGCTGGCTGCCTCCCTCCTCCCCGTCCCCTCTATCCCGATAAGATCTGCATTTCTTAGGGCAAAAACAAATAGTGGGGAAAACAAATAGATGGGGGAGATGTTTCTGAGATGGGATGTTTTTGCTGGAGGGAGGGAGCGAAGAGCCTTTCAGCCCAGCCGTGCAGAAAAACCTCTCAGCTGTGCAGAGAGAGACAACAACAACATCCACAACAAAAGCAAGACCCTGATGTGTCTCACCCCTGGGGGCATTGAAGGGCTTGTCCCAACAAGGGCTCCAGATTGGCTTTTAAAATGCTGGAGTTAAATCAGGGCAGGCAGCTCTGGAGACCCCCTTAAATAAAGGCAAACTCTTCTTTATAAAGCACTGGAGTGAGGAAAGGAGTCCTTTTGTCACAGGATTTGTGACAGTCCCGGAGGGAACCAGCATGAGCCTGTATCCTACCCACAGGAGCCTTTCCCTCTCTGACCCTGCAGTGATCCCTGCTAATCCCAAACCCTGCAGGAGATGGGACAGGATCAGCCCTCTCTCTTGCTCCTCTTCTGCAGGGAAGTTTCTAAGAGCTCTGGACAGGGAGGAGCCATCCTGGGGTGCCAGGGTTGGGCAAAACTGCATCCTGACCCCTGCCACCCTCCTGCTCATTCCCCATCTCCTTTTATTTTTTCCCAGTGGCGAGTTTTCCTCCCCAGCCTGAAGTTTGAAGTGATTGACTCCTCCTACATCTCCCTGTACACAGGTAAGGGCCAGGTGCCTCCTGCAGCCCCAGCCAGGCTTTCCAGGGCCCCCATGTGCTGGGAGAGATGGGAAGGGAAGCAGAACCTGAGAAATTGAGTCCTGGGGAGACATCTCAGCCTTTGCATCCCCCCACTGGCCTTCTGCCTGTTGTAAGGACAGATGCAAGGGCTGCAGTGGGTAGGATTGATGCTGGGAACGAGATGAGATACTGCTAAAAATGGGATGTGGAGTGAACACAGCATGCAAGCACAGCTCTGCTGGTGCTCCAGCCTCGTCCTGCCTGCCAAGACCCCTCTGGCTGCGGGGCCTGGCCCTGAGTTACAAGGAGCTGTCGTGGAAGTGGGGATGGATGGCACAAGGTTTAATTAAATCTATAGATCTTCTGCTTCCTGCCCCTGCCCTGGCAGCAGGAAAGGGCGTGATGGATGGGTCCTGGCCTGGCGCTCTGCACAGAGCAGGAGCAGTCATCATTCCTGCTCTGGAAGGTGTCGCTAAGGAGGAGGGGGCAGGCAGGATCTGTGGGGACAAGAGGGATGAGGGGTGCCAGTGAGATGGATGCCCATGAGATAGATGGCATGCAGATAAATCCCTGAACTCTTCCTGCTTCTCCTTCCTGCTTCCCGGCTCCCTCAGACCCAGCAGCACCCTCAGGCAAAGCTGTGTCACCCCTGGGGAGCCCAGCCCTGGTGGGGGCTGCCAGCAGCAGGCAGAGCTCCTTCCTTCTTTCCATCCTTCCTCCCTCCCTCTAGACTTTTCCAGAGCCTTCAGCCCAACCTCAGCCAGCTGCAGGGGCACATTTGGGAAGCCTTTCCCTGCTACAAGAAGAATAATTTGGGGCTTGGGAAGGGGGATCTTGCTTCCCTGTGGCTCTGCAGCAGGCAGGGCTTCCTGGGCAGGAAGCAGCCATGGAGAATGGCCGAGGTGGTGGGAGCAGGGTGAACTCCTGTGGGAGCCTGGGGGCTGCTTGGTGGCCAAGGGTGACATGCCACCCTCATCCCTGGGTAGGAGGAGGCAAACCAGCTCGTGTTGCAGTTACCTGCAGGAAGGACATCCAATGTTTAACCCCTGTGTCCTTGGGAGTTACAGTCTTGAGCATTCCCTTGTTTTTGAGGCTGTGGTAACGGGAGCAGGATGGCCTGGCTGGGATCTGCTGGTCCTCATTAGTCGATGCAATAATCATTAGGCTGATTAGTCACGGGGTCTGTGACATGGCTGGGAGGGCAGCATTGCCTGCCCTGGGAGCAGGAGGCATCCACAGTGCTGCCAGCCCTCTTGGAGGGATTGGGAAAGGCGCCCTTGGAGGATGCTCCCGGTGTGCCCGGGGGTTCAGCCCCGGCCCTGTCCCACAGATGAGTCCTCCCTGAAGATGAACCACGTGGAGCACATCCCTCAGACCTTGGCCAGCCACAGCGGGAGCCACCTCTGGGAGGCCCAGCAGGACGAGCATGGGGCGGACATGCTTAAGGCCGACCCCAGGGACACATTCTTCCTCAGTAAGTGCCTGAGAACGCATCCACGCTGATCCCTGGCAGGCTTTGGGGGAGGAAAAAGGCTGCTGTGGGTACCTGGGGCATCCCTACTACTCTCTGCCCATCTATTGAGTGGTGGCATCTCTGCTGGGAACACGTTTGGGATGCTTTGGGCTTCTCCACAGCCCCTGCCATCGAGGCGTCCCGCGTGGAGAATGTGCTGGTGCCCTGTGCCTACAGCCCCACCTACGTGGTGAAGGATTTCCCCATCGCCCGCTACCAGGGCCTGCAGTTCGTGAGTGTCTCCCTGGGGACAGGGCCATGCTCCCACAGTGGAGCCCAGGGCAGGGATGTTCCCACCTGGGTAAAATCCAGGAGGAAGCGTCACTCGCTGGAAGGTCAGGCTGAGCTTGCACGACTCGGCCTGAGAGAGTTGGGGTTAAATCCCTGTGTTTGAGGTGCTGGGGGGTCACTCTGGTGTCCCAAGTGACACGGCACCATTTACCCCCAGGTCTACCTCTCGTTTGTGTATCCCAACGACTTCACGCGCCTCACTCACATGGAGACAGAGAACAAGTGCTTCTACAGGGAGTCCCCCCTCTACCTGGAAAAGTAGGTACTGGGAGCTGGGATTTTGGGGTGCTGCCCACAGGGGGCTGATGTCAACAATGACAGATGATGCATCCTCAGCCACGTGTCCCTGTTCCCCATGGAAGGGTCACTCCAGGCTGGCTCTTTCCCCATCTCCCATGCATGCAGCAGCTGGAGTGCTGGCAGTGCTCCTGGATTTGGGAACCCCAGCTCCCTTGGCAGCTGGGTGCTCCTCCCCACACACTTTCTCCCGGGCCCTCACCTTCCCTCTCCATCCCCAGGTTTGGCTTCTACAAGTACATGAAGATGGATGAGGAGGAGGAGGATCCGCGGCAGCGAGCGTTTCTCTTCCTTGGCCCTGACAGTGAGTCACCAGGATCCCTGGGCACGGGCTGAGCTCCCAGCATCCTCGCTGGCAGCTCATCCCCTCGGAGCTGTGGCTCATCAGGATGACTGCAGCAGTGCCAGAGGCTGCAGGAGGGCTGGGCTGTGCAGAGCATCACCCCTCCAAGCATCCTGCTTGGCATCACAGCAGGGTGATGGGGGAAGCAGGAGACTGGATTGGGATTTGCTCTCTCTCCAACATCTCTTGGGTTGGCCTCAGCAATGGGCAGCAGAAACCAGACCCATTGTGGAGTCTAGGGATGTCCATGGAGCCTGGGGGTGGTCCTGGGGAACCAGAGGATGTTCAAAGCCTGCCTTGGCAAAGTCCTGGCAGGTCGCATTTGCTTCTGGATTGAGTGCGACTGGGAGATTTGAGGTGGGGATAAGTGGCAGCAACTGGAGCTGCCAGTCCTGGTGACTGTCCCCGTATGGGCATCCCCTGGTGCCCCACCTCTGCTGCCTCATCTCCTCCACTCACAGGTTCCTCTCCTGCAGGGATCAGGCTCTGCCTCGGAGTATTAATCTCTGCCTTCGCTCCATAGATTTCCTGGAGGATGAGGAGGAGGAAGAGGAAGGAGTGGACAGCCGTGAGCCCACAGACCCCCCTGCTGAGGCCAAGGAGCAGAGCTTTGGGCCGGCCCCCAGAGCCAAAGGGAAGGATCCTGCACCGGTCACCAGGGATTACGGAGAGGACCTGGACTATTACAGCTTCCACCAGAAGCGGGGCCGGACACAGGCCAGGACAGGCACCCCTGGGCACCTGGGGACATGGAGCACATCCAGCCCACCGGCCACTCTCCAGGAGGATCCTGCTCTGGAGCAGGGCCCAGGCCGGGCGCTCCGTTGGCTGCCCCAGGAGGAGGGCGAGGAGGATGAACTGGGGCTACCAAAGCACGGCACGGCCCTGGGCCTCCAGCCACACCTCTCCGTGCCCATCTTCGGTGGCAAAGCCAAAACGCCGGGTCCCAGCAGGCCAGCGGCTCCCAGCGAGGACAAAAAGGCCCGGAAAACCCAGGAGAAGGTTTATGTGACCCGGCTGCAGCCCGGGAAGCGCAAAGCCCCGGCCCAGGAGCCGGCGTTCCCCGGCATCTTCCTGTATCCAAAGCCTGTGAAGAGAGTCCACCTCCGCTCCAGGACCCCGCAGAAGCATCCCATCACCCCCAACAAGCTCCGGGCTGTCCCTGGCCGCCGGAGCCCCTGGCTCCTGAGCAACATCTCCAAGGAGAGGGACCCTGCCAGGCGGAAGAGCGGCAGGAGGTGGGACCGGCCACCCAAGCAGCGGGTGCTGCCCGGCCTCCTCGCCCTGGGGACCGAGGGGCTCTTCAGCCACGAGGACACGACCCCTGCTCCAGGCAGGACAGCAGCCACTGCTGACTACAACTCATCCGAGGCCACCCGCTCCGAGGGGACACGGGTGACATCCTTTCTGAAGGTGTCAGAAACAACGGTGTCGCAGCAGGAGGAGGGAAAGGGCCAGGAGGAGGAGGAGGAGGAAGAGGTGTCAGACTATTCCTACGAGGCGGGGGAGCTGCAGCAGGGCTGGCTGGAGGACTCCATCAACTGGCAGCGGACGTTCAGCGTCAGCTCCGTGGACTTCGAGCTGCTGCGCTCCGACTGGAACGACCTGCGCTGCAACGTGTCGGGAAACCTGCAGCTGGGCGAGAGCGAGGTGGTGGATGTGGTGGCCCAGTACATGGAGAGGCTCAACGAGAAGAACGGAGGGTATGGGGGCAGTGGGATGCCAGCAGGAATTCAGGCGGGTGGGTCCCAGATCGCGGGAAGCAGAGCTCGCAGTGACGGTGATTTCAAGGCTTGTCTTATCCCTGCAGGATCTACACTCTCCTGAGGATCATCAACGTGGAGAAGCGCCGGGACACGGCGCGGGGGAACCGATACCTGCTGGAGCTGGAGCTGGCGGAGCGGGGCCAGCGCACAGTGAGACTCTCAGAGTACGTCTACGTCCTCCTGCACCAGGGCAAGCAGGACGACAGCGCCGAGGCCAACCCCGACGGGCTGGCCCTGGGGGCCACCGAACCTCAGCCCAGCGCCTGGAGCATCCTCTATGGAAAATCTGTGCTGTGCCGGCCCCTGCGGCTCAGCTGGAGGCAGGACGTCATGGTGCACTTCGTGGTGCCGGGTAGGTGAGGGCAGGACACGGTGCTCTAGGGTGTGTGCTGCTCCCTCAGCATCCTCCAGCAGGATGAGGATGTCACCTCTGGGTGGGAGAGGGTGCTGTGGGTCCCCCCATGAGCCTGAGGAATGTGTCTCTGGCAGTGAAGAACCAGGCCCGCTGGGTGCAGCAGTTCATCTCGGACATGGCCGGCCTCTACGGGGCCACAGGGGACGCCAACTTCAACGTCATTCTGGTGGACTTCGACAGCGAGGACATGGATGTGGAGAAGGCCCTGCAGGATGCCCAGCTGCCCAGGTAGCTCCCAGCCTGCAGCCTCAGGGTCTGGGGGGCTCCCTGTAGTGGGACAGGTGCTCACACAACCTGCTGTTCCTTCTCTGCCTTGCTGCCCCTTCCCTCCTCTTCACTTTTGGGAGTTTAAACTACTTTTCCATGTGGATTTGGGGGTGCAGAAACTTGACTCCATGGGGGGACCCTCAGCTTGAGTGGTAGCACCTGGGCCTTCCTGAGAAGGTTCTTTCCCCATGCTGGTGGTTCCTGTCCCCTTCTGGCTGTGTCCCTGTCTGTCCCCAGTGCCACCTGCCCTGTCCTCTCTCCCCAGGTTCCAGTACCTGCGGCGCACGGGGAATTTCGAGCGCTCTGCCGGGCTCCAGGCTGGCGTGGACATGGTGGAGGTGAGTGGGGACAGGAACCAGCTCTGGCTGTGGCTTCTCTCCTGGGGCTGTTCCTGTCTGATTCCCCTGACCTGTGTCTGTCCCCTCCTAGGACGAGCACAGTATCGTGTTCCTGTGCGACCTGCACATCCATTTCCCTGCCAACATCCTGGACAGCATCCGGAAGCACTGCGTGGAGGGGAAGCTGGCCTATGCTCCCATTGTCATGAGGCTGAGCTGTGGCAGCTCCCCCCGAGAGCCCAACGGTGAGCAGGGACCCCTTTTCAGCTGAGATCACCCAAAACCAGGCCATAATCACCTGGTGCACAGATGGGGATGGACCCGTGGTGGGAAGAGGGGCTGGGATGGAGAATCCCCATGGCTCCCAGGTAGTGGGGAGAGCACAGAGAGGACAGGACAATATGGGCATTTGGGGGTTCCCCCACCCCTTACCTCACTGCTCCCTCCCTCCAGGCTACTGGGAGGTGAACGGCTTCGGCCTCTTTGGCATCTACAAGTCGGACTTTGATCGTGTGGGAGGGATGAACACAGAGGAGTTCCGAGACCGCTGGGGCGGGGAGGATTGGGAGCTCCTGGACAGGTGAGCCTGGCAGTCCTGCAGCCCCTAAACCCCCAGAAGAAGTGGGGTCAGCCATGTGGATTTGGGCACATCCATCAAGCTGGATGATGGGGTGTGGTGAAGGGGAAAACTTCCTTTGGGAGGACCACATCCATCTGGAGCCCTGTCCCTCTGTCCATCCATCTCTTGAGTCCTATCCCTTCCTTCCTCCATCCTCTGAGCTCTGTCACTTGAGCCCCATCCCTCTATCCTCCATCTACAGGGAGCCCTCTCCATCTATCCATCCATCTGTGCATCCATCCATCTGTCTGTCCATCCCCCTGTCCAGCCATCTCTGAGCCCGTTGCTTCCTCCCTCCATCCCCTGAGCCCTGTCCCTCTGTCCCTCCATCCGCAGGGTTCTCCAGAGCGGGCTGGAGGTGGAGCGCTTGCGCCTCAGGAACTTTTACCACTACTACCACTCCAAGCGCGGCATGTGGAACGCCCGCAGCAAGAAGCCCTCCAAGGACTAGTGCCCGAGCCTGGCCCGTAGCCACCGACCCCTGGCACCTCCCCCACCCACCACGGCCACCCCCAGTGCCAGCACGGGGGACACCCAACACCTGCCGCGGTTTTCCTGGGGAGGGGGGAGTGGGGAGGGCCGTGGTGAGTGCTGGTGGTTTTTTTTCTTAAGGGTCTAATTTCTTAGTCAGCAATGAGTTCATTAACTCCTTAGTGCCAGTGGGTCCCGGGGGCTTTGCTAGGTTCTGGAGGGCTGTATTGGGCTGGGGATACTGGAGGTGGAATTGTGGCATCCAGGATCCCTTTGCAGCCCCTTTCCTGTGTTGTCCCTCCCTGAAATACCCAGTACCTCGTCCCTATGTCAGGCTGGGGAGCTGAGCTAAGGGAGGCGGGCTAAGAACCCACTGGGGCTGCCCAAACCCTCCTGCTCCCCTTCCAGGACCTACAGAGGGAAGGAGGGGTCTGGCTGTGCCCTGCACTTGGGACACATTGTGGGTGGGGGCAGAGCCCTGAGGCTGGCACTGCCCATGCCAGGGGGGCTGGGCTGGGGGGAACAGGCAGAGCCTGGAGCAGGTACGGGCAGATGACGTTTCCAAGCTAATTTCTGTGAAATTATGAGGTAGGAAGCTGTTTCAGGAAGTTTTTGTCTGTTTGGTTTGGTTTTTTTTATTCTTAAAAAATTAAAATCAATGTCTTGGCTGAGATTTCCCTCCGCTCCATCAACCCCACACCCGGACAGGGATGCAGCAGGACATGGGAGCCAGGTTGGCCTTTGTCCTTTGGTCCCCCGAAGGTCCCTTCTCTGTGGTGGGAGTGGGCAGCAGCGTTTGTGCTGTTTCCATGCAAAGAGGAGGAGGAGGAGGAGGCAGCACCCTGTTTGATGCCCGGCCACACGCCCGGGCTTGCTGAGCCTCCGCCCCACACCTGGGCTCCACCCAGCTCCATGGGGGGCTGTCCTGGTTCCCTGGGCTCCTGCATGTCCTGGCACACTTGTCTCTGCCCACCCGTGTCCCAGCTCTGTGCTGGTGCTTCCCCTCACCCGTGTGTGTGGAGGGTGTCTTGTCCCACCTGCCATGGGCTCGTGTCCTCACCCTGTCTCTCAAATCCCCTGGGCTGCTCCCTGAAATACTCTTGGAGTTTTCCCCCAAGTGTTTCATTCCCCATTTGCATCCCCCAGGCTCACTCTGAGCACCCGAGTTTGAGTGAGGATGGACAAAGGGGGCTCAGCCACCCATTTTGTCCCAAATTTGGTACCTGTGGCCCCCGGCTTTGTTGGGAAGGGACCGTCCTGGCAGGCAGGAGTTGTTTCTCCCCTCTCCTTGCCCCGCTCCGTGTTTTTTTGCAGCACTTTGGAAATGCTTTGTTGTGGGTGAGGGCTGTGCCCGCTGCGCCGGGAGCTGGTCTGTGGCTGGGCAGAGCGGGTGGCCCCATGGCCCCCGGGCCACCAGTCCTACCCCAAAACCAGCCTGGCCTTAGGCACAGCTTTTCCAGCAGCTTCCCAGCCAGGAGAGCCCCAAAAGCCACTACCATCGGAGCAGGCATTGGGCCCAGCCAAATCCAGAGCTGCCACTGGTGCTGGGAGGGACTGGTGCCGGCAGTGCCATCCCCATTGGTGCTGGGGACAGTTTGGGGCCAGCTGATGGTGTCTGCTTGGGACAGGGCCAGCAGCACAACGCCGGAGGGTTTGTTTCTCTGCTGGTGGCTGAGCTGTGGCCACGGGATGACACAGGGATCATGGGGATTGCAGGAGCCACAGGGCCAGGTGTTGGAGCCCCAGGTGACAGCGGGGTGCGGGCAGGTCCCCCACTCCTGGAGGATCAGCCCTGACCCTCCCTGCCCTGGGGAGACACTGACGCAAAGGCGTCAGGGCTTGTCCGGGGTGGTGGAGGCGAACTCCAGCCTGGAGTTCCCTGGCTGAGGGGCTGCCCCAGCCTGAGAGGGGAGGTCGTGGAGGATGAGGGGAGCACAGGAACCTCCTGACACCCCCAGGCCGAGAATGGGCCACACGTGACAGCAGTGGCCATGTAGAGGCACCTCCTGCCCTGCCCTGGGCTTTGCCAGGGGGCTCCCTCCTGGCGTCCCCTGCTGAGTGTGGGGTGTGGTGGGGGGCCTGGGTTAGTGGTGGTAGGAGCTAAGTCGTGGCCCCCCAAACTGGTTTGGCCCGTTTCAAACGCTCCCTCTCAGCTTATCTGGCTTCAAAGGGCTCCTGCTCCATCCCACGCACACAAACACGCTCCCTGCGAACCAGGGGCAGCCCCCTGCATCCCAAAAAACGTATGTGCCCCCCAAACTCTGCCTCTCCTCCATCTTCTCCTTCTGGCACCCCCAACCCCTCCCTATTGCACCCGTGGGTGCCCGAGCTGGGTGTTCAGAGGGACGTGGTGGGAATGCCAGATTGGATCACGGCCATGGTGCCGGTGGGGATCCCTGGGGACTCTTTGCAGCATCATGAAAGTGGCTGAGACGTGGCTCTGCTGTGGGGTCTGGCCCCCCCCGGACCCCTGGCCGTGCTGAAGATTGTGAGGAGCCCCGGTGAGCCCCGAGATCCCAGCCTTGGCGGGGAGGCGAGCGGGTTCCATGCAAAACCCCGGCGAGGAGACTGGTTGGGCGAGGTGCGGGGCGGGCCCGTTCGCCCCACGCCCGCCGCAGACGCCGGCGCCCACCCGCACCCCGCAGCACCCAGGGGTGCACCTGCCTGCCCGAGGATGCTACAGGACAGCGGCCCTCCGGGGCCACCCACCCAGGTACGTGCTGGCCACTCACTCCCGCGGCCATCGTCACCGCTGTCCCCATCGCGAGTCCCTGGGGAGAGCCGGTGTCACTCGCCCTGCCACGCACCCTGTCCCCATCCACTGGTCAGGCTGGTGCCGGGTTCTGGGGGCTCCGACATATGGGTCTGGTGGCTGCCCAACACCGGCCAGCTCTGGCCAGGAGGCTTTTCCCTCCCTCCCTGTGCCTCTCTCCCTGTGCCTCGGTGTCCCCAGCGTGGCTTTTGGCACGTGCGCGCGGTGTCCGGGATGCCTGGAGCCACTCCCTGCGCCGACACCGATGTCCCCCGGCGGGCACGGCCAGCCCTGGGGACCCGGGCGTGGGGACGGTGCTGTTCGGGGGGGTGGGAGAGGACGCGGCGCTCCCAGGAGCCGGGGGTCTCTGGGAATGCGGCTCTGTCACCCCACGAGGGAGTGACAGAGGTGTCTCCAGGCTGGGGGGTGGTCAGCGGCTGCTTTAGGGACCGCGGATTGGGTTTATTTAACTCTGTGTCATTCCAGCTGTGGTCGGATCCCCTCGGGAATCCCTCAATTCTGCTTCAAATGTTTTCTTTGTGCTGATTTGCTGTTTTTAAGCCCCCTGGTGTATCCCCCCTCCTGTCCGACCCTTCCCCAATTAACAAACTGCTTGATGAGGCCAGCGCTGCCCATTCCAGCTCCAAGCATTCCTTGAATCCCCCGGGACCCCCAGATTTCCATTTGTCAGCTGCAGGGCAGTGTTAGGCTGGGGGAATGGGGGTTTGTTTGGGAGGGAGACAGAGCTTGGGGGAAGGTGGGGCTGCCAGTGGGCTCAGGGTTGTCCCCGGAGCCCCTCTGTCCCCCGGGGCTGGGGTCCTCCCAGGATGGCCCTGATCCCGCGGGATTCTGGCACGGGGATGGTGGGCAAGTGGTGGCTTGCAGAGGGAGCGATCCACCCCCTCCGCCCGCTGCGGGGGGAACCCGTGATTCATCCGGGCTCGCAGGGTTGGGAGCGCCCGCCGAGCTCTGCCAAAACCCGGTGCACCCATGGGGTGGTGCCGCAGTGGGAGAAGAGGGAGGGGACCTCGGGGGTTTTCCTGGGTGCTGTACCCCAAAAGGCTCAGGGGTGGCTCCTGGACAGAAGGAGGGTCCCACAAACCCCAGAGCTGGGGAGGTGGGTTACCCTCATGTTGGTTCTTGGCATATCGGGATGGTGTCACCAAGGAGGGGGATTTGAGGGACTGTCACCCCAAAGTGCTGGCCTGCAGCTCTTGCCACCACCCCGCCCCTGCCATGGCTCCTGCTGACGGCGGCACATTCCTCGGGGACAGCCGCCCTTTTCACCCCCGACCGAAGCGCACACACGGTGTCACTGCCGGGTGTTGTAAACCCGGCCCAGCCCCGAACGCTGCTGTCGGTGACGCCAAGCGCTGAGCCAGGCCTGGCCACAGAGCCAGGCCCGCGTGGCCACGCTCACCCCAAACCACCAGGCCGCTGTCACGGAGCCGCTGTGACCCCGAGCCGGGCCTGAGCACGGCCACGACTCTGGTCAGCCATGAGCCGGGCCTGCAGGCCCACAGCAGCATGGCCTGGCAATGGGGGGATTTTGGGAGATTTCGGGAGCTGATCCCGGCACTGCGGGCTGGGGGGATGCGGTGTCCCCAGTGTGGCTGTGACGGGGCGGCTCGGCAGGTGGGGCGAGGCTAATTAGTACCTGTGGTGACATACAGGGCCTGAGTCACCGCGTTCGTCACCACCGGCCCGCGGCGCTCAGCCGCCCCTTTTTTATTATTGTTGTTTCTTCATTCACCGGCTGATTTGAAAAGCAAAGCAGGGACGGCCCAGCCAGGAATTTCTGTAGGGAGCCCCCACTCCAGACAGGACCCCTGGGCCAGATGGGGGTCCAGAGTGCTCCTGGAAAGTGGCTGGAGCGATCTGGGGGCCCCTGTGAAGGGGATGCTTTGTGGTCAGGGCTGGTCCAGGAGTCTCCCTGGTGATCTGGGACGCTCCTGGGAGCCCATGTGGGCGTCTGGGGCTCACTGGACTGACAATCTAGGGGTCCAGAGCTGTACAGAGAAGTCATATGCGGCTCCAGACCACTCTCCTTGGAGGTTTCTGGGGGCCTTGAGTTCATTAGAAGGACATTGTAGTGGCTGGGCTCAGTGGCAAGGCTGTGTGAGTCTCTGGAAATCAATAGGAAGGTTCTCCAGGGGTCTGGAGCTCTCTTAGGAGACACCATGAGACTTCAGGTCTCACTGGAGGAACAATGTGAGCATCCAGGGTTGAATGGGAGAGATCCCTGGGATCAATGGGGAGGGGTTGAATGGGAGAGATCCCTGGGATCAATGGGGAGGCTTCTGGGGGTCCCAGGGCTCTTCTGGCAGGTTGCCTAAGGATCTTGGGCTCACTGATGGGACAGTATGGGGGTCTGGGGCTCACTGGTGTGGCTGCCCAGCAGTCGGGGGCTGACCTGTCTGAGGGGCTCCTGACTTTTCCCAAGGTAGGACCCCCAGACCCCTGGACCACCCACCTCCCTCATCCCTGCGAGGTCGCCCCTAGGCACCTCCACCTGTGGCGGTGACAGTGGTGTCAATGGTGACAGTAGCCCCGGTGGGGCCCCCTGCTTTTCCCGTTGAGGCGTGGCGGCGGGGCGGGACGGACGGGCCGGGACGGAGCCTCCCTACGGCTGGGGAACGCCGGAACGCCGCCACTGCCGCCGCTCACCTGCGCAGGGCGGCCGGGCTGCCCCTCGCCGCCATGCAGGAGACTAATGCCTTCCTGCTGTCGGCCCTGCAGCCCGAGGCCGGTGTCTGCTCGCTGGCCTTGCCCTCGGACCGGCAGCTGGACGAGCGTGGCCGGGAGGCGGCCGAGGCCCAGCGGCTGCGCAGCGCCCGTGTCCAGGAGCAGGTCCGCATCCGCATGATGCTGCGGGGACAAGCACCCGCCCGCCCCGAGGACCTCCCCGACAGCACCAGAGGTGAGAGACCCCCCGGGACCCCCTGGGAACACGCAGTGGGAAGGGCGGTGGCAGCCCCTCGGCCGGCACTGGGCTCTGGGTGCACCCTGGCTGCGGGTTGGGCGGTGCCCCCCACCCTGACCGAGCCCCCCGACCGCCCCCGAGCATCGCCAGCACTGGGACCAGGGGTCGCTGAGCCCCAGCGTGGGCTCGTTTCACCCCACTCGGGGTCCTGTCTCAGTTCCCCCAGGTGCCCTTGGAGGGCTTTGCGCTGGTGGGGTCGCACGCCCTGCGTTGGGTTGGCAGGGGGGAGGATTTTCCCGCCCTGGCAGAGCCCCCCCAGCCCTGAGCGGCAGCGCTGGCCGGGCTCCAGCTCCTCCATTTAACGTCTGCGCCGGCGGCCTCCGCCCTGCTGCCGCGCCCGGCACCACCGGGATCCCCCGAGCCCCGACCCCCGTGCTGGGCACCCCGGCGGTGGGGACGGACCCCTGTGACACCCCGAGGGCTGCCCCAGGCGTGAGTCACACTGCTGGCACCACCAAGCACTGGCGGCGTCCCTGTCCCGTCCCTGTCCCGTCCCGCCGGCAGCCCTGGGGCGGTGGCAGGGCAGATGTGCAGCGTGAGGTGCCATGGGGAGCAGTGGGGTGGCCAGGTCCCTGCCAAGGTGCCGTTCTCAGGGCGGGGGAGCCGGCACTGGCTGTAGGGGATACCTGGGCTGCTGATCCAGCTGCGGCTGGGGGGACCGGGCTGATCCGTGGCCTCTCCGCCAAGGTGGCAATTAGTGCCCTCGCCGTCGGGAAACGAGGCAGGGCGGGGAGGCCACTTCTGCTCGCCATGGCCAGCGGGCAGGTGAAGGCGGCCTCCTCCCACCCCTTTATCCCCCTAGCTCTGCTTGTGCTGCCGTGGTTCCTACAGCAGGTCCCCCTGGGATGAGCTGGGGCAATCTTTGCTCTGCAGATCCCGCCCTGCTCTGCCCTGCCCATGCTCACACTGCCTCCTCTGTGGCTGTCCTGCAGGTGGTCAGTACAGCTCGACCCTGCGCTCTTCCTTCAGCTCCCGCTCCCAAAGCAATGGCGTGGACCCCAAAGCCTCGGTATGTACCGGGGGCTCTGTCCCCTGCCTCGGCTCTGCTGGGGAGAGCTCTGAGCTCCCCTGGTGAGAACAGAGGGATGGATTCCTAACCTTTCATTTTCCCCTTTGCAGCTGTACCAGCCGCTGGCCAAGAAGGATTTTGGCACGCTGCGGGGCAGTGGCTGGTCCTCGCGCTCGGCCGTGGACCTCACCCCTCACAAGCGCGTGGCCACCATCAGCAACGGGGGCCTGGCCACGGCCAAGGGCCGTGCCTACGTGGCCGGCTATGCGGCCTCACAGGTGGCCACCACCTCGCCGCGGCCCATCTCCTTCCACGAGCGCAACTTCCGCTGCCGGCAGAACCTGGACACGCTGTCGCTGCGCTCCCTGCGCCTGGCTGACGGGCCCCTCCCGCTCGCCGATGACCGCTACAGCGTCCTGTCAGAGCAGCTGGACGCGCCGGGGCACCGGCAGCTCTACAAGAGCCAGGCCGGCGGCGGCTTCGGCCGCTCGTTCGCCTACGAGCGGCAGCTGAGCTCCGGCACGGCCTCCAAGGCCGCCTGCGACTGGCTGGACGGCACCGAGGGGCCGCCGAGCCGCACCATCCGTGCTCCCGCCATGCGCACGCTGCAGCGCTTCCAGAGCAACAACCGCTCGCGCCTCAGCACCGGCTCCTTTGGCACGGTGCCGGCCGGAGGCAGCGGCGCCTTCCTGGGGCTGGGGGAGCACAGCTCCCGCGCCCCCTCCGTGCGCAGCCTGGCCGAGTCCGGACATCACCTGGCCGAGCCGCGCGCCATGGAGATGTACAACGGGCACAGCACGCTGCTCGGGCACCACGCTGGAGGGTGAGGGCCAGGGGCTGCTCCGGGGTGTTGTGGTCCTTGTCTCTGCTGTGGTTACTTGCCAGGGCAGGGTGGACCCCTCCAGCTCCCACTGGGCACGAGGGGTGGGATGTGGGTGCAGCTTGGTCCCGTGGTGATGGACCAAGTGTGTCCTGCCTCTGACCCTGGCTCCTCCATGGACGCATCCTGAGATATATCAGGAAGATGATGCTCATCCTGTTGGGAATGGAGTCCCATGCCCAGATCACAGTGGGAAGGAGATGGGTTGGCGGGGCTCCTTGGAGATGGTGAACATGACAAGGCGCAGAGGTGGAGTATCCTGTAGGATGTTCTGCTGAGACTCACCTGGCTGTGGTTCCAGGTTTGACGACATCGACCTGCCCTCGGCCGTGAAGTACCTGATCGCCAGTGACCCCAACCTGCAGGTGCTGGGCGCTGCCTATCTGCAGCACAAATGCTACAGCGACAGCAGCGCCAAGAAGCAGGTGAGCCCCTGGAAGGGTGGGAGCAGGGGGTTTCCCAGCCTCTCTGACACCGTGGGCAGGTGCAGGGGCCGGAGGGAGCCCTGGGAGCACAGCATGTCTGACCCCCCCGGGCTGTTCCCCAGGCCCGTAGCCTGCAGGCCATGCCCAAGCTGGTGAAGTTGTTCAACAGCCCGAACCAGGAGGTGCAGCGCCACGCCACCGGCGCCATGCGCAACCTCATCTACGACAACGCCGAGAACAAGCTGGCGCTGGTGGAGGAGAACGGCATCTACGAGCTCATGCGCACCCTGCGGGAGCCCGACGACGAGCTCCGCAAGAATGTCACAGGTTGGGGACAGTGGTGGGGTGGGCGAGGATCCCCCTCCCCTGGGGGTGGTCCTTACTCCCCTCATGTGAGTGGAGCTGAGATGATGCTCCATGGGGATGATCTCTTTGCATCGTTTTCACCAGCATGAGCCCCCCGGGGAGGGGAGTTGGGGTGGATGTGCTCTCCCAGCCGCTCTGGTGCTGACGGTTCCCCTTTGTGCAGGGATCCTGTGGAATCTGTCCTCCAGTGACAACCTGAAGGATCGCCTGGCCCGGGACACGCTGGAGCAGCTCACAGACCTGGTCTTGGTCCCTCTCTCTGGGTTAGGGGGCTCGGGTGTCATCCAGCAGAACCCCTCAGAGGCAGAGATCTTTTATAACTCCACAGGCTTCCTCAGGTATCTCTTTCAGGTCCTCCCACTGGGAGCAAAGTTTTGGAGGGAGGAAGAGATAGGAACACTGTCTGCAGGGCTCTTTTTTGGGCTCAGGGAGGGGTGGCTGTGGGGGATCCCCTTCTCTCCATGACAGAACCCCGTTCCATGCAGGAACCTGAGCTCTGCCAGCCAGCAGACCCGGCAGAAGATGCGTGAGTGCCACGGGCTGGTGGACTCCATGATCCACTACGTGAACAGCTCCCTGGAGGTGGGGAAGTCGGAGGACAAGGTTGGTGTTGTGGGAGCTAAGGTGCTGTTCCCTCATCCCGTTGTGCAAAGGCACATCTTGATGTCCTGCTGGGAGAACCAGCCTGGCTCCATCTGGGCTCACTGGGCACAGCCGGTGTCATGACTCTGCCATGGAGCACCTGTGCCAGCTGGACACACCCTGCAGGTGGCCCAGGGATGACGCTCTCGTGTCCCCTGTGCCCCCCAGAGCGTGGAGAACGCTGTCTGTGTCCTGCGCAACCTCTCCTACCGCCTGTACGACGAGATGCCCCCATCCTCGCTCCAGCGCCTCGAGGGCCACCGGAGGAACGCGGGTGGCACAATGACAGGGGAGCTGGTGGGCTGCTTCAGCCCCCAGAGCAAGAAAGCCCGGGAGGTCAGTGGGGCACTTCCTGGCCGTGTCACCAGGGCGGGGCTGGCACTGGGGGTGATGCCAGGGTGGAGGTGATGCCAGGGTGGAGGTGGACGCTATCCTCGGCTGTGGGTGGGACACAGAGGTGAGCTCAGCAGAGGGTGAATCAGGTGTTTGGGGTGAATCAGGGTGCTGAACCCCTGCTTTTCCATGCCATGGGGCATGCTGCAGCCAGGGTGACCTGCCAGCTCCCTGCCCAGCAGTTCAGGCCAGGCAGGCAGGGAAAAAGGAACACCGGCAGTGAGGGACACTGCAGAGAGGACATCCCCAGAGTCTAACAGTGCCCCTGTCCCTCAGCACTACCTGAACGCGGACATCGTCACCTTCACGGAGGTCTCCAAGGACCCCAAGGGCATGGAGTGGCTCTGGAACCCGCAGATCGTGGGCATCTACAACCGGCTGCTGCAGCGCTGCGAGCTCAACAAGCACACGACAGAGGCAGCCTCGGGCGCCCTGCAGAACATCACAGCCGGGGACCGCAGGGTGAGGCCTGGGGAGAGCAGGGGGGTCCCCACAACCTGCCCTGGCTCACCCTGACCTGCTCCCCGTGAGTTGGAGGGAGGAGGGAGCTGGTGGAGTCTCCAAGGGGGTGTTTGCCTTGCAGTGGGCGGGTGTGCTGAGCCGGCTGGCGCTGGAGCAGGAGCGCATCCTGAATCCCGTGCTGGACCGTGTCCGCACCGCCGACCACCACCAGCTGCGCTCCCTCACCGGCCTCATCCGCAACCTGTCCCGCCATGCCCGCAACAAGGACGAGATGTGTGAGTGCCAGGGCTGAACCAGGGCAGGGGAGGTGCTTCCCAACCTTTTCCTTTGCCTCCCATTATCTCCAGCCACATCCTGCCGGCTGCATCCCCACTTGCAGCTGAGCCTGCAGACTGCTCCATCCTCTGTCCCCATGGCTCTGGCCACTAGCCCTGATGTTCACTTTGCCCACAGCCACCAAGGTCGTCAGCCACCTGATCGAGAAGCTGCCAGGAAGTGTTGGGGACAAGGCCCCGCCCGCTGATGTCATCGTGAACATCATCGCAGTACTCAACAACCTGGTGGTGGAGAGCCCCATGGCTGCCCGTGACATCGTCTACTTTGATGGCCTCAGGAAGCTCTTCTTCATCAAGAAGCGACGGGACAGGTGGGAGCTGCCAGCACAATGGAAGAGGGTTTCCCTTCCCAAGCCTTGGTGTTGGGAGTCCCCAGACCGGCTCAGAGTAGCCTCGTGGCCATCTGCCAGCCCTTTGTCACCCCGTAAAGACACCTCACCATCACCACAACTGCCTTTTCCAATCAGGGAACCTCTCTCTGCTCCTGCCTGTTGTGGTGGGATCCAGATGTTCACCTCCTGCCTCTCCCCACCCACACTAAGCCCCCAGTCCCTCTGGTCCCCATTGGGGTGGTCTCTTTGGGCTGGTGGGCACTGTCCCATGCTCGGTGGTCCCCAAAACCTCATTGCATCCTGTCCCTTTCCCAGCTCCGACAACGAGAAGTCCTCCCGAGCTGCCGCCAGCCTCCTGGGAAACATGTGGCAGTACACCAAGCTCCACCGGGACTTCAAGATGGTACGTACTCATTCCAGAGCCTCCTGTAGCCAGTGGGAGGATCCCTAGGGACTCAAGGATTCATCCTGGAGAGCCACACCACCCAAATGCTTCCCAGGATCCTGTGGGGCCCCATTCCATGCCTGCTTTTCCTCAGGTGTGGGGACATCCCAGAGCGTTGTCCCTGTGCAGGTGGGGTGGGGATGGTGTGGCTCATCAGTGCTGGAGCAGAGGGGCTCTGTGTTCCTGATGGGGGTTGTCTCCTTGCAGAAAGGGTACCGGAAGGAGGACTTCCTCAGCCTCTGAGGACACCCTGGGAGCTGGAATGCCTCGCTGGGATGCTCCATGCTGCCGGCCATGCCGTGGAGAGGCTGCTCGCCGCCGGACCCCTGCTCCGTAGCCAAATCCCTACATCCCACATGCCTCTGCCCTTCACTGGGTCCCTTTCCCTGGCTGGGGGGCACTTGTCCTCCCTCTTGCCCAGCCTTAAAGCCAGCAGCTGCTTTTGGCTCTGCTGTGGGGCCCCACTGGGACTCCAGTTAGGGGGGGCTGTCCCATAGCACCCCGTAGGGGCCCTCCCCACTCTCAGGCAGTTGTCTGCAAAACTTGTCCTGCAGCTTGACAGGGGGCAGGAGCTGCAGGGATTTGGGAAGGCTCCTGTAGAGCAATTCTGGGGCCAGGGGGCTTTTGGGGGTGCTTCATCCCAGCTCCTTAACCTGTGGGGCTGGGGGGGTGTCCGTGCCCTGTGCCAATGTGGGATGTGCTGTGGGTTACACTTTTGTTCTGCCCTGGCTTGGTGGGGATGGGGCTTTGCATGGCTTGGGGGCTTGGAGGGCTCTGAGGTGGCTTCCCACAGTTTATGGGGTGGCACAGCACCTGCAGGGAGCTGGGAAGTGACACCATGACAACACTGCGTCCCCCCTTTGCTAGGGAGGGCAGGCAGGGGGTTGTGTCTGATGGGGCTGCCTGTGCCCTCACTGCAGGAACACTGGGAGGGCCTCAGGGCCCCACCTGTCACCCCATGGGGACTGTCCCAGCGTGGCAGAGCTGCTGCTGTTGCTCCTCACCAGCTGCTGCCAGGGCTGGGCCCTGCTGGCGCAGCAGGATCCGGGCAGGGCTGTGTTTGCTGAGCAGCATCGCCCCAGGGGTGGGGAGATGTGCCCGGTGCTGGGTGCAGACGGGTCCAGAGCTCTCTGTGCCATGGTGGTGGCTGGGAGGGGACACATGGGTGGGCTGGGGGTGGCTTTGGGGCTGGGGGAGCCCCCAGGCTTGGGGGGCACAGGACACCTTGGGGGGGATGATGTAGAGTAGGTAGAGGGGTGGGAGGATGGGGGGAGCAGGTGGAGGGGCTGGAGTGGCCCCCATGGTGAGCAGCACCAGCGCGGTCATGGCTCAGGGTCAGGCGCTGTTTGGCTCTGCAGCTCTCCGTGTACAACCCCCCCAGCCCTGTGTACCCCTGAAATAAAGGCCTTGAGTGATGCCCGCCTGCACCTGCGTTTGGATGGCACCTGGGAGGGGGGAGAGTGCCCCGGTGACTCCAGCACAGGGTGAGCTCACCCTGTGGTGCCATGCCACACTCCCAGTTAGTGTGGGAAGGACAGAACAAAGCACTGCCTGTGATGAGGAGACACCCCCTCCCCATGTCACCTGTGTCGCCATCAGGGACAGGCTCAGTGGGTGCAGCAGCCTTTTATTGTCACGGGGGTTTCCATGGGGCAAAGGTGCTGCCGCCACTCCTGTCGGGCACTCCCTGGGGCTGGGGCACGTTGTTCCTCGGAGAGCATCACCCATCCCAGCACTTGTCCCTCACGCTGGAAGAACGTCCCTGCTGCCCACAGCAAGGGACAGGGCCCAGCCAACTGGGTGGCACCCAGGGGTGGCACTAAGGTCTTGCGGGCAGGGTGCTCCTGGTGATGGTTTTCCGGTTTTCCACTTCGGCGCCAGCTCCTGCTTTCCCAGCATGGCCGTGGCTCTGATCCCATCCTAACTCCCGGGCTTCTCGGCCGTGACCTGGTCCGTGTGTCCCCACGGGAATGGGGCACACCTGTGGTCCTGCTCAGATGTCATCTTCTGTCACCAGGCAGTAGAAGTCCGTGCGGGCGCCGTAGTTGCGCGATCCCAGATCCGAGACGTCGAGCTCGGAGCGCTGCCCGTCCCGCAGCTGCGCATTCTCCATCCCGCTGGATGCCGGAGCCCTGGGAATGCCGTGGCCACCGAGGCGGGGCGGCGGGGGGCTTCCAAAGACACGCCCTCGGAGGCCTGGCAGGAGGAGGGAGATGGGTTTAGGTGGAGGGGGAAGAGGCTGGAAAGCGCAGGAGCGACCTCCAGGGCGCATCTGTCCCCTCAGGAGAAGCAGCAGAGACACGGACCTGTGCCGAGGTCCCCGTCCGGGTCCAGGTCTCCCGCGCTGTCCAGGTAGCTGCTGTGCAGGATCAGCATGGGGTCCTTGTCCTCCTGCAGCTGGGTCTGCGGGTCCCCCACGCTCCCTGGGAAGGACACCTTGCGCGGCAGGGCCAGGCACAGCTCCTTCCAGAAGTCCGACGATGGGGTCTGCAGGGGCCGGGAGGGGATGAGCCGGGCCGGGACTCCCGGAGCGCGGCCCCGCAGGGTTTCACGGGCTCGGCTCGCTCTCCCCGGCGCTAGGAGCTCGGCCAAGGTGAGGGCTGTGCTCTGGCGTGGCACCGTGCCCAGGCGCCGGCGGAGAAACCGGCCCGACCTGCCGGAACGCTCCCCAGGGCTCCGGCTCCCAGCCTGGCCCCGAAAGGGCCAGAGTGGTCCTGGGCCTAAGCTCCTCTCTGGCAGCTGAGGCTGGGGAGACTCTGGAGTGTCACAGGGTCCTGACCATGCAGGTTTGGGG
The DNA here is from genome assembly GCF_052056855.1 of Sturnus vulgaris. Lineage (NCBI taxonomy): Eukaryota > Metazoa > Chordata > Aves > Passeriformes > Sturnidae > Sturnus > Sturnus vulgaris. Next base: position 4,956,835 of record NC_142260.1, read on the forward strand.
AGGTGAACTCCCAGATTCAGGGCTGTTCTGGTTGGGTTTTGAAATGTCCAACCTGCTCTTTAACACTGGAGCCTGGGGAACAGCCCCAGAGGGCAGCAAGGAGGTTGACCCAAAATGGGGAGCTGGGAGGCTGGCACTGTGGGGTGCTGGGGGGAGGTCAGAGTCCTGCTCAGCACTCACCATGGAGCCGGCTCTCCACACTAGCAGGGTCACTGTGCTTCGGTGCTGCTTCAGCAGGGTGATGGCGGGATGAGTGATCTCCCGGTACTGGCTCTCGAAGACGATGAAGATGGGTTTCCTGGAAAGCTCCAGCAGCCTCCAGAGCCCTTCCCTGCGAGACAAGTGGGTGCCAGGAGGGTGAGGGACCCTCCAGCCCCTCTCCTCTCCTATGGGAGCTGCTCTGTTCCTACCTGAAGCTGCTGTTGCACCAATCCTGCTCCAGGTACGCGACGGAGAGCACCACGATGAGGCGCCGGCACCGGCTGACATTCATGATCAGGTCAGCTGATGGCTCTGTGGGCAAAAAGGGTGTCAAGCCCCCAAGTAGGTCCCTGTGCCAGCCCCTGCCCAGCCCTGTGTGGTGCCTACCTGAGTTGGGCAGGATGTTTTGCTCATCCAGGAAGAGCTTGTAGCCGTGACGGTTTTCCAGCTGCGGCTTCATGATGAAGTGGACGAACTTTCGGTCATCGGGGGCAGTGGCGTGGGAGACGTAGGCATCATACAGCTTCCCATCTGGGGAGATCCACAGAGCAGGGATAACACGGGAAAGGCTGTGTGACCCCCCCGGACCACGGGAGGCTGTTCCCAGTGGGATGTCACCTCCAGCTCACCGTTCATCTCCAGCTCTCCATAGCGGTCCCGGTACCAGAGGAGCACATTCAGGCGGCACTGGACATAGAGCACAGCCAGGAGCAGCAGGAGTATCAGGACTAGGAAGGCTGCCAGCACCGCTGGCACGTGCCCTGCCGCCTCTGCCAGGACAGAGAAGGGCACAGTGAGCAGCATACCTGGGTTTGGTGCAGGTTTGCACCCCGATGTGGGAGAGGCAGCAGGGCCCCTATCACTCTCCTCAATCCCCCCATGCACCTGGGCTCTCCGTGGGATGCCCCCTCCCTGTCCCCAGCAGGTCCCTACCTGCTTGCCGCAGGGTGAAGGTGGCTGTGGCATTGCTGATCCAGCAGGCAAACACCCCAAAATCGGCATCGTGGGTGAGGTTGAGCTGCAGGACGCTGGCCAGGAGCTGCTCCGAGGAGTTTTGGCCAGACCTGACAGGACATGGGGATGCTGTAGGTCGGGCCGTGTGGTGACACCCCCCAAAAGCAGACGGATGGATGTCCCCAGGGCAGGCTCGTTACCAGACAGTGTCCTGGCTGCTCCCGTTGCCCAGCCACTGCCCATCCTTGCTCCAGGCAGGAATGGGCTGGCAGCGCTCGGTGCCCGCCCAGCGCACGGTGCAGTTCAGCTCGACCAGGCTCCCCAGCACTAAGTCCAGCGTCTCGTTGGCAGCCGGCACCAGGATTTCGGGGGGCACGCTGCAAAGGTCTGGGAGCACAGAGAGGAGGGGGTTTGGATGAGAAAGCTGATCCAGCTCCCCTCAGGGCAGGTGACTGCTGTAGCCATCCCAGAAAAACAAGCTCTGCCTTGGGGGTCTGGCAGTGAGTGGTGTTCGTGGCTGTTAAGTAACAGGCTGAGCCGGTTTGGGGGGCTGGGAAGGACCCTTGGCACCCTAAAAGGTGACAGCAGAGCGGGACCCCCAGCTGAGCTTGCACAGGGATCCTTCCCAGCTGAGAACAGGGGAGAATTGGGATTTCACCTACCTGCCATGGTGTGCTCAGGTGACAGGCGTGGGCGCTGCCGGCATCTCACAGGGCGTCTTCTGGGGGGAACAAAGTCCAGATGCCTCTGCCACAGGGAGGGCTGGGCCTGGGACAGACCGGGAATGGCTCCGTGAGTGCTGGCACAGGGAGGGCCCGGCCGCCCCCCTCCATTCCGTCTGGGGGTGGTGGGTGCTGCTCTGCGGCAAAGCCAAAGCCACATCCCACCCACAGCCTGGTGGCCACAGTGTCACCTGCCCTCCCCAGCCTGGCTTTCCTAACCATGAATTTATGTGTGGGAGGTGATTAATGACCAGCTGAGGGTTGCAGGATTTAAAAAATGCGCCTCCAGCCCAAATCCAAAACTAAGGTGGGGAAATGAGCTCAGCCATGGGAAACCATGGGGGTCTCAGTGGTACCTCCTTCAGCTGCCAAGCCCCTGCCTGGGCTGCAGAGCTGCCTCCAGCCTGACATGCCCTTGAACCTGCTAATTACCAGCGGTCTGCTTTGTTTATGGAAACGCAGCCTCCCGCCTGGAGAGCTCCCTCATGGGTGCGGTGTTCCTGGCGCGTTGCTACCCCGTGGCCGTGCCCAGGGATTGGCACAGTTGCACAGCATTCCAGGCAAGCGGGGAGCACAGGGATGGCACACAGGGACCCCCCAGCTGGCATCACCAGCGGTGTCGCTGCGATGGCCCCGTGGGAAGAGGCAGATGCTGGGAGCAGACAGCAGAGCAGAGCCTGGCAAGGCTGGGCTCCTCTGTCCCCACACACTTGATGCAGGTGATGCGGGTGCTGGGGCTCAGGTGGGAGTCTCAGGGATGTCACGGTGCCAGGGTTGCCATGGTAAACACCCGGCCTAACTCTGGGAGTCAGGAGGGGGAAAGCCTCTCCCTCGGCTCCTCTTTGCTCTGGAGCTTCAGCACTCCTGGATACATCCTGATTTTGGGTGGGAGCAGGGCTGGTCCCCCCCCATGTGCGTTGGTGTGGAATGGGAAGGGGAGGTCTGTGGTGCTGCCTGGCTTGGAGCAGGGATACAGGCACGGTGCTTTCCTCTGGAACAGCCTAGTGCCAGGCATGGGGTGAAACCAGGGATCAAGGTACGCCAGAGACGCCCAGTACATGTTCAGCTTGACCAGCTGGAAGTGATTTATACTTAAAGGATTAACTGAGTTTCTCCATGGCCAGGGAGGGAAGAAGACGAGAGGCCGGGGATGGAGATGAGCCAGCCCACCAGGATTTCACATGGAGAAAGGGTGGCAGACACTCACAAGAGCAGTGTGGGGCTGTCTCTGCCTGGCGTGAGGATCCTGGATGGGTTACTCCCAAGCCATTTCCTCTGATGGTCGGAATAAGGAAGCTCCAACAAACTGCAGCCCGGCCAGGGGCGTGGGGAGGCCCCAAAACCCCCGGAGCCCTTTGCTCCAGGGAATGACAATGTTGGACGACAGGGAGGGAGGAGCACCGGCTAACGGGCAGCATTTCCCATTTCCCACGTCTCCTGGCGTGGGGGCACCTCGGATTTGAGGAAGAGGACCGTGTGGACCTTTTGGGGTGGTGAATGATGGCTGGGCGAGGCATTCCCTGGAGCACGGCCATGGCGAAAGCCAGGAGGGCAGGGAGGCACCGTGGCCAGGGAGTTGTGGGGTGTGTGTGCCGAGGGAGCAAGCGGGATGGAGAGCTGCAGGAGAGCCAAGGAGAGCCAGAATGGGAACGCACAGGGAATGGGGTGAGGGTGAAACCCTATTGACCTCATCTGAGGTGGCTTCAGCATGGAAAGGGAAGCAGAACAGAGCTGCATTTACCTTTGGAGCTTCCCCAGCCGCAGGCTTCCTGCTCGTCGCCTCCCTCTTGAGCCGACCCGACCGGCCAGATCAGTGCTTGGAATTTCTCTTTTTTTTTTTTCTTTCTGTTTTAATAGTTTATCTATTTCTCCTCCCCGTTCAGCCCCTGCCCTCGGCCGGGCGCTCCCGCTGCCCCAATCCCTGGGCGCCAGGCCCGTGGGAAGGGCTGGCTGTCCCTCCCTCCCACTGCTCCACCTCCACCTGAACCTTCGGGGGAAAAATTCAACAGCTCCAGCTTCAGGGGCGGGGAAAAGAGAGGAAAAAAGAGAAAACAGGAAGAGGACAGCTGCACACCCAGCGGGTGTCACAAGGCTTGGGGGCCAAGGAGGAGCCCCCTGGTTTTCCATGGCTGGAAGAGCCCACGGAGGTGTCAGGGTAAGAAGAACCTGCCATCAACTGTGCCTGTGGGCATCGTGGGGTCTCCGTTTCCTTCTCCTCCCTTTCCTTCTCTCTGTGCCTTTAGAGCCCTTTTGCCAGATGAAGCTGGTGCTGGAGGTGGTTGCTCCAGCTGGTGCTGGCTGTGGGGAGCTGGATCCAGCCGTGGCCACTGGTGGTCAGCAGGTATCCCCTGTGCTAATTACCATGGAGGTGATTAGAGCCTCGGCACGCCCCAGGCATGGATGTGGTCACAGCAACACCAGCAGCCTCTGGACAAACACCCAGCCCGAGCTGCAAAAGCATCAACCAGCATGTGATTTGAGGCCAAAAAGGGAAGAGGGCCACAGGTGCAATGTATGTATTTTTATATATATATATATATATATATTTAATAATATATATATATATATTGATGTCTATTGAATCTATGAAACTATGTCTCTATAAATAAACAGGTACAGGTCAAAGGTAGGTTTGTGAACCTGTTCCCATGGAGAAACACCCTGACTGCTCATTGTTTAGGATATAAACTACCAGTGCTGTTGGCTTGTCCATCAGGGTTATCCCCACGATTGATACGGTAAATGGAGGAGCAGAGGCAGTTTTGGTCACAATGGTGCGAAAACAGGACAAGCCTGAGGGCTCAGCAAACTTCTTTCCATTCCCTATGGGATCGTTAGCAGCTTTCCATGCTCTTGGGAGCAAAGTTTTGAGGGTGAGTTAACCCTGGTGCCTTTCCCTGCAGTCCTGACTGGGGTGTGTCACCTCCAGGGCACAGCCCCCAGGAGTGACGCCTTGGGAAGTGTCTACGGCAGGACCCTCATGGGACATGGGCAGTGTCAGGGTGGTGTCCATCCAGGTTGGGGTCACTACCGGTGGGAAAGGAGAGGGCTGCCCCCCAGTTCTGCCTCTGGGAGGATCCCCTGTCAGATCCCCCTGAGCTGTGGCACCTGTCCAGTCCTGGGGTGTCACCCTGTTCGTGCTGCAGACAAACCCATTCTGTCTCCAGTAGGAGGGGCAGCCAATAGTGATGTCTCTAAAGGAAAAGATGGGAAAACCCTATCATTTGCTGTTTTTCCCATTTCCCCCAGGTATTTTCATTATCCTGGCACATCAACCAGGCTGTGTTTCGACTGTGCATGGCCGGATCCTGGTGTCCCACCAGTCCTCAGAGTGGGCACTGCAGCTCCCACCTGCTGTGCTCGTCCCCACTAAGACAAGGAAGGGGTTTAGGGGATGATTTGGGAAGGCAGAGGAGGAAGGCAGGAGCGATACCAGGCAGCAGGTGACAGTCTGCATGTCCACCATGGGTGTTGTGTTTATTTACCGATGGCTGACGGCAGCTGAGCCAGGAACAACTCTCAGGACTCGGCTGAGCCCAGAGCTAAACACAAGATAACCAATGGCCTTTTTCCAATGTCCATGGAAACACCAGGGAGACAGCAGGGCGGAGCTGCAGACATGTGGGAGTCATGCCGGGCAGGAGTTTGGTGAAAGACGGACTCAAGTTACCCAGTGGGAAAAAGAGGCCAAAGTACAAAAAGAAAGAAAATAAAAAAGGGCTGGAGAGGAAGCCTCATTATAGAATGAGGTAAGCGGTGTTTCCTGTGCTTAAGGAAGTGAGTGACAAGGACCCAGGTCCTGTCCTGCAGCCCAGCAGCCGGGTGCTGCCCCTGGCTTTGTCCCCAGCGCCACAGCTCTGTGCCAGCCACTCCCCGTGCTGAGGAGGCACATCCCGCCTCTGCCACAGCATCCTTCCTTCCCAAGTCGGAAAGCAGCCTGCTCCTGTGAAGCCACTGTCTTGTCATCACTTCCCAGCTCAAGTCCAGCTCGGTCCCAGATGAGACATGTGGCACCGTGTCGTGGGGTTCATCCGGCACCCCTGGCACTGCCAGGCTGGGAAAGGGGCTCGAGTCCATGTTCTCCTTCTCCTTGGTGAGTGATGGTTACACCTCTGTGGAGTATTCTGTCATGCTGGGGAGAGAGAAGAGAGGCATTGGGTAGGGGAACTGTCTGAGTTGGGAGGTGTGGAAAAACACTCTGAGTAGGAACAGGGCCTCTTCCCCAAAACAGATGGAGAAAGAATGATAGGCTGTTTTTGTGGAAAGCCCCTGTTTGTGGGAAATCCCACAGTCGATAGGAAAGCAAAGATGGAAAGCTGTGACAGTGTGGTGTTGTGTTGGTTTTGCATGGCCTGGTTTATCGGTAGCAGGGGGGCACAGAGGTGGCTTCTGTGAGAAGCTGCTGGAAGTTCCCACTATGTCTGGCAGAGCCAATCCCTGATGGCTCTGAAAGATGGACATGCTGCTGGCAAATTAGAGATGTTGATAATGCCTCTGTGGTAACAGATTTAAGAAGAAAATACAAACAAAAAGGGACACAGGTTTTTTTGCTAGCCAGAGAAGAGGAAGTGAAGGAAACAACATGGCAACACCGAGGTCAGTGCAGAAGGAGGAGGAAGGTGCTCCAGGTGCCAGAGCTGAGATTCCTCTGTAGGCTGTAGTGGTGACCACGGTGAAGCAGCTGTGCCCCTGCAGCCCATGTGAATCCAGGAGGATGCAGAGATCCATGCACAGCCCATGGAGAAGCCCCATGCTGAAGCAGATGGATGCCTGGAGGAGGCTGTGATCCAGTGGAGAGAGGGGCCCTGCTCCCAGGCTGGAGCAGCCTGTCCTTGAAGGACTGACCCCGTGAAGAGTGACCCACACCACAGCAGTTTTGGGAGGACTGTGTGCCCATGAGAGGGACTCACGTTGCAGCAGTTTTAGAAGGACTCCTGCTCGTGAGATTGGAGCCATGGTGGAGAGGGTCATGGAGAACTCTCTCCTGTGGGGAGGGACCCCATGGTGCAGCAGGGGAAGGACTCCTCTCCCTGAGCAGCGGAAGAGAACCTTGGATGACAAACTCACCAAAACCCCCATGCCCTGTCCCTTGCACTGTCTATGGGAAGGAGGAAAGGGTTGGGGGAAGCAAAGATGTTTTTAAGTGCTTATTTTACTTCTCATTATCCTCCTCTGATTTTGTTAGTAATAAATTCACTTTGTACATCTAAGTTGAGGCTGTTTTGCCCTTGGAACGTTTTCTCTCGGTCCTTAAGTCATGAACCCTTTGTTAATTTTTTCTCTCCTCTGCCCAGCTGTGGCAGGGGAAAGTAAGTGAGCAGCTTTTGTGGGTGCCTGGAGTTTGGCCAGTGTCAAAGCACGACAGGTGTTTCCTGAACCCTGCTATCTGCTCCCATCAGGATTATGGTGGCAGCTGGGACAGGGTGGCCATGGATGGGGGTCAGGCTGAGCCCTTCCCAGAGCATGGCTTAGTCAGTATGGGACAGCAGCACTGGGGCAGCTACAATGGTTCTGTTTCCCACTGAAATACTTAATCCTTTCTCTTTCAACAAAGTTTAGACGGAAAACCTGGGCAAAGCCCTTCCCTGAGCAAAATCACTTTTTGTTTTATCTTGGAGATCATCTTTTTCTGAAGGAAAAGGGGCTCCAGAGCAGACGGATCCTGAAACCTGTCAATCCCTGGCACCTTCCAGAGCATCACCCACCTCAGTTCATTTTGGAGATTGCTGTGTTTTTCCTTCAGAATTAGATTCTTGACCTTCTGAGGGACATCAGGGATGTACCAGGCTGCGATCAGCTTCACGCACAGAGCCACATGCTGTGGGAAGCAAAGGCAGTCAGGGGGTCCCAGCCCGGACATGAGGCACAGATACAACCCCTTTCCCAGCCCTCTTCTGCCTCCCCCTGGGTGCTCACCTCGAAGAGGATGAGGAAGGCGAGCCTGGCTGCGAAGATGTGCCAGAACTGGACGGTGTAGGTGTAGTCATCAGCATTCCGGTAATCCCGGTACCTGCAGCACAGCTCCGTCACTGCCAGGCAAGGCCATTCCATTCTGGCCTGGATGTCATGGTGAGGGGCAGGGGGTGGCAGGGGGCTGCTCTTACCTGCACGTCTTGATCTGGACCCCATTAAATTCTGGGAACACCTTGGTGTGGGGCTCAAAGTCGTGGATGCGGAATACGGAGAGGCTGTTGTTGATGTACCCCGTGGAGCAGCTGTGGGGAAGGACTGGGTTGAGCATGGATTGTAACCTCCTGTTCTGGGGAAGCAGAACCCACCTGGGGCTCTCACTGCCCACTTTGACAAAGCCTGGTGGAAACGGAGGGCTCAGAGGCCTCTGTTCAGTTTGAGTGAACTGGGTCAGTCAGTCAAGGCTTGGAGAAACAGGGGGAGGGCAGGAGATTGTATGTGCCTGCATCTGGGACACACTGCCCTTTCCAGTCAGTTTACCCACTACAGGGCTGATGCCATGTGGGAATGTTCCCCTTTCCCCCAGCCTTGCTTTGGGAGTCAGCTCAGCTGTCTCGTGCTCCTACAGTGGTGGCACTGAGGCGGGAGGGGACAGGGCTGTGGGGATGCTGCGGGCAGGGACTGTCTCAGAACCAAACTCACTCCATGCTGGTGTGGTTCTCCCTCGTGCAGGGGCTGTACATGTACTTGTAGACCTGCACAGGGATGAAGTCAGAGGTGATGGCGATCACCAGCCCGTTCCCAATGACAGCCAGGATGCCGATGGCCTCTAGGACCTGCAGCCAGATCCCTGTGGGAGAGGAGCAGCCGGTGAGGTCCCTCTGCCAGATCACTGCCACCATTTCAGCTCAGGGACACCTTTAGAATGGCCAGGTCAAGGAAGGAGCCTCCAAGCTGCCCTTCAGCCTCTGGCAGAGTCTGAAGCAGCTTGTCTTTCTCTGACTCATGGCTCTCCCTGTGCTGTCCCCTGGCCATGGGGTGCTCAGGGGCTCGGCCTGGTGCTGGCAGGACCCCTCTCACCGATGTCCTTGGCCTTCCTGGGCACCATGCGCCGGCGCAGCCGCATCATCTTGATGGCATCCATGTGGATCTCGATGACGTTGTTGATGAGGGCCAGCAGCGGGGCCAGGGGAAAGGCTGCCACGAAGATGGTGGTGAAGCTGTACTGGATCACTGTGGAGGGAGAGATGCCAGACGCTGGTGTGAAGCCACCATAGAGGGGACGTCCCCCTCTGCCTGGGTTTGTCCTGCTTTGTGGCTTAGGTCAGAGGGTTTGCAGGGGTGGAAGGGTGAGAGAGGCATGTCTTGGGGATGCCCAGCTCTCACAGGGCTGTCAGAGAGTGGGATCTGTGGGGACAGTTGAGCCAGCCAGGCACAGGCATACTCTGGGGTATGCCTGGAAGGAAAGCAAGGTCCAAGACAGGGCCAAAGGCTAGCACAGTTGCCTGCTGTCTGCTTTGGGAATGATCTTTGTGTCTCAGGGCTCTCAGAGTGGGGCTGGGTGTGGAGCTGTGGCTCCTTGCCTGTATATGGATCCCTAGCACCCGTCACTCCCCATTCAAGGAGTGCACATGGATCTGCCCCACGTACCTATCTCCAAGTACTCGTTGAACAAGCTGAAGACATTGACCTCATTGAGTTCATAGTTGTTCAGCCACTGCCTTTTGCAGGGGTCCTCTGCCTCCTCCTCCTCCCCTAACATCATACTTCTCTTCCTGGGGGACTTTTGCTTCTTCCGGAGCTGGTGGGATATCCATCTGCAGTGGGAGAGAGGGATTTGTGTGGCTGCCTGTGGAGGACAGCAGGGCTGGGAAGGGGAAAAAGAAAAAGACCAGGGTTCTTCTCTGGAAAGTGTCAGTGTGGGAAGCTTACGGGACAAGATACTCCATGATGTTGCTGATGGTCTGCTTGAGCACCATGATGACAGCCATCTGGATGAAGAGGTCGGTGATGCAGCCGCTGGGGTGGCACTGGAGGGGACAAGACAGGGGTTGTGCCATACAAGTAGGGTGGGTGGGCCCAAGGACCCTTTGCCAGGTGCTATAGAAGAAAGCTGAGCTTCCCAGAGGCTCCCTGGGCAGTTGGGAAAGGAAGAGGAGGAGTTGTTTGTGGGGTCAGAGGGTGGGTGCCTCACCTCCTCCAGCCTCCAGTGGCCAGCGATGCGCACGTAGTGCCCTGGGTGGCCATTGATCCTGAGCAAGGAAGCAACAGTGATACCCATGGGGTCATGGCCCTCCTGAGTCCCAAACGGGCTCCCTGTGCCTGGTGGGGAGGGCAGAGGGGCTGGGCTGTCTGTACACCCTGGGGAGAGTCGGGAACATCCATCCCAAACCCTGGCTGCCCTGTGTTCTCCACTCACCGTCCCAGGAAGAAGGCGATGTAGATGAGTGAGGAGAAGTTTGTGAAGAACTGGAAGATGAAGATCTTCACAGTGAAGTTGTTCTCCCTCTGGGAGAAGGTTCGTGGTTTCTCTAGGAAAGGGAGCAATGCCCAGGGGCTTGGTCATAGAGCAGTGGGACCTTGCCCTGCTCCCCCATGGGTGCTACCACAGCTCTGAAGATCCAAAGGACATCTCTGCCCCTTGTGAAGCCTTCCCTGCTCTCCACCTGAGCCCTCTGATGAAGGTGAGTGTGCACCTCCCAGCCAAGCAAGGAGGTCCCTCAGAGCCATGAGCTGGAGAAGAAGTGGCCTTAGAGCTGGGAGGAAATCCATGTTATGACCTCTCCTGAAGCTAGGGTGGCTTCCTGCTCATGCTAGGTCTCAGCCCTGTAAGGTGACTGTCCCTGCAAAGCTGTGGGACAGCACGTGGGCCACAGGTGAGTGTGTGCTGGGGGGCTGCGTGCCTCCCTGTCTGGAGCTGCCTTGTGCTGGTGGAGGGAGGGAAGGGGATGGGAGGCTGGCTATGCTCAGGGACAAAAGGGTACTGCAGGTGGGACACACCCCATTTCCCTTACCCAGGTTGCAGAGGAAGAGGGCCACGTGCCAGTTGACCTGCAGACAGAGGGATGCTATGAGTGGGGGGGCGCTGGCCATGGAAGAAATCCTGCCAGGCAGCCCGTGTGGCTCCTCACCTTGGTCATGATGACGATGGTGAGGTAGTGCAGCACGGCCCCTGTCATCATGGCGATGGTGTCTGCGTGCTTGCTCAGCAGGCTCACTTCACTCTGCATGAACAGGGCCATGGCCACTGCCCGGTAGATGACGAGTGCGTGGGCGATGCCAATCAGCACCATGATCTGTGGGGAGGGAGAGGAGGGCTCAGGAGCCACCGAGGGCACATGCTCCATCACACCTGATGTCCCCTCAGCAGGGCCCTGGATGTGGCCTCAAAGGCAAACCAGCACCCTTCGGTGGGGTCTGACAAGTTCGTGAGGCGAGTGTAGTGATAGGACAAGGAGTAACAGGTACAAACTGAAAGAGGGGAAATTTAGACTGGATGTTAGGAAGAAATGCTTCCCTGTGAGGGTGGGGAGATACTGGAAGAGCCTCCCTGTTGCAATTATGTCGAGACAGACATGACTGGCATCACCACCACTCCTTTATTAGAAACTTTTTGTGCCTTCTCTCAGTGGACTTCTTTCAGGCAACTCTGACTCCTTCCCTCAAAGGCAGCTTCAAACAGCACTGGCTCTTTTTCTTACAGGCAGCACCACACAGCTCTGACTCCTCTCCTCTCTGTATGACTGGCTAACCCCAAGCTGTCCCTTTCCCAGCTGCCTTACCCTGCCTGTCCCTCACACATCTTCTTACCTTGTCTGTCCCTTGCACGACCCCATGTCCCTTACCTCCTCACAGCACAGCCAGCAGACTCCATCCTGAACTGCAGTAGACTCTCATTCTCAAGCTCTAACTCAAACTGCAGCTAGTGGCCAGCTAGCCCACTCTTTTATAACAGCCTGGCAGTGTTCAAGGCCAGGTGAGACAAGGCCTTGAGCAACCTGGGGTAGTGGGAGGTGTCCCTGTCCACAGCACGGGGCTTGGGACTAGATAAGGTCCCTTCCAACCCTTAACATTCTATGATTCCACGATTCCATGTCTCCACCTGAACCAGTCTCCACTGACCCACAGTGGGGACAGGCACATTGGAGTTTGCCTCTTCCTGCCCTCCATGTCACTGCCTTGATCCTCACTGCAAAAGCAGAGCCTTCAGCCCATGTGTCCCAAGAGTGGGTGGCCCCTTCCATCAGCACACTGAGATGTGAGCATGAGGAAACTTTAGGATCCTCGTGATGGGCATGGAACTGCCCTAAAAATCTGGTCTGTGCCTTTGCTCCTTTAGTCCATGTGCCCTTAAAACAAACATTCCCGTCGTCACCTGGCACGTACCATCAGCAGAGCCAAGATGAGGACGATGGTGCTGCGGAAGTAGGAGTGCTGGTACAGCTGGGGTTCGTGCTGTGAATTATTGATCAGGTGCAGAGCCAGCTCCTCCTTTAAAAAAATATATTAAAGAAAGTTATATTAAAGTGAAAGAAAGGACCCAGAGGGGCTTTGTGCCCCTTGTGTCAGTGGACATATGGGATAAGCAGTGGATAAGCTAGAGAAGGACAGGGATGAGCACCCAACCCGAGAGCATGGGTGAGCTCAGTCTGGGCAAGGGACCCCTCTGATGTGTCTCTTCTAGGTGCAGGTGACTCCTGCCCTGAAGAGGGAAGCACCGAGCAGGAAAGATGATGTCCTCACCTCTTCCTCATCCCACCCGTACAGGTCCCAGTCGGTGGCCACAGTGGCTCTCTCCCTCTTCCACAGCTCCAGGAATACAGTGGCTGGATTGGGAAGGAGAAAGTGCAGTGACACTTAGGGATGGCTCTGAAAGCCACCCCTTTGTCTCCCAGAGAGTCACATCACATCCAACCTGATGGCAGACCAGCCTGGACTGCCCTTGGCTTATGAAGGACAGGCAGCCCCCTCTGCACCTTGGTGACCTGGAAGGGGCCTGGACAGGCAGCAGTGAGGGAACAGGGATGGTGCAGGTGAGCTTTCACTGGCCTGCTCTAATGTCTGTAGGGAATTTGGGTAAGTCACTTTTCAGGTGGAATGGGTGCCCTACACTTCACCCTGGCAAGGCTGCACCTCTCCAACTCCAGTTCCAACTACCCCTTATGTTAATTGGATCGATGGTCCTGATTGTGTCCCTGTGTGACCCAGCCCACGGACACACTCAGGACTGTGCCATGGTTTCACAGGTGGGACACCCAGGCTATTCCTGAGGTGGCTGGTCAAGGAAAGGGCTGTGGAAAAGCCAGATGAGTGTGTAACTATGGCAGTGACGGGATCCCATCATCCCACAGCAAATAAGAGGCCGTGCAGTGATTTGGGAAGATAAAGGAGGAGTCTTGGGGCCACTCTTTCCTGTGGTTGTGGCCATTTATAGGCACCTGCTAGAAAACTGCTGGGTGCCTTTGGGGAGGCTATGCTGAGCAGAAGGTTCAGGTAGGACAAGCTTCAGGCAAGGAATTTGGGGAGCTGGAAGATATTATCAGGATGGTTTTGTCTCTTGCTGTGTCTGGAAGGGGAGCTGAAGGCTCTGGAAGTGAAGGAGATATAAACCACCCCCAAAGGGCAAAGCTATGTTGGTGTCTCATTTTCCACCTTCTGCTCCCTCTCCCAACCACATGTGCTGGGCACCCAGGCATGGACACCTACCCCAGATGGCCATGAACATGGCAAACACCACCGTGGCCTCATTATCAATCATGTGAGTTACCTGGAAGAGATGAAGGAAGAGTGTGATGGGGCAGTAAGGTGCATGGGCTGTTGCACTACAGAAGGGCAAAACACAGGAAAGTGATGGACACTGGGGCTTGTTACTGGTAAAATATTCCATGGTGATGATGGAGACTGATCTGGGGTGGGGTTTCTTTTTAGTGGCACAGGAGCAGCACGAGCTGGGAGTGTTTCCCCTCCTTTACCTTGAACCTGCCCTGGAAAGGCGGTTCCCTACCTTGGCATAGGTGCAGGTGTCGGAGAGTAGCCAGAACGAGCAATTCTGGTCACAGAGAGGGCACATGATGGTGTCGTTGGCATCACAGATCTCCTTGCTGGAAGAGAGGAGAGAAGCCAAGGGGAACAAGGGTGCCTCAGAGCCACCTGCAGAGCTGAATGGGACGTGCATTTGGCATTCCCAAGGGCCTTACCTCACCTGGCTGGAACTGAAAACAGTAGCCCCAGCTACGACGGTTGCCACCCCAGCCACAGCAGCAAAAATCAGCAGGTAGGTGTACCAGCCCAGCCAGGCAAAGTACAAGGCCACCTTCTCTCCAAAATAGCACCTAGGAGGAAATGGGAGGTGGGAGTTGCAGCCAGAAAGGAGATCAGATTTTGAGAGTCACTAGAAAATGTTCGTGGCGGCAGTATCTCAGTTTCTATGGTGTGGGGAGCAGGTTGGAGTCATGGATAAGAAATGACCTACTGACTGAGACTGGGATCCGTGTACCCCAGAGGAATTCACTTTGTGCCAGCTGTCAGAGGTGCACTGTTATTTTAAGATCTCCCCTTTCTACCAGAGCCCCCTGGCAGGTTTATGAAGCAACACATTCTTTTTGCCCTCCCGCCTCTTTCCATGGAGTTAGTTTTCAAAAACATGAGCTGTGCTCTTTCCTGGGATTTCATGTGGTTGTAGGAGCCCCATGTTGCCTTTACTGCCCCGAGTTCAGCCTCAGGCTGGCTGTGCAGCACTGATGCTCTGTTCCCACCTCTCCTGCCTTCTGAATGTGGCTGAAAACTGAACAGGTTCATTAACGTCCTCACAGACATGGGAGTTGTTTCATGCTGCAGGATTAGCAGATGGAGTTTGGAGCCACAGGGATACCCTCAGGCTGAGCTTTGGAAGCTGCAGAGGCAGCCCAGTGCTTGTGAGAAGAGCAGGTTCAAACTAATGATTTTTAGGACAAGGCAGGATCCTGGCAAAGGGCATTGAGTTCTCCAGGTTTCAGGTGGGACCTCTTGGTTAGAAAGATCTGCCTCCTGTGCCTGTGTTACCTGATCTCCTCAATTGGCTGCTCCTTAAATATAACCCTCCAGCGAGCCCATTTCTTCTTTAGTATTTGCCTTATCTCTTCGTTCTGGAGAGCAGAGAAGTAGGTTGGATGCAGGAACATCAGGGCACCCTTAATGCCCTGGCCAGCTCCAAGACAGCTGCCAGGAGCTTTGCTGTGCCCTTCACCCAGCGAGCTCTTGGTGCAGCCCCAGTCACCCACAGATCCCCCCCACCTCATCCTGCTCCTCCATCTCTCCTGGATTTTCCTCCCAGGCACTGTGTGCTCGGCCTCACCTTGTGCAGGGGAAAGGCTGCCTCAAACACCTTCTTCTTCATCAGGTCATGCAGCTTCTCTGGGAGCAGAGCAGAAGGGACAGGGTTAGGCTTAGGGATTTGGGGAGGGACTGCTGGTTCCTGCAGTCCAAATCTCCCAGCCTCTGGATACAGCAGCAAATTGACTTGTCTGAGCTCCTCCCTTGTCTGTTCTCCCCAAGATGGCGAGGCAGCTGAGATGCCAGTGCCCAGGACTCTTGGGCAGGATTCTTCCTGCAGATCCAGGCTGAGCATCACCCCTGGGATCCCCGTTCCCTTACCTAAGTCGGATGTCACAGTGTTCTGCA
The DNA here is from genome assembly GCF_052056855.1 of Sturnus vulgaris. Lineage (NCBI taxonomy): Eukaryota > Metazoa > Chordata > Aves > Passeriformes > Sturnidae > Sturnus > Sturnus vulgaris. The sequence goes on from NC_142260.1 coordinate 4,972,281, forward strand.
GGATGAAGTGCACAACCCGTATCCTGAACAAGGAGAAACTCTGCTTAGAGGCTGCTCTGGGATACAGACTTGTGTTGTGTGGCTCAGAAAAAACAGGGTAGAGAAGGGAGAAGGTGTGCACTAAAATCCAGGGAAGCAAGGGAGGGAGAAATGTGGGCAGGGAGAAGCCATCAGCTTTGTACATGGGAGGTGAAAGAAGGTTCTGTGGAAAATGAAAAGCCTGGCTCAGCTGTGAACCGAGCTGGAAAATAGATGCTGGTGTGAAGAACAGTGAGTGCAAGAGGCTGGAAATCAGCTCAGCACCCACCTGGTGGTCACTGGGATGTCCTGGTTGGCACTGGAGTTTTGCTGCCTGCTGTTGGTGTTCGCCAAGAAACACTGGTATTTCCAGAAGATGTGCTGCGGGGCACGGACTCCATAAAAGAGCTTTGTGTCCTCAATTTTCTGGTGAGGGGAAGAGAAGGGCTGTTAAAACAGCCAGAGAGGTAGGGAAGGGCCAGAGCTGGAATGGCTGAGGGTTGTGTGAGTCCTGGGGCTGAGGGCTTTTTCTGCTGTTTGGGCAAGTGGATTATTTTCCAGCTCTGATGTGGTGAACAGCTCAATGGTTCAGGCCTCTCCCATTTCCTGGGATGCAGGAGCACAAGCCAGGCCAAGTATCTGCTGTCTTTTCCTCCCACGGCCCCTCACCTTGATGGTGAAGCCCTTCTTGTTCAGCTCATCCAGGAACTTCTTCCTCTTAATCTCCTTCTCACTGCCCATTTCGTGGATGGCACTCACCAGGACAAAGTCCCACCTCTCTTCATTCTGCCCACAAAACCAGCAGGGAATTATTGGGGATGGAAAGCTGAGAGGTCTCCTTCCCAGCTCCAGCCTCTTGAAGGTTTGGACCCTCATTGTGGCTGTGTAGAGAGGAACTGGGAATGAGCAAGGGAAATGGGGATTTGTTCCCTCTCTGAGCTGGGCTGGACTCGCTGCAGATGCAGAAGGAGCAGAGCTTACCGGGGAGGAAAAGGGGTCCATGTCCTCCACAGGAGATTCCCTGCGGGGAGTCAGCAGAATTTCATCCTGGTGAAAAGAAAACCAGTGAAGGGAAGGCTTCAGCTGGCTCCCTGGGAGATCCCGTGTTTTCCTCTTCCAGCAGCCTCGAAGACATGCCCAGGGAGGAAGGTAAGAGGAGGCTTGTGTGAAACCCTCTCCCGCATGCTCCTGATCACCAGTTTGGGGTCTGAGATTTGTGTTCAGGAATGCTGCAGGGACTGCTGCCCTGGGAGCGTGAACTCATAATGCCCAACAGTGCCCTGGGGCTGTGAGGGATCTGGACCAGTAGAAAAAACCTCCCTCAGCTCTTTCACCTAATGCCCTGACGTTCATACTGGGGAAATGTTCACCTTTCACCCTCTCTCTCCATGCTACAGTGGATTTTACAGGCTTTAATCAGCCTTTTCTATCTGTCAGTTGTTCCTGTCAGATAGGGCATTGTTGGCTTTTTGGGGAGGGTAGGGAAGGTAGTTTTAAAATCTGATAAATGGAGAGTGGAGCACAGACACTTGGAGGCTGGCACAACCCTGTAGGAAAGCAGGTGAAAAAAGTCCTTGGAAAACTTGTTGGATGCCTCAGGCTGTAGCCAAGGGACAGAGAGGGGAGGATGAGCTGCTGATCATAAAATCATAGAATATCCCAAGTTGGAAGAGACGCACAAGGATAGTTAAATCCATCTCCTGACCCTGCACAGGGCCACCCCAAGCATCCATGTGCCTAAGAGTGTTGTCCAAACACTGCTTGAACTCTAGCTTTTCCCTGTTCCCCTCCTGTGTGTCAGTGGCTCTGGAAAGAATGGCTGTGCAGCTCCCACCTTCCTGGCTGCAGGTAATTAATGACACTCAGACATCCAAGGGTGCAGGTTTGGGGGAGCACAAAGCAAGCATCATGAAACGGTTTGTGTTGGAAAGGACCTTCACACCCATCCAGGGACACTTTCCACTAAACCAGGTTGCTCCAATCTGGTCTTGGACACTTCCAGGGATGGGGCAGCCTCAGCTTCCCTGTGCATCCTGTGCCAAGGCCTTAGCACCCCGACAGGGAAGAATTTCTCTCCTTCAGCTGCTCTCCTGCAGCTTAAGCCATCAGCTGCCCCTGTGGGGGTTTTTTCCACCCTTTGATGTGACTTGTGGTGCGTCCCACAAACAGTTATGCCACTGTTCCCGAGGGAAGGTGACGCAGTACAGCAGTGGCAAGAAGCTGCCAGGGATAGGAATATTGTCACTCGGTGTCACCAGAGACACTGTGACCTAAAAGAGCAGCCAGACAAACGAGTTCCTCCAGCTGCAATCCTGGCAGTAGAGCCATGGTGGTGTAACTGTGCCCTGATGTAAGATCTGCATCCTGAGCTTTCACTGGAGAATGAGGCCATGAGAGCAGAGAGGCTGGGATGAGGAAAGGGCTGAAATATTCTGCCAGATGCACACTCACATGGATCAGACAAAGCACAAGAGCCATGAGGAGACTGGCTGACAAGAAGGAGAAGTGGGAAGGCTTGAGAAGAGGGATGTTCTCCCCCAGAGGTGCTGGTGAGCCAGAACTTCTCTTGGATAAAAGGTACCCCAGTTTATGGCAAGAGGCAGAGGGAGGGTTCTGGTGTTTTCATCTGCTCTAACCAGGTTTGTGGGGTAGGATTGGGTGCAGCAGTTCCCTGTATCCCAGTCTGAGCCCCTCTCTGGGCACAGGAGAGGGAGTGGGAGCCTCTCAGGGATCTGCCCACTGCCAGAGCTCTGATGCTGGCATGGATCTGGCCTGGCACGCTCTCCACTGTTGTGTTGGCTCATTCCTGCCTGGCTGGTTTCTCTCAGCCTCCATGCATCTAGCCTCATCCTGCAGCAATTCCCTGCCAGTGCCACCTCTGACCTTGTGGATGGATGTGGAGGGGAAGCCATCCTTTGGGTATGGGAACTTTTTGGGGTGTTCCTAATGCCACCTTGGCACACTTTTCCTGCTGCTGCTGTCCCCAGTCAAGTTTAAGACGAAGTGAAAAGACCTGCTGGCATCACACCTTCTATTCCCAGATGGTTCCCAACTCCAAGGAGCAGGCACAGTCCTGCTTGGGCATCTGAGCACTTGCTTGGGAAGAGGTTGAGAGGTTACCAAGGTGGGCTCACAAATGGGATGTTGGATTCATCCCAGTGGCTGCTGGGGCTCAGGCTGCCATGCAGGTGCCCAGCTTGCTTTTGGGGCCGTATGGGATGTGTATAGAATCCTAGAATCCCAGAGAGGATTGGATGCAAGGGACCTTAAAGCCTGTCCAGTTCCACCTTCTGCCATGGACGTGGACACCTTTCACTGGCCCAGGTTGCTCCAAGCCTTTCCAGACTGGCATTGGACACTTCCGGGATGGGACAGCCACAGCTTCTCTGGGAAATCCACTCCAGGGCCTCAGCACCCTCACAGGGAAGGATTTCTTCCCAATATCCCATCTAACCCTGCCCTCTGGCAGCTTGAAGCTACCCCCCTTGTCCTTCCACTGCACTTCCTGATGGCAAGGCAGGGATGTGTGGGCAGGGATAGCCTCAGAAGGCAAGGGCTTTGGATCACTGCTACACTCACAACTAATTTTTTTTTTCTGGAAATTAGGGATGCTGTCTGACAGTGGCTGTTGTGCTCTGTGCAGGGCAGTGGGATGAGGTGCAGGTAAGGCCACCTGGGCTCTGCAGTGCTTGTATGAACCTTGGGCTCTATCCTTGCTCTTGCAAAGGACAGTTTCGTTTTCACTCCTTCCTGCCCTGTGGTTGGAACAGGATGTGGAGGTTCCGCTGTGCAAAGGTGTAAAAGTGACTGGCACAATGGGAAGCAGGAATTTCCATGTTGAAAAGGGTTTCCATCTCTCCAGGGTGTATCGTTGGTCCTTGTCTCAAGCCAGGTAACTCACTGCTCTGGGTGTTCCTTCTGGGAAATGGCCACAGGCACTTTTGGGCTGGGTGCAGAATCACCCGTGTGAGTAACCCAGGATGAGGACCTGGGTAGGATCTGGCATCCTTGTTTTCCTTTACAGTCATGGATTGGTGTGGGATTGGGTGGTTCCCATCACCCACACTGAGATGATCAAATTGCTCTTATCTCCAGGATGAATCTTACACAGCTTCCTTTGGAGCATTTCCACCTTAGCCCGTGGCTTCCTGAGAAGTGGGACAGCCTTTGCTTGGACAGGCAGACTTATACCTTTACTACCTGCCCTCACTTTGGAGAGTTTGCCTGGCTTTTCCCAGGAAAAAAACCCCACATATTTTCTTCCGAGTTAGGAAGGAAAAAGATCACAGCTCCCCCTCTGCCCTTGTGTTCTAGGTGCCCCTGGGACACCTGGGGCTGTCACCTCTGCAGTGCTCATTCCTAGGTTTACATAAGTTCCATCCATACCATCTGTCTCTGATCTGTGCTCTGGGACCAACATGTGGAGCCAGTGTGACCCCACTGCACGTTGGGATGGTGCATGGGACCGGCAGCTTATCCTGCTTTCCCTGTCACACACTCGTGGTAGGAATTTTGTACCTTAAAGGCTGAAAGCAGGTGAGTGGTAGAGATTGGAGGTTAGTATATCCCGTGTCTCCAAGCCACAGGTGCTTAGAGGCGCTGAAAAGCAGCATCTTGGGAATATCAGGGCAATTTCTGTTCCTACCTGCATGGTGAAGCGGAGAGCCTTCCTCGGTGCCCCTCTCTCCTGGAGCCCCTCGGGGCAGATCCCTAAGGGAAGGGCTGGCGGGCAGGATGGGCTGGAGGCTCCTGGGCTCTCTCACGCTGTGGTTTCCTTCCCCAGCTCCTTCGCCCGAGGTCTCAGAGGTCTCATGTGAAGCAAGTGGTGCCGCGACTTCCGTGTGGCACTCGTGCCTGCCTTGGGAGGGAGCTGCCTCTGCCTGGCAGATACCGGGAGGAGGCGAGGGAGCTGCCCTTCACCCTCGCCCAGAGGAGTGGCAAGCCCAGAACCGCCCAGCGCAGATAACAGTGCCGAGTTCTGCCAGCTCCAGGGCGCTGCTTTCCCCTCTGCCCCTCGTGGTGCCAGGGCCGTGTGCTGTACCCTGTGACATCCCCAAGAGATGCCATAAACTGGCCAAAAGGAGCTAATAACAGAAACCCTGGAAAGCTCTAGAAATCTCCTCTTGACGCCTCGCTGGTTGGTAAAACAGCTGTGGGAGTCATGTGCAGTTTTCCCCCATGTGCAATAATACTGACCTTGAACACTTCCACAGCTTCTCTAGGCAACCTGTGCCTCACCACCCTCACAGGGAGGAATTTCTTCCCAACATCCCGTCTAACTCTGGCAGTGGGAAGCCATTTCCCCTTATCCTGTCACTCCAGGCCCTTGTCCAAAGCCCCTCTCCAGCTTCCTTGCAGGTTCCCTTCAGGAACTGGAAGGTGCAATCTGGTCACTCCAAAGCCTTCTCTTCTCCAGAACAATCCCAATCCTCTCAGCCTTTCCTCATGGCAGAGCTGCTCCATCCTCTAATCAACTTGGTGTCCCTCCTCTGGACTCTATCCAACAGGTTGATGTCCTTCCTGTGCTGGGGACCCTGGAGCTGGATGCAATTTCAGGTAGGGTCTCACCTGAGCAGAACAGAGGGAAAGAAACAACTCCAATCGGGACCTATGGTTTGGAACAGGGAATAACTTTTATGAAAAAGAGTGAAAATATTATGTCCCTTACATCTGTTTTCTGGGGGCGATTGTTGCTTTCATTTACAAATAAGAAGAGCATTTCCTGCGAATAACAGGAGAGTCAATAACTGCTCTGGATTCCCTTGTGCCCTCCATCAGCATTCCTGCGGGCTGCTATAAAATTAACCAAGTCTTGGAGGTGGTAATTCAGCTGTGTCCTGCTAGGAAAGGCAGCCAGCATTTTCAGTGGTGCTCCCAGCTAAGCCACCATCACCCTGTGACTTTGCCAAGTGCCTTGAACAGGTGCCAAACCAGACCTGGGGATTATCTGGGGGAAAAAAGGAGTTGTCTTCCCAATGTCCTGCTGTGTGTGAAACCAAGGTGTGGGCAGACCTTTAGCCTTCCTTCCAGGGGTGATCCATGCGCTTGGAAGCAGAGAATGGGCTGTATTTCTGGGAGAGTGTGTGTGTTTACCCAGAGAGAGTGAAGCCCTTGCTTTCCACCTGACGGAAGGGCAAAGGCCTTTGCAATGGGAGCGCTGCTGTGTTCCAGGGAAATGGGGTTACCTGTGGGAGGAACAGCTGTGGCACTCCTCCCATGCTCCTACTTCTCCTTCCTGAGAAGGGCTCGGCTCTCTGGACAGCCCAGCTGGTCATGCACCCAGCAGCAGTTCCCAAAGCTCATGGATGTCAGCAGCCAGTGGGGAAGGGGTCTGTGCCTGCAGGTTGGCTTTGGCTGAGGTGCATCCAGCCCCTGCAGCATCTTTCATGGCACTCGGAGGAGACCATGCTGCTGCTGCTCCTGTTTAGGAGGAATTTGGTTTTGCCTGGGCAGGATGTAGCTGCATTTGCAGCAAGGCAGGTGAGCAAGTTGATGCTGTCCCTCTTCCAGTGTTTCCCTCCCCTCCCATATTTACTGCTCTCAGGTGACTGGGGCTGAGGATGGCAGCAGGAAAAGCTGAAACTGGGGAGGGAGCCACACGAACCCTGTTTGAGCAGAGGAAATTATTTAGGATGTGATCAGCTCTGTGGCTGCTGGGTTGGTCACACACCAACCCACTGGAACTCCAGCGATTTGACCTGCACTGAGCATCAGCAGGGAAGCTCCAGGAGCACTCCCTGACCTGTTAGTCCTGGATGATGTGGAGATGGTAATTCCCACCTGAGGAGACTGCTGAAGGGTTTTGTGTGTGAAACCACAGTAGCTGAATACAGGCTGCCTGTCCACCTGTCCTGCTTTGGACAGGGAGCTCCTCTTCCAAGGGTGCAAAGGCACTGATTCAGAATGGTGCTAAAATGGCAGCAGATGTCTGTATTCCCTCATAAATTTGGGGTGTTTTCATCCAGATCCAGGTCTGTTCGGGCCCGTGGGTATCCTTGGAAGTACAGTCAATACATTAGAGGAGAGGATGTGGTTTGGGGTGAAGTTCTGCTTGTAATTAAAGAACTTGGTGCTCATTCCAAGCAGGGAAGGCTTAGACTGGAGATTAGGACGAGGTCCTTCCCCCAGAGGGTGGAAGGGCACTGGAACAGTTCACCCCAGGGAATGGCCACAGCCCCAAGGCTGCTGGAGCTCGAGGAGCGTTTGGCAATGCTCCCAGGCACAGAGTGGGATTGTTGGACTGGCTGATCCTTATGGATCCCTTCCAACTCGGGACATTCTTGGAACAAGGTGAGTGCCTCCAGCTCTCATAGTGCACCGTGGGATGTGCAGGAGAGTTTTAGGCTGGAGGGGCGGGGGGGGATTGTGCAGCAGATCGAAATGTCCTTTATCTACCTCTGAACTGGGTTTTGCTGGGCTTTGCCCGCTCCTCGCCCTGGTCGCTCCTGCCCTCCTGTGGCCAGCTCTGTTATTCCACAAAATCCGAGAATCCTGGAGGGATTTGGATTGGAAGGGACATTAAAGCCTGTCCAGGGCCACCTCCTACCATAGGCAGGGACACCTTCCACTATCCCAGGTGCCTCCAAGCCCCATCCAGCCTGGCCTTGGACACTTCCAGGGATGCGGCAGCCACAGCTTCTCTGGGAAATCCATTCCAGTGCCTCACCACCCTCACAGGGAAGGATTTCTTCCCAATATCCCATCTAACTCTGCTCCCTTTCAGTATTTCATAGAACCATGGAATAGCTTTGGGTGGGAAGGGACCTTTAAAGGTCGTCTTGATTATTTGACGTCCTGTCAATGTCTCTTCTAATTTCTTTCCCTGTTTCATTTCTCTGCTCCCACAGGACTTTGCCTTCCCTCCACACAGTATTCCCGGAGCTTTGCTGCTGTGCCAAGATCTTTGCAGAAATCCAGAGATCTCTGCCTGTCATCCGGGATCAGCATGGCACATTCCGGATGAGCAGCTTGACCAAGGTAATTTGGGAAGGGGTGAGGGATTTTAGAATTCTTCACATCCAAGGGCACAGGGGCACCCTGCAAGCACCCCCAGCTCTGGCCAGACTCTCCGTGTGGGAAGAAAAACTTTTGCCAAGCAAAACACATTTTTATTTTGCCAGCAAAACGCATATATTTAACAGATACTTAACATTTCATCGCACAAAGACGCGGCAATCGGGACAGCCATGGCGTCAGGCATGGGGTACCCAGCGCGGGTGTACACGAGAGCCTCACGGCAGCTTGGCAAAGGACACATTTCCCCGCACAGTTCCGGTGAGAGTGTGCAGAATGAAGACATTTTGTTTAATTAGCACAGTTGCAGTGGGAGGGCGCAGAGTTAAGACGTTGTGTTTAATTAGCGCGCTTTGGCTGCCCTGAGGGGCTCGTGGTCCCCTCCGTGAGGGGCGCCGCCGGCTCCTCAGGGCGCCGCCTAGCGGTCGCACGGCCGGGGTTGGGGTGGCGGGGTGGGGGGGAGGCCACGCGGTTGCCACGGCAACGGAGGGGGGGCGGGGACGCCCGGCCCCGCCTTCCCCGGGCCCCGCCCCGCGCACGCGCGGTAGCGGGGTCGCGCGCACGCCGCGTCACGCCTCCCGCCCCGCGGCCCCGGCCCGTGTCCCCCGGGGCGTCCCCTGCCCACCCCCGGTGCGTCCCCGCCGCCGGTCCCCACCCGCCGCCATGAGGCGCGGCGAGCGGCGGGCGCACGGCGGGAACGTGGGCAAGGCCGCGCTGGAGGAGCAGCAGCAGCCGGCGCCGCCGCCGCCGCCCCCCGCGCAACCCAACGGCGGCGCCCCCGGGGCCGAGCGGGACGGCGCCGGGCCCCGCCGCAGCACCGAGTCCGAGGTGTACGACGACGGCACCAACACGTTCTTCTGGTGAGAGGTGCCGGGCATGGCCCACTCTCCTCTCGGGGCTCCGCGTGGGCCAGGGGGGGACCCTAAGGAATGGGATGTGGAGGAGCTAAGGAATAGGAGATGGGGACCCTAAGGAATGGGATGTGGAGGAGCTAAGGAATGGGAGATGGGGACCCTAAGGAGTGGGACGTGGAGGGGCTGAGGAATGGGAGATGGGGACCCTAAGGAATGGGATGTGGAGGGGCTGAGGAATGGGAGATGGGGACCCTAAGGAATGGGACGTGGAGGGGCTGAGGAATGGGAGATGGGGACCCTAAGGAATGGGACGTGGAGGGGCTGAGGAATGGGAGATGGGGACCCTAAGGAATGGGACGTGGAGGGGCTGAGGAATGGGAGATGGGGACCCTAAGGAATGGGACGTGGAGGGGCTGAGGAATGGGAGATGGGGACCCTAAGGAATGGGACGTGGAGGGGCTGAGGAATGGGAGATGGGGACCCTAAGGAATGGGACGTGGAGGGGCTGAGGAATGGGAGATGGGGACCCTAAGGAATGGGACGTGGAGGGGCTGAGGAATGGGAGATGGGGACCCTAAGGAATGGGACGTGGAGGGGCTGAGGAATGGGATGTGGAGGGGGCCCCAAGGAATGGGATATCCGAGTTATCTCCTACCCGTTATCTGCTGTTTACGTGCTGCCTCTTCTGTCGCCGACACCGCTACTGGAATCGGCTGCAAGTGTTTTCCTGTTGTGGCCCTACTGCTAATTGTTTCCTGGCAATGTAACGGGAATTCAGGGCTGGCTTTTGGCGGTGGCACCTCTTTTACCAGTCCTGGTCCCCACCTTTCCAGGAGCAGGACCCTTAGGGCTGAGCCCGAGGGCTTGTCCTGCCTGGTGAGTGCTTTGTGGAGGTGTATTCCAGTACCTTGAGAGCCCCCTGTGTTCGGGCAAGCATTCCTGCCTGATTGCAGTTATCAGCGTTGTTTATATGGACGCCACCTCCTTCTCTCCCTTAATCTTGGAAGAGGCTTTTTCCATCCATGCTCTTCCCAGTGATCCTGGCAGAAAGCTGAAGTTGTGGTGCCCTGCTCCTGCTGGGCAGGTGTTGCATATTTTTGTGTGTCTCAGCCCATAAAACGTGTGCAGAAGCCTGGTGGTGTTGCGCCAGCAGAGAAAATCAGATTTTTGTTAAATTCAGTCCGTGCAGGAAGAGGTGTGTTCGTACCTGGAAAAATGCTCCTAAATCCCAGCCTTGCTGGAGTTATTCCATAAATCCCCATAGCAGCATGCATGAGTGTAGGTAGAGGTGTTTTTCTGTGTGCTAAACACACGTCCCTTGCCATGAAGAAAGCCAAGCTGACACTGAAGCCGCACGTTTGGAATACGAGCCGAGGGCGATGGGATTTGGCTGGAGCCTGGCATGGAGGAGTGGGAGGGGAGGGCACTTGGCTCTCACCCTGCCAATCTGGGCAGCAGCGGAGCCGAGGGTGTTGATTCCGATGAAGGAGGTGACATTCCTGCCAGTGCAAGCTGCAGAGGAGCGCTGGGATGCTGCTGGATCCCGGCGGGATCCCTGTGGAGCCCTGACGTGTGCGGGTGTAGCCGAGGGACATTGTGGCCTCGGGGACAAAAGGACCTTTCCTGGCGGGCACACCACATGTAGGCTGAGCGAATCGCGGGATCCCGGTGCCAGCCTTTAAATGGAAAATGGGTAAAGCTGTCCTTTCCTTACTCCCTCTTCAGTGTGGCTCTTGCCAGCTGTTTTGTGTAGCCTTAAAATAACCTATTTTTGCTGTAGAATCTCACCTCGTTGCAGCTTTTTTGTGGTGGTGACAGGGCTGTCACCCCAGTCTGAACGCTGTAATGGAGTTAGTGTGGCCATGTGGATCGTTCCTTTGGAAATCTGGATGTGCCTTGTTCTGTGTCAGGTGGTCCCTCCCAGGAGGGCAGCGTGGACAAGTGTGTTTCTTAGCTTCCCTATTTATCCAATTTTCTTTTCCCTAGTAGCTTGTGCTAGCAACCAGGAGTTTAAATATCTGGAAAAGTCCCAAGTTTTTTCCTCGTGTTACTTTTGCTCTGCATATGTCAGAGTATCCTTTGGCAATGACTCAGTTCCTACCCTGTCCAAGAATAAAGATTGTCCAGGGGAATGATTTTCTTCCTGTGACCCTCGAGACTCCTCTCTGAGGTGACCACAGGAAAGGGAAATTTTTAAGAGTGGCTGCCCTCTGACTTTGGAAAAACACAGAAAGCACCTTCTCTTTGGAGTTCAGGAATTAGGGATAAGGTTACTCTCATAGCTCACTCCTTTTGGGAAAATGAGAGGGTTTGGGATCTGTGGACACAGAAATCATTCCAGCAGTAGTTTAGTTTGCAGAGATGATTTTCCTGCTATAAATGTGGTCCTTGGGAAAGGTGGAGCTTCCTAGCTGGCTTCCTGCTCTTTACAATCTGTTTGAAACTTTGGAAAACCACTTGTGTGCTGATATCTCTGGTCTTATTCCATGTAAATGACTTGGAACTGGAAAATACTCCCTTGTGGGAACCTGCTCAGTCAGGCAGCTCCTGGCAGCTCCCTTTGCCATTAGGAAATGGCAAGAAAAGGGAACAGGAGGGAAGCTTTTCGAGGCAGATCTGTGGTTTCTGTATCATTTATCCCTGAACTAACTACTTAGTGGAGAGTTGGGAATGCCAAGCCTGCCTGGCAAGCCACTGGAACATGTTCCCTGTTGTTTCTAGCACCTTGGGTTGTTCTGTGTGCCTCCAGCAGGAGCTTTCACACAAAGCCCTGCTTGTTCTGGGGTCATTTAGTTGGATATTGTGTGTGATGTTCTCCTAAAATTTCTGTAGGTATTTTATAGCTTGTCTTTAACCAAAGAAGATTTTCCAGGAAAACATCCATCAGGTCTCAATTTGAGGGTGTTGGGAGGTGCCAGATGCACTTTCACCACCACGTTGTGACTCTGTGGGTTAATTGCTTTTGCAAAGCCTTACTTTAATTTGGATTTCATTAGCTTTAATGCCACCTTTTGATTATTAACTTGTTTTATCTCTCACATAAATAATCTCGTGTTGCCAGCACGTGGATGTGATATTAATTCCTGAGGTCATGGTGTGGCAGCAGAGATCTGTGGAGCTCAGGATGTTAAAATTAATAAGCAAAGAACTAAAAAAGAGGGAATGGCAGTGATTCTATAGACTAATAGCAGCGTTTGTAGGAATTATTTCCACCTTTTTGTGCAAAAAAGCGTGGAATTTGCAGCTAGGGAAGAGGCAGCCTCTGCTGGCGTGTTCCTCTCGGTTTGTTCAGTGTTGTGACTCTTCCCAGATGGCCTGGGAAATGGGGATATGTGTGGGCAAACCAGCTGGTGTTGGAAAGAAGGGATTTGGAACCCAAAACATTCCTTACCCATTCCGTGTGGAGATTGCTCTTATCTCTGAAATAGCCGGGATTTGCTAAGAGCGATCTGGAGGAAGAGGTGGGGATTTATCCGGAAGAGAGATTAGGGAGATGGAATATCCACGAGTTAGCAGGAGCTGCTCCCTGTTCCCCCTCCTCAGGGATGGCCCTGGCACTTCCAAGGCAGCGTTCCTTGAGTTTGCTGGGAGCTGAACATGGGATTTTTCCCTACTTTAATGGGGCCACGCTATGCCCACTCAGGATTCACCACACTGGAGAAAAGGAATGTTGCTCCAGAGTCCAGGGTCACCCTGTCATGCTTTTCCAGCCTGTGGGAATGCCCTGGGCAGGGAGCAGGGACATGCAGGCCTTTTGCAATCCTACTAAGCTCCTGAAACACACATTTCCATAGGTTTAAGGAAAAAAGTGTTTAATAATCAAAAATAGGGCATTTGTGGAACTTGAAAGCTCTGTAGAACTGATGGAAACTTTGGGAACTCAGTCTTTCCTCCTGATTGGAAGGAAAACCCAGGATTTGGCAAAGCTTTGCTGTTGCCCTGTGGTTCTGGGTCTCTGGAGGTCTGTGTTCCTGGGCTTCTTTGAGGAGATGGCAAGGAAAAGGGACGTTGCTATTTTGGAGTGTCACAAGTCTGTATGGAAATGTAATCGGCCCCGGGTGACTTCAGGGATGTGCTGGTGACTGCTCTAAGAATAGGGACTGTTTTATTATTATTATTATAGCTTGGTCTAAAGTTAGTATTAATCTTTGTCGTATTTTTTCATGTCTTATTCTTCATACAAACCCTCTGCTGCTTTTGGAGGAAAGGGCTTGTTGTACTACTCACCATATCTTCTTAGAATTCCCAGGTGATGTGTTGATTTATGGAGAGTACAGAGCTTTGACATCCATTTAAAAATCTCTTTCAGGAATGGTTTAATGAATTTTCCATTATTTGGAATAAAGAATTAAATCGTGAAAAAGTTACTGGTGGGACTAATTGGGTTTGCTGACAGATCCTTTCACCAGCAGCCCAAATTAATGCAACTTTTTCAACCCAAGTGCAAACTGGACTGGCTCTCCTTTGGAATTTTGTTCCACTTAAGAGGACTGACCAAAATATTAATAAATAAATTCTTTGCATTGTGTTCCAGTGATTATTATTGTGTTCAATGGAGTTGTTGCATCACTGGTGACAAACAAGCCATGGATAACAAGGGTGCGGTCCCTGCTTAAGCTGATTTTAATTTGTGGGAGATTAAATGAGGCCATGGGCCACCTGCTCTTGGGTGTTACTCTCTCTTTTTCACCCAAGGATCTGCCAGAATCTCCCCAAAAATGACGTGTTTAAACAATTTCCTTACACAATTTCTGTCATAGACTTCAGTTGGAAGATAAAAGCGCTCGTAGTCGTTTTCTTGACAGACTTGTGGTGTCTCAATGTGACAGGAGAATGACCTAGCATGAAAAAGAGAAGTTGGGATCAAGCTTAATCCCATTAACTAGGAAAAAAACCACCCTTTTTTGTGATCTGCAGTGCTCTCACTTGGTGTTTGAATTAGCAGGGCAAGGGCTTGTGTGAGAACAAACCTGATTTATTTCATTTCAATCTCCCAGGGCATGAGTAGCGAAAGAGCCAAATGCGTGGTGAAGAAAGGCAGAAAAATAAACCACTTAATATTCCAGCTTTTTAGCAGTTTGGGATTTGTTGTGAGTTCTGTCCCTGCCCTTAGATATTTTTGTGCTTGGAGAAGTCAGGCACTGCTTTGCAGAGTTTTTGGTGTGAGACCTCCCAGATCTGGCTGCAGTTTGTACCCCCTTTGTTTCGGGCGTGTTGCCCAAACTCCTGTGTGTAATTCTAAGGGGAAGATTCCCAGCTTAGCTTTCTTCAGCCTCCCAGGCTCCAGGCCAGGACAACATAAGCCTTCCCATGTAATTCCTGCCTTGCTTACCTTGCTGGGCTGTTCTTAGCTCGCCTTGCCCTGGTGTGTTATTTTAAAATGTGTGTGGAGATAAAAATCAATCCCCTTGTGCTGTTCAATTCATCCCCATCTCTCGGACAAGCATTTCCTTAAGGAGAGCTGCTCCTTTTTGTGGAATTCTATTTTATTTTTAAACTCCTGGGCTGTGAGAAGACATGGTGTACATCCATATTTCCTGGCTTTTTTTCCTCTCTGAAGTGGATTTGTGTGATGCTATGTTTCCCCTCATTGCTGTGTCACTGCTCACAGCTCTCTGGCAGAAGTCAAGCCCATCTCCAGAGCCTTTCATCTCAGCTCCTGCAATTCACACTGCACTGGAAACACCTTTAGCTTGAAAACCTGCTAGGAGGGAATCTGGCAGCATCTGGAGATGAAAGCTGAGCTACAAGGGAAGTGATGAGAGAGCAGCCTCTTGTTTCTCCTCAAACAGGGCAGCTGGTTGGGTTTCAGGCTGGTGGCTGTGGCACCAAAATTAAATGGGAAATGGGATGTTGGGGCTCTCCAAAACCGACCCTTCACTGTCCTGCAAGATCCTCACAGGGAGGAACGCAGCTGAATCATCCTTGTGCTGGTAGAGGGATTCCTCGAGGTGTTTGTCCAAGGGAGGATGTATAATAATTGACTTTTTGGCAATTTATGGGATCTGAACACGTTGAAAAAGCAGCTGACTTGGTCTGGGTGTTGAGGTGGGATTCCTAGATTTGCTTTTGTAGCCTCTTCAAAAATAAACAATGTTACAACATAGATATTACATAATATCCATAGCTCCACAACAGTATCTGTAACTGTGTACCAATATAACAATGCAATCATAAGCTACAAAACAAGGCATGAGACACCAAAACGTTTTTGGTGTTTGCCGTAGAATCCATTCATTGTTATCCACATGTAAATGCATCAAGCAGACGCGTGGTGTGATTGGAGGCTGCCTGCTGTCCTGCCTCCTGGGAGAGGCTGGAGTTTAGTTTTCCAGCTCCTGCAGGATCCAGGGCAAGGCCCCACGTGAGCACTGATGGCTGAATCACCTTTCCTGGCACCTGGGAAGATGCAGTTGCCCAGCAGGAGCTTGTGGCTCCCAAGCTTTTCCCTGGGTTTTGGCACGTTGATTCCTCTCTAATTCTGGAAGTACTCGTGGATCCTTGAGTTTTTCTTCTGGAGCTGGTGGTGTTCAAGTGGGGAGAGCCTTCAATGCCAAACTCTGTTCTGGCAGGGGCAGAAGAGGATTGAGTCTGCTTATGAGGTATTGTGTGTGTTCCTAGTGGGATTGCAGGGATGCTGTGGGGTTTGGAGTAGGATGGAATTTTCATTCAGTAGCACCCTTTCTTTGACTTTCAGAGCAGTTTTAGGTGGGTTACTGCGGGGTTGTTTAAAGTTAAATCAGTGAATAGTTTGGAAATTCCAAGGTTTGTTGTGTACCCGCAACCTGAGTATACAAACCTTGGCATGACCTGGAGATGGGATGTGAGCTGCTTGCTGTTACAAAATAATATATAAAGAAAATGGAAATAGACCCAGTTGAAATATTTCACATACGTACACTTTCTTTTCCAGGTTTTCCCCTGCCTAAGTTTCCTTTTTATATGTGGTTTGTTTTATTTGTGTTAAGGGATATTGTCCTCTAAACCAAAACTCATGGCATGACCTTTGGCTTTACATGGACAGAGCTCCCATGCTTCCCAGGTGAGGCCAGGGGATCTTTCCAATGAAAACAATAATTGGCTTCTATTTAGGAAAGGAATTTTCAACTTGAAGTAAGAGAAGATGTGGGCATTGTAGGAATATTCTCTGTGTGGGGATCAGTGGGTGTAGGGTGTGGGTGTCACCTGGCTGGGTGTGCTCTGCTCGCTCTCCTTCCATAGAATCATGGAATCCATGGAATGGTTTGGGCTGGAATGGACCTTAAAGCCCATCCAGTCCCGAGGGCAGGGACACTTTCCACTGGCCCAGGTTGCTTCAAGCCAAATCCAGCCTGGCCTTGGACACTTCCAGGGATAGGACAGCCACAGCTTCTCTGGGAAACCTGTGCCAGAAGAATTTCTCCCTGAGTGCTTCACCAAAATCCGTATAAACCTCTTGGCTCCCATGGATGGGGACGTTTTACTGCTATGGAACAGCCCCCCAGTTTTGTTGACCTGGCTTTTCCCACAGAAACCCCTTGTGCTAAGTGCATCAGAGTTCTTACAGCAGCAACCTAGAGATTTAAAAAAAAAACAAACTTTTTTTAATGACTACTTTTTCTTGTGTAATTCCCACGTCTGGAGTGAATTCCCTTTGGTTGCTCTCAAGGGCCTGTTCCCTCAGCTGCAGTTTTGATTAGTAGGCTGTGAAATAGAGCAGCACTGTCAGGTGTGGACCTGCCAAACCTCGGGAGACACCTGGAGCTGTTTAGATCTGGGTGTTTGCACCGAGTGCTGGCTTTTTCCAAGCTGCTGCTGTGACCACATGCAGTGCCACTGTAAACTCTGTGCTCTGTGATACAGAAAACCTCAATATTCCTGACTGCTGGCCGTGGGTTTGGCCTCCTGAGGCTGCACTGGCAGAGGGAGATGTGAGTTTTCCTGCTTTTTAATGTCAGTTTTCTGTGTTCTGAATTTCAGGAGAGCTCATACCCTGACAGTCCTGTTCATCCTCACGTGTGCACTGGGCTACGTAACCCTGCTGGAAGAGACTCCCCAGGACACAGCCTACAACACAAAGAGGTGAATATCTGAGCAACATCTGAATATTCCCTGGTGTGTTTTGGAAATGGGACCTCCAGTGACCCCTGCACTCCCTTGTGGAAGTGCCTGTTCCCTTAGGAAGTTACAAAACCAGTCATAAGTCTGTAAGCTTCTCTGATGCTGATCATTGAATTTAATTTCTAATCAGTTTAGTGTCACTGTCAGGCCTGTGGCTGCTCTGTGGTGTGAGCAAAATAAAGAATAAAGCAAAACACAAAAAAGCTTGCTAAAGCCTGCTGGCTGGGTTTCTTTGGCAAGGGTTCTGCCTCTGTTTCTTAAAATAGCCTTTTCTTAAAAACAACCTTTCCTTAAAATAACCATCATTTCAAAATGCTGGGAGCTGTGACTAAATTTTTTTGGCTCAACTGCTTTTTGTAAAATTCTGTTCAAGATTTCACTACAAATCCTTGTTTGTTGTTGAAAGTTGCTGTGAGAACGTG
This sequence comes from Sturnus vulgaris, assembly GCF_052056855.1. Classification (NCBI taxonomy): domain Eukaryota; kingdom Metazoa; phylum Chordata; class Aves; order Passeriformes; family Sturnidae; genus Sturnus; species Sturnus vulgaris. The sequence continues at coordinate 4,989,688 of NC_142260.1, forward strand.
TAGCCCAGAGGGAAGCTCTGGGGAAATAAGAATGAATCTTACATGTGTGGTCAATTTCTGCTGTAATTTAAACTGATTCAATGTGGTTGAATTTTTCTCGTTTTAAAATACAACAGGGAAGAAAAGGGAGGTAGGAAAGTGGTGTTTTGAAAAGCTAAGTATGTTTTGAAAATATATTGCAAAGCATCATTGCTAGAAGCAAGAAAATAATTGTTTTCTACTAGTCTGGTTTCTTAAATATAATGAGATTTTTCCTCTTGCTTTTGAAGGGTTTTTTTTTCCTCTTTTTGTACATTTCTGAAGTGACTCAGGATATAGCATCCATTGTCCTGGAGATGCAGGAATTGGGGTATTTCCTGAGATAATCTTGGCTGTTGTTCTGGCAGTTACACAATGCCTGGGAGTGATGGAACTCACACTGTGCCCCACTGAGAGCTGGGATTTCACATGTAGGGGTGAGATGGGACAAACTGGAAGGTATCTGGAGCCTGGGAAAGGTTCTGGAAGGTTTCTGTGAGAACAAATGCCATTTTATTCCCAGTCATAATGAGGGAGGCCAGGCTGGAGGGGTGGTGTGGCCTGGAATGGCCACTCTGAACTGAGAAGGGGAAAAGCTGAAAGAGAAGTGGTGATGCATCCTTAGGGAGTAATACAGAGCTAAGGTGACTCAGTGGAATATCTTATTATTGAGCTTAGAGCCTCGACTGCTTTAATCAAAACAAACCCAGGGAAGATTAGTCAGCAGGTGCATCTTTCTCTCAGGAAACACGAGTTGTTTTCTGCTTATCCAGTGCCCAAGTCGTTAAAATCAATTTACAGCATCATGCCAGGGAAGGGGCAGCAAACAGGTTTTGCTCACTCCTGCAACTCTGCAAGGTCTTGGCACAAAAATCCTTGAAAAGCAGCATACTGAGGCTTGGACGTGATCTTGCAAATATTCCAGGTTTTGTGTATCTCTGAACAAAAGGAGGCATTTCAGAGCAGGATAAGATGGGCAAAATGTGCATCAAAGCCCAGATTATCAGAGGTTTTGTAGTTTTGCTTCCATAACTTAAAATCCTTTATCGTGCCCCAAGACCTTTGTCAGTCCTGGCGTGGAGCTGTGTTGAAATGTGATTCCAAGCCCCATGCAGCACGAGGCTGTCCCTGTGTGCTGGTATTCCTCAGGAACACTTGGTGCCTAATGACCAGGACAGGTTTCGTCACCAGGGAGCAGAGTCTGGAGCTGTCACGGGGTTTTATTTCCACCTCCTGCACACTGACAGTGGGAGCAGTGTCTGGGGTAGGTGCAAAGCCTAAATACACATTTCCAAAAGCTCCAGCCTCCTTTGTTTCCATGCCCTGGCTGAGGTGTCCCTGTGAGCTGCAGTAGGTGCTCAGAGCAGTAAATTGAGGTGAACTTGCCAAATTTGCTGGCTCTGTGTTTCCCGGACTGGAGTCACGGGGTGGTCCCACCTTCCCCCCTTTATAAAATCAGGATTATGTCACCCTATAAAAGTGCTCCATCCAGTCAGTCACTGGCAGGAGCAGGGTGAGAGGTGGATTTGTGGAATCGCTCACAGGAGAAGGGATGGACAAGACCCAAGTTGAGAGCAGGAATGTCTGAGCTCACGGGGTGTGGTCTCTGTGGCTGAGATTGGTGTTTGCATCTGGACCTGCAACAGGGCAGGGCAATGGAACAATTAAAGGAGGATTGAGTGAAACAATTAAAGGAGGATTGTTGGGGTTTTTTTTCTTAAGATAAGGTTGCAGGTGCCTTTTATATGTAAATGTAGTAAGAGTTTATTGGGATCACACACGTGATCAAACTGCCCCTGGTGTAAGAGCAGTGGAACATTTCCTTTGTAAAGCAAGGAGAGATTGTGCTGTGAAACTGATCCGTGAGAGCTTTATTCCCACAGTTCTTCCAGCCATGGAATAGCTCATCCTGACTGACAGCTGTGACATTCTCCTCTGTTCAGCCTGGTCTGAACTCCAGCTCTGAGTGTAGCCAAATAAACACTGAACACCTTCTCTGCATGGAAGAAATCCACAGCTCCCAAATACTTGGAATGCTGAGCAGGGTGTCTTGGAGGAAAAAAAGTTCTTTTTTTTTTTTTTCCCGTAAAAACACATTGAAGTTTAAAAACACCCGTGTGCTTCAGGGTTGTACGTTGAATTTCCAGCTGGGAAATGTCTCTCCTGAGATGCTTTTTTACACAGCTCTTGGCAATCCCTGCTTTCCATAGGGACAGATCCAGGGATATGTGGGTGTGCATGCTGATCTGCTGCTGCTGTGGCTGAGCACCCACAGGGACATGAAGGCAACAGGAGGCCAGAGCCCTCTTCCAGGGTTTGTGGTGCCCCGAGGGGGTTGTACCAGCTGTGCCAGCATGGATCCAGCCCGGGAAGGGACAGGGAGTGGGAGCTGGCTCCTTGAATCCCAGGACAGAGGGCCATACACAGCTCCTCATTGTTCTGTGTGTCTGAATCGACTCTTTGCACAAACAAAAGTTTATTTGTGCTGATGGAGCTGCTACCAGGCTCTCCCTTTTAAAAAAAATATTGGTTAAAATGATTTTTGTGGGCACACTTGGCTATTTTCTGCCTTCCTGATTTGCTGATCAGGAAATTCCAGTGGCTGTGTCCAACCAGGTGAGGAGAGGAGAGGAGAACCCCTCTCAAGTGCTGGAGCATTCCTGCCTCAGGCCAGGCTGCTGCTTAGGCATTGGAAGCTTCCTAAGGAGGTAGATTAATGATGATAAGAGGAAAAATTTAATTACCACTGAGGGGAAAAAAAAAAATAAATGGATCTGGTGTGGTTATTTATGCAAATTTGTGATTTGCTTCCAAACTTCCTGTGGTGAACTTGAAGTAAATGAATATATCTGAATCTCCAGCATATTTCAGCACAGCTGTTCTTGGACTGAGAGTGGGTTTTAGGGGAAGGAGCACAGCTAAGCTCCTGTGGTGATTTGGGTCCAGGATTTGAATTCCAGCTTTGGGAAGACAACTCTCCCAAGCCCAGAGCAGTGGTCTGGACCCCTCAGTTCATGGCTGAGGTTGGAGTTGGATGGGGTTGTCACACCACACAGGACTGGAGCTTCCAGATGCAGCCAGGGACTCAAAATGCAGAATATTCTCATTATTGGAAGTCAGCTGAAAGGGTTTTGCCCTCCAGATCTTTGGAAATCCCCATGGAACTCTCTATTCACAGATCCATTCAGCATCTAATTCTGGTGTGCTTCCCAGTGTTTAAAGCAAGCAGAATTACTGAGTTACATTTGCTAACTAAACCCCATTTTTATTTTCAGGAAGCACAAACATTTATACTCGGAGGTATATGTTGCAAAATAGTTTTTGTAAATCCTTTAGTCTTCTATTTTGAAAGATTTTTTTGACATGTTTAAAGCACAGTATCCTGTTGCTTCTGGTTTGTAGCATTTTCTGTCTGACAGCAAAATTACTGGGTATTTTGTGTGATTTCTGCAGACTGAGCCATTTTATTTGCAGTCAGGGCTTGCATCATTTTCTGCAAACATGGAATGAGCTCTTTCCCAGTTGTCCATCCTTTCAGCCAGCTCTTAAGCAGGTGATAGGAGACAGCAAGCAGGATCCAGTGGGAGTTGAGGTGCAGTAAACAGAGCATTTTTGCATTGCTTTATGCCATTTAATCCATTAAAACTAAAGGAACATGCCCAGGGTCGTAGGTCTTTGGTATATTTGGGCTTCTGGTCTGATAATTTATTTTTATTTAAAATCTCTCTTATGGTCCTTAGGCTCTGTGTTATGGTTCCAGCTCTTGAAGTAGCAGCAGTGCTGCTGTGGTCTGGAAAGCTCCTGCTTGTCTCTAGTTGGTTAAGAAGCTGTTTTGGAGTGGTGACAAGTCTGACAGCTCCTTTTTAAATTCCATGGAAATCTAGTGGAGCAGTGAGAGCTGTCTCACTGCTAAATCCTGTGTGTCTTTGTGAGCCACTGGGAATAAAAGCTGCTCCCAGGCACGGGGAAGTGTTTGACTTACTGTGGTCCTCAGCCTTTTTTTTGTTGTTTTTTTCTGGATGCTGTCTGGATCCATTAAAGATGGACACATTCAGCAGTTAAAAATCAAGGGCCAGACATTTCTTACATCAAAGAAGATGATTTGCAGTCTCAGGAGGAGGATGAGGCAACAAACCAGGGTGTTCTGTTTTTCCTTCCAGAGGAATCGTCGCCAGTATTTTGGTTTTCTTGTGCTTTGGGGTGACACAAGCTAAAGATGGACCATTCTCCAGACCTCACCCAGGTAATTCACCTTGCTGGGCTCACAATACTCCTGAGGAGCTGCCTGGTTTGTGAGGAAGGTAAATGTTTGTGTTGCCTGGAGAGCAGGTAAGTTGTAATTTCAGTAATCACAGGTTCCTCAGCACTGCACACTGATCATGGAGGCTCCTCCATAAAATCCTGATGGGCTTCTTCCATGGAGCCTGGAGACCTGTTTGGATCTCCCTGGTTTGGCTTCCTGTTGTTGGTAAAAAGTTCTGTGAGAACTGCCAGGTTCTTAAACCTGAACTTCTCCTGTTGATCCTCATTTTTTTTGCTGGGACTGCACTTGTGACAATGTATCTGGTGCTGGAGCACTTCCTTAGCTCCATGTCCATTTTCCACAGGAGATCAGAGGCCCTTAATTATGATTTTAAAAGTTTCTTGTAAGACTGGAAGTCTTGAAAGCACAACACAAATCTCTTCCAGGTAATGTAATAGCATGTGAAACATGAAAATATTTAGACAGCTTTGATCTTTTGCCTATTTTTAGATGTGAATCATTGAAAGAGAAAGAATTAAGGGAATTCTTATAGGCTTAAATAATATTCCTGAAAGCATTGGGCTCTCCTACAGCCAAATCAAGCTGGGTTTATGCCAGAAATTTAACCCAGCAGCCACCCTACAACCCTCAGCCAAAGCAGGCGTGGTTCCAGAGTGGTGCCCTCAGCAAACCTGGGGGGTTTATTACATTTGCTTTTCTTATTAAATAGCAGGTTTTAGTCTTTCCTTTTGTTCCAGTTCATTGTGATTCCTCCTGTAAAATCAGTTGTTCCTTTTGAGGACACCAGTGACACTTGGGTGCACCCAGGTCTTGGGGGTTTTTGTCTGGGCTGGTTTTATTCCTTAGAACAAAGCAGGGAAGTTTGGCTTTTAGTCTTGCCCTCAGTGTAGCGTTTCCCCATAACATTCTGGCATTGTTTTGAGCTTTCTGCTTTCAGATATCCTCTCCAGAGCTGCAGGGTTATTTTGGGGATTTTGGTGTTAATATGATGCTTCCCAAATTCCTGGTTCCGGAGTGTGGAGCTGTGTTAGGAGCTCCTCTGTCACTCCAGGCCCTTGGGATCATCTCTGCTGTCCCTGCCTTCTCTGCTGCTCCTGCTGTGTGTCATTAACCTACTTTTCATTAAGGCCATTAAGGAAACTGATCCCAGCCGCCACCTTAGTGGCACCTGTCCAGACTGGTGGCTTTATTTCTTATTTTGGTTGCCTTCTCAGCATTCCCAGCTTTAGCCAGGGGCTCATCCAGCTTTGCCATTTTCCTACTGATTCCACACAAGCCCCCATTTTCTCCAGTTTAATAATTTGCTACGTGGAGAGACACCAGTTGCCTCCCTGTAATTCAAAACTGTAGGATTGTCATGGAAATAAGTGGATATGACTGTTCAGGCAAGGCTTTACTGACTTGCCCTGCTTTTATCCCATTTTTCTCTGGCTTTGGTTCCATCCAAACCTTCAGGCAAAGGGGGAGCACTCCTTTAGCCCCAGGGAACAGTACAGTGCAAGGGACAGATCTAAAACTCTGCTTTTTCATTTATTTATTGGTGGGTGAACAGCTACATTTGGGGAGCATTTCCCTGGTAGAATTAATCCTGGATACAGTCAGCATCAGTAGCCTGATGCAAATCTTTAGGATTTGCAGATAAGAAATATTCTTCTTTTCCCTGCCAGCTCCTTTTCTGGAGCCTGGTGTTGTAGGAGCCCAGGGATGCTTTATTGCCTCTGTCAAGATAACACATCCATGCTGTCATTCCAAAGAAATTTTCCATGACAGTTATTAATACCCTGAGAAGCAGCTTTTAATATTCCCAGCCTTTGCCAGTTTGACTTGATACACAGTGTGTGACAGGACGAGCTGTTCAGGGAGTAAATTGTGAGGGTCTGGAGTAAGCTGTGGGATTGAGGGCTGGGATAGCTGGGAATGTGCAGGCAGGGACCAGGCAAGGGCTACACTGGTGACATTGGAAGGAGCAGCTCCAGGACAAACATTTTCCTTGGGCAAACAACCCAAATTTTTGTATTTTTTACTCATTTAGCTTCTCAGGCAGAGTGGCCAAGCTCTGAGCAGAGGTAGGGAAAGAGGCTGGTTGGATTCAGCTTTCTGGGATGTTCATGTCCTGTTCCCAAATCCCTGCAAGGCAGCAGTTTAATGTTTGATCACAGGAATCCCTGGGTTATCAGGTGTGTCAATGATTAGTGGAGACCTCCTTACTCAGGAGGAAAGCCCTGATTGGAGGGAGGCAGAATGGCAAGTGAATTAAAGGAAAACAAGTATTGGAGATGTGCCAAAAATAACCTTACAGCTAAAGGTGACCCTGACCCAGGAGGAGAGAGAACAGTGTTTGTACAGCCTTGAAAACATTTGGGGTGCAGGTACTGAGTGTATTCAGAATCTCTGGGGGACCCCTGTGAGCTGAGGAGAAATCACAGCACTAAATCTGAACCAGATCTCAATTTTTAATTATATTTTGTTTTGCTGAGCCTGCTCAGCAGCTGCCACAGCCCTGTGTACAGAAGGGAATAAAAGCTCAGACAAGGATTTAGACTTCTCTGCTTTCTGTGTCTGCATCACTTTGAGGAGAAGTCTGTCACATTGCTGACTGTGAGCAGTGTAAAATCTCTGCTACGAGGTTTATGGGTTAGAAAAAACAGCATTTTATGGGTTAGAAAAAACATTCCAAGGTGGGAGAAGGGTGGTGATGAAAGGTTAATTCTCCCTGCTGGCTTGAATGTGGTGCCAGTTTGGGAAGAGGCTTCTCTCTTCCAAATAATCCTGTGAGCAATGGAGGATTCTTTTTCCTAAGATGCATTCTGGAAAGACAAACAGGTGAAAGCTGTCACAGAGCTCTGAAATACTGTTCTCCAGGCCACACATGCATTTTTTATTTTCCCTTTTTCTTTTTGATTTCCCAGAAGTGTAAAATAGGTGATTCTGATGAAATTAATTTTCCACATTCTTTTAATGATAGTGTCAGACACTGCTTTTAAAAATGTGTGAAGTTTGTTGGTATTTTTGGTTTCGATTTCTTACTGTTTATTTGTTGTTTTGGGGATTTTTTTAAAAAAGAATTTATTTCCTACATGAGGCTGAACTGGATAAAGACATATTTTGGGAGAAAACATCTCCTGAGGAGCTCCATGGGGAGTTGATTTATGGTTCTGAGCTGATAACTCTGTTTGTAAGCCTCTGTTGGTTTCATCCTTGTGTAATTTATGCCTGGCCCTGCTTTGAACATCAAAGTGCCTACATTGCCTTGGAATTAACAGAGAGAAATTCCCAAGGCAGGTCTGAGGGTCTTGGTTTCCTGGCAATCCTGTTGGGATTCCTCTCCATCACCCCCATGGGCCTGAGGAAGGAGAAGTCCATTTATAACCAGGAAACACCTGAAGGCAGGTCTCACCCCAAGAGTGGTGGGTGATGTTTTTGGAATTTCAGTATCCACCAGAACAGGTCGAGTTTTCCTGAATTCCCTTGTGTGGAATCTTTGGATTTGTGCCTGAACCCACCCTGGCTCTGCATCAACCTCTCAGGGCAGGAAACAGAAACACTGAGAGGGTTCAGAGCCCCTCACTGCATGGAACAAGAGCCTGGCTCTGGGATGGATCAGGGGCATGGATGAGCACAAAACCCCCATCCAGGATGGCCTGTGACCCGAGGGCTGAGCCTGTCAGGAGAGCTGGCAGTGCAGACACTGTAATTTGGACACCCTTTGGATTCAAGTGTTGCTGAGGTGTGTGCAGGTCTGTAATCACACATCTAGGGAGGGCTCTGAAGCAGCTGAGCTTTGCATGGCATTTCTTCTGGAGAGTCCCAGGTGATCTCAGGCCTTGCATCCAGCACCTGCTGAACCTTTGGTCTGCTTGTTTTTAATTTCATTCCAAGTAAAAGTGAAGTTACCTTTGAGGTTTTGAATTATCTTCACACTTTCTGCCCCGTGGGGACACGACCTTGTCCTCAGGCTGAAAGCTGAGCTGCCAAACACAACTCCAGCCTGCCTTGGGTGTGCCTGCTATATCCAAGGGTGGACAGGTCAGGTCACCTGAGAGCAGGGAGAAAGTTCAGGAAGGATCAGGTTCTCCCCCAAGGACTGCTGGAAAGCATTGCAGGTGGCACATTCCTTTCCTTCCAGTCCTTAACTGCTGAGTTTGTTGGGTTGAAGTGTTGTGGATCTGGATCTCTTCTCCCAGATCCAGGTCAGTGCCTGAGCAATTCCAGCAGCCTGTGTGGGAGTTAAAGATCTTTTCTGGTTGTGTCCCTGAGGGAGGGTGGGGAGCACTGTGCTTGGGAGCTGGGAATTATAATTCCGTGGTGGGAGCATCTCTTGAAATGGAATTGGTTTCCTGAGAAGCTGTGTCTGCTCCATCCCTGGAAGTGTTCCAGGCCAGGTTGGCATGGAGCAGCCTGGGACAGTGGGAAGTGTCCCTGCCCATGGCAGGGGGTGGAATGAAATGGGCTTTCAGGTCCCTCCCAACACAAAGCATTCCAGGATTCTGTGATATTGAAATAAATGAATAATTAATGTATGGTTTGCTCCAAAGCTGCTGACATCCCCTGTGTCTCTCTGCAGCTTACTGGAGGTTTTGGCTGTGTGTCAGTGTGGTCTATGAGCTCTTCCTCATCTTCATCCTCTTCCAGGTAAGTGACTGAACAACTCCAGCTCCTAAATGCCACTTCCATGTGGAAATCAACTCCTTTGTGGTGTTTTTTTTTTCCTGCTGACTGCAGGAGTTGCTCATTTTTGTGAGATGGAATCATTAGGCTGCTTAATGAGACTATGAGGCTGAGGGAAATGATAATATAAAAATATTTCACCTGCTCTGACCTCCAGTCTCCCTCAGCCCAGGACAGACACTTTTGAAGTGGTTTTAGATGAGCTGGTGTTTCACAGTCCAGTCTCTGCCCTGCTGGGCCATGTGTGACTCGGGGGGAATTCTGGTTTTACCTTTGGAAATGCCTTTTACCTGGAGTGACAGGTTCTTTGTAGGTGTGGGGGTTTTGTAAAACTTCACACCCAGTTTTGTCTGGTGGCAGGAGCTGAGGGAGAGGTTTTTCATGGAAAGATGTGCCCTTGGTGCTTCCAAATTAAACAGTTTTTACCACGTTCTTTTTTGACCATATGTTACCATATCTTGTCCTTTAGTAAACAGAGAACTCCCTGACTTTTGCAATTCTCAGAAGTTAAATATTTTGAGACAATATACTCATCAGGCAGCTCTAAAAATCATTTTGCATGAGAAAAGGATGAGGAATGTTTTTTTTTTTTTTTCCAAGTTTTTCTTCTAGAGGCCATATGAGCTTGAAGAAGTGGGACTGGTCACCCTGGGTTTTTCCAGCCCTCCTTGAGGGTGATATTCCTGAATAGTTGCAGTCACACTGAGTAATTTTTATTGGTCGTACTGGAGTAGTTCTGAATTCCAACAGAAAAGCCTGGAATGGCTTTGCTTCCCTGTGGCAGCGTGTGGTGTCAGCAGAGATTTAGTGGTTAAGGAACTCCCTGCTGGTGCTCAGCTCTTTACTAAAAATACATCATTGCCTTGCCCAGGTTGAAATAAGGTTAAATTCTGCTGAGTCTGCAGGTGGCTGAACTTCCTGACAGCAAATCCAAGCTTGCTCGTGGCTGAGACTTGTCCCAGAGTTCATGTGACTTCAGCAGTTTATTCTGTAATTTTATTATTATTACTCTATTAATTAATTTTGGCTTTGGACATCACATCATAATGTTCCAGGGTCAAGCTTTGACCACACCACTGAGTGATTCTGTTAGTAAATAACTGCCCAGCAAATATGTGGCTGATTTAGTGATAGATGAGTTCACATTTTGGTCGTTCTGATAATTTATTTTTGCTATTTGCCTGGGACCTTGCTGGAAATGGGTGTTGGGAAGGATGAGCTGTGTGAAGCTTATGGGAGAGATGGGGAGCACAGAGGAGTGGTGGGGGTTAAAGGGTTAAAGACCACGGGTTTTTCATCTTTAAGGTCATTCTGTAGCCATTTTTTCCCTTAATATTTAGGATTAGAGGGTCCAAGTCAGGTATGTGTGTGGGGTGCTTCAAAGCCTGGCTTTATTTCAAGAATTGTTCCGCTACAAATTTGAAAAAAGGTGGATTTGAAGATCAATGTTGGCCTTAATTCTGTTTGTGCCTTCTGTGTGTGAATCCTTCAGGGGGATCCTGGGTTTCTGTGTTCCCTTGCAGACTGTGCAGGATGGGAGGCAGTTCCTGAAGTACATTGACCCCCACTTAGGGGTTCCTCTGCCAGAGAGAGACTACGGGGGCAACTGCCTGATTTATGACCCTGGCAATGGAACTGATCCCTTCCACAACATCTGGGTAAGCAACAAACTCACTAATGGGGCTATTTTTGGCTAAAAAGCTGTTTCATTGAACTCTTCAAAGTGCAGTTGTGAGTCTGGCTGAGTGCTGAAATCAGAGCACGGCCTGTGACTGACTCTTCAGCCTCTTTATTTCTCTTCTCTTGACCTTTCCTGCCCATCAGATGGGGGTGTGTCTCTCTCTGGATCCCAATTACCTGATTGCCCAGGGCTGAACTGTTCAACAGCTCTTCTTTCTCAGGTCACTGGTGTCAAATTTCCCCGTCAGAGTTTGGATTTCTTCCTGTGCTTGAGGAAGCTCCTCAGTCACCCTGAGGCACAAAGCCCTAGAGCTGCACCACGGAATCCCAGAATGGTTTGGGTTGCAAAGATGAAATAGCCCCATTCCCTGCCATGGGCAAGGACACCTTCCACTAGTGCAGGTTGCTCCAGCAGCACTTTTCTGAGTCCTGAAAACCATCAGGTTTCTCACTGGCAGAAATTCCAGGGCAGAGGAATGATGGTTATTTACAGCTCTCTGATTGCATGGAGTGAGGAGCACCCGAATCCTTTGGGTCTGCCCTGTAAATCTTCAGTGCATCAAAAGCTGGAATAACTGGGATCTTATTGAAGTAGAGGGAAAGGCACTGTGCCCAGGGACTGGCAGGGCTGGTAAGATCTAAGAAACTCTGCTAAATTCCTTCCTGGTGAAGGAATGCAAGTATTCATGTGTGGAAAAACTAGAAGTTTATTGCTGCATTTTTCTTGGACAAAAAAAAATAAATGGCTGTGACCTTCACTCTCTTCTTGATTTTCAGGACAAGCTGGATGGGTTTGTTCCTGCTCACTTTTTTGGGTGGTACCTGAAGGTAAGAATGGCTCATTTCAGCCTGGGGACTCTGCTCCTCTTTTCCCAAAGTCTCACTGCTGCTGCTTTTGTGGTGCCAGGCCTTGGTCACTTAAACCAGGCTGATTGTAATACATGTCAATATGTGAAAAGCCTTTTCCCCCCTTTTTTTCTGTCTCCTGCCCATGTTAGGCCACCTCATTTATTTCCAGAGCTTTGTTGCATCAACAGGCTCCTTCCTTCCTCCACAGGGATTCATCCTGGGGTCAGATCAATAGAAAACTTAATTCCTCTAGCAGCAGAAATGCTGGAATGACCTTTGCATGTGTAGTGTGGGGCTGGCAGTGACAGTGATATTCCCAAACACAGATGTTGCTGCTGCTGCTTTCCCAAGGGCATCAGATCAGGATTTTAAACCATTAAATGGGCAGTGGTTTAATTCTTGTTACTTTTTAGTTGGTATCAACCAACTGTGAAAGGAATTTCAGGTGTGCCTGTCTCTGGCAGAACATTCAGCAGTGTTTTCCTGGTTACTTTGGTCTAAATATTACCTTTTTTAACCCAAGCAAACTGACTTAAGAGATTTTTGCCCCCTGCAGACCTTGTTTGGGTTTGCTATTTAAATAACAAACTGACAGAGCTTGGCTGCTCTAAAAACAAGCTGGAGCTGTTGGTTTGCATTTTCATTTCAAAGTGCAGATGTGTTCTGAGTGGTTTGGGGGATCCCTCAGAACCAGATGGGAATTTGCTGGGCATGGGGAGACCTGGACTTCAGCTTTTTCTGTTAATGAACTGAATTCTAAATTTGGAAAGCCTGGATCCTTTTCTTTCAAGAGAACTGCATTAGAAACTGAGCTGCCCAGCTGGAAGGAGACTGGCTGCTGGATTTCCTCTGGGCCATAGCATATTTTTCTCTTAAATATGTTAAATATTAACCTATTTCTCTATTAAAAGCTGGAGGTTGAATGTGTTGTCTCAATAAACAGAGATGGGCTTGTGTTTGGATTTTTTCCCCCAAATCTCCAAGCACCAGGATGGCAATACTGAGAATGAATGGGCCTCATTCATCAGAAATTATTGTGGCTTTGGAGTCGTTTAGAGCCCATAAAAGGCTCTGAAAAGCCTTTTCTGAGCACTGTTCCAATGATGCTGCCTGTGGTGGTTGAGCACCCAGTAATTCCATGCATTTAACTCATTTCCCTCCTGCTGAATCCCATTTTTCCAGAATTTATCTTAATCTGTATTCCTGTGCTGGTTTTGGCTGGGGTGGAGGTGATTTTCTTCAGTGTCATTCCTGTCTCTTGTGCTGGTGATGTTGATAAGTTGAGAGGCCTGTGAGCAGTTGGACCATCACATCATGAAAATAAAATTATCCTGAGTTTCCTAATGCTTTTCTGGAAGCTGGAGACTGTAAGATCTACTACTGTAGATGTTTTTTAGCAGCTGTTTAAAAGACTTTTTTTCTCCCTTCAGACTCTGATGATTCGGGACTGGTGGATGTGCATGATCATCAGTGTCATGTTTGAGTTCCTGGAGTACAGCCTGGAGCACCAGCTCCCAAACTTCAGTGAATGCTGGTGGGATCACGTATGTACTGCAGGGATCAGGGTTTATTTGGGAAAACAGATTTTACAGGGAGGGCTAGGAAGTGATGAGAGCTGAATTGTATCACGTGTGTGACTGCTCCCTGATAATTTGGTAACATGCTTGTCAATGTTTCTGTAATTTTATGTGTTACAAACACTTGGACATGGTTAAATATTTTCTTGGGTTCCTTTCATGCCAGAGGGAGAATCTAAAGCTGTACCTGAACGTTTTCAAATATTTGATGGTGCAAAGCAGTAAAATCTGAAATTCAGAGAAAGGCAAAACTTGGTGTGAGCCTAAAGACCCACCCTTTTAAAGTTGTGTTTTATTTTCCTGTGAGGTGTAAGTTGGAGTCAGAGTGATCAGAATTCCCTGCAGTCAGGCACTCAGCTCTGGGTCTGTGTTTGGATGGATTTTGGGAAAGACCCAATCTTGGAATGATTTGCTGCATGGTTGTATTTCCAAAAGTCAGTGCATTATTAGAGACATCAAGCCAAGCTATTTAGCCTTCAGAAAACCTGTGGAATGAGCACTCTCCCACTCCCTGGAATGCAGAGGTCTGCCTGTAGTGTTTCCCTTTCCCAAGCTCAAGTGTTCCTTCCCCAGCATCATTCCTGTGTTTCTCCTTCCAGTGGATAATGGATGTGATCTTATGTAACGGGTTAGGAATTTACTGTGGGATGAAGACCCTGTCCTGGCTTTCCTTGAAAACCTACAAGTGGCAAGGACTCTGGAACATTCCAACCTACAAGTAAGTTGGGGAGGAGGGAACTCCACAGGCACAGCACAAAGGTTGGGCACCTGTTCAAGAGCTTGGTTGTTCTGTTGGGTTTAATGTGGATTAAAGAATTCCTGGGTGTTCAGGTGACTCCAGGATCCAGTGACTTATTGCTGCAGGGAGGTTTGAGGGGTTTTTTTCACCTTGTGAATGGGATTGTTGGAAATACACCTGTGTGTCCCAAACATCTCCTGGCTGGGGGTGAGGGCATCCTGTGGAATTGAGCTGATTTGATGAAATGGTTTAAGGAGGTGCAGGAATCCAAGTTGACATCCTACTCCCATTCACAGCAAGGATCTGTTTGGTGTTTTTGCATTCCCTAGTAACCAGAACTTCACAGGAACTGGGACACTGGGAATTAAAATTTAATAAATCCCATGTAGTTGTGAACCAGTAATGACCCATGGTGCTCTGTAGTGTCTTTGCTGAGCAGAGCAGAACTGCTTACAACACTGAGTGTAGTATATTAAAACTTAAATTGATAATTAAAATAACAAGCTCAGAGCTAATCTCATTAAGTTGTGATTTTAATGGAGTAAACAGAGGCATTTTGCATATCTGAACTGGTGTCTCAATTGGAAACGCTGGCAGATGCCTCTTGCCTGCTTTTCCTTCAAGCTGCAGCAGTTATTTTGCTTTTTTCCAGAGGCAAGATGAAGAGGATCGTGTTCCAGTTCACCCCATACAGCTGGGTGAAGTTTGAGTGGAAGCCAGCCTCCAGCCTGCGCAGGTGGCTCGCAGTCTGTGGCATCATCTTCGTGGTGAGGACACCTCTCTGGCCCTTCTGTGCCTCAGGATGCAGCTCTGGGGGTGTTCCTGAGGCTGAGGCCAGGAGGGTTCCCTTCCCAGTCCTGCAGAGCAGGGGGCTGGCTGTGTCTGTGACACAGGTGACAGATTCACTGCACAAAGGGTTGTCCTTGCTTCCTGACCACTCCTGCTGGCAATGGGAGCAATATAAACTGAGATCTTTGGGTTTTCAGCAGGTTGCTGCTCCCCAAAGCACTGGTTGTGGGTGAAAGTAGCTCAGATTGCTTGGTTTTATGGGGGTACAGGTCACATTACAGCTGGAAAGAGCTGCATCCAAGGCCTTGGGCTCCTCTGAGCTCAGTCCTGAAGTACAGATCTGCTTAAATCATTCAGTTCTCCTAGATTTTTCTTTTTTTTTTTTTTTTTCCATTTCACTTCACACACAGCACCTGAGTGGGTGGAATTGTTTTATGCTGTGAATGCAGCATCTGAAATTCATACCTGTGCCTGTGAAACTGAACTTGTCACCCACCTGAGACTAATAGGGAGGGTACACTGGGCAGTTTAAATGCCTTTTTCCCACTTCTTCCCCTTTCCCAGCTGGGGGACTTTGGCCTTTGTGCCATCCATGGGATGTCACTTGGCTCTCCTCTGAGCAGCTCAGACTTATCTCAACCCAGCAGCTGTGAAATTTAACTAAATCCATCCCTGTGACACGTGTGGTGATCCAGAGGCACTGGGCAGGAACCAGGTTCAGTGGCACAGGACAGAACTCTGTGTTTTGCCAGAAAAAGCTCCCAGCACCTGATTTCCTGCTGCAGGAATTGGCCAAGCTCACGTGGCACACCAGGCCTGCTTGGTGGGAGGACTAAAAGAGTATAAATAAAATAGATGTTTCCCCAAAAGGTTGCTAGCTGCACCCTGAAGAAATTGGGGTTTGGGTGCTACTGCAACAGAGATCCCAATGAATTTATGCTGGACTGTGGGTTATGTTTCTTTTAGCACATCCCAGCTTCAGCTGACAGGTTCTAAGCACCTTCAGGTTCTGGCTCACTCCTTGGGCTTCAGCAATGCTTAATGTCCTTTGTTATCACTTCTTTTGAAGTGACAGTCTGGTGTCTCTCTGCTCCCTTAAGCACACTGCCAGGGCAGCTGCTTGAGAGAACATTTTGCTCTTAATTTATAAAATCAACTTTCCCAAGTTGGCTTGGAGGGTGAGTTTGCATAACTGAGAAAAAACAGCCCAGCCCCCCAGGATGTGCAGCTCCTGCCTCTTGTTATGATGGGGCTCCCTCAGCTGGGTTTTACAGGACAGGGAAAGGAAAAGCTGTGCTTTTGGTATTTGTCCTCAGTGTTTGTGCAGGTACTTTGAAGTTCAAAAACTTGCTTGAAATTTGTGGGTACTGCTTGTCCAGCTTTTTGTTGTGATTTTTAGTGCCTCTTCCAACGTAGAGGAAATGTTTAAAAACCCAGTTGGTTTTGGGTTGGTGCCGATGGTTCACTCTGTGATGCTGCACAGGGGGAGCCATTCAGGGAGAGAGAGGCATTCCAGGCTTCATCAAGTGGTATTTTCCAAATGTAATTCCAGTGTCCCTTCTCCCAGTTTTTATTGGCAGAGCTGAACACGTTTTACCTGAAGTTTGTGCTGTGGATGCCCCCTGAACACTACTTGGTGCTGCTACGCCTTGTGTTTTTCGTCAACGTGGGAGGAGTGGCCATGAGGGAGATCTACGACTTCATGGACGACCCGTAAGCCCCACCTCTCTGCACTTCCCATGTCGAGCTCCACGTGCTTTGTTTTGAACTTGCTCCAGCTTGCTGGCATCCATCTCGGGCACCAGTTCAGCTTGTCAGGGACAAAAAGGCCCAATCCCAAAGCATCTGCTTGGTGTTCCTTTGTTTTGGAGGTAGCACTCTCACGCCCCCTGGTCAGAGAGCAGCTGTTGTTAAGGGCATTGTGTGTGCTCTGTGTTCAGCTCAGTGGCTGGTAAATGATCTCTCTGTGGAGAAGGAAATGTGGAAATGAGCTGGAGTGCCCCTGGCTCTGGGCAGAGGAGCACTCTGCTCCTGATCCAGACTGAGAGCCAGGAACTGCAGTCCTTGTTTGTGCCCTCTGGGGATATCAGGGCCTAGACTAAAAAAATATGGTTCTTAAAGGCACTTCTTTCCTTGAGCTGTCTTCCCTTCTGGCCCTCTGCATCTCTCCTGGCATCCTCTTGCAGGTCAGAGGCCCTCAGTAGCAGGATGTGCTGCAGGTCAGGCACCACACACAGCAGTGCATGTACTTGAGACTGTTCCCACCTCAGCATCATATCTGTCCTCGCTGCTTTTGTTTCTGCAGACCATGTGAGAGCTGAGAAAGCTTTGTTCTCAAAAATCACCTTTTCTTTTAATGTCACAACCTGCCTGAGCCCACATCCTCAGCCTAAGGCACCTCCTGGCTTCCAGGGGTGTTCATTGTCTGTCGCTGACCAAAAAAGTGTCTGTGTTCAGAATTTAGGGTTCCAACATGGTCTGAAGATCAGTTTCCCTTGCAAGGCTTTGACTCCTAGAACTGGGAAGAAGGGCCAGCCCACATTGCTTAGTCGGAATTCAGGACATTCCGCAGGGGCAGGATGCCCTGGTTTGGGACGTGCCTCCAACTCACAGGTAAGAGTCTCTGCCTTGCTGCAGAGC